>NW_013952513.1:1313294-1317723 GCF_001266775.1 Austrofundulus limnaeus | reverse complement strand
AGGCATGACTTCTCTATAGATTCTCCACCTTCTGGGAAAAAAAGCTGCAAGTGTGTGTGTGTGTGTGTGTGTGTGTGTGTGTGTGTGTGTATGTGTGTTTGTGTGTGTGTGTGTTGAAGTATCAAATATGCCATCAGTGTTCTGAAGTCATTGATTGGTCTCCAGTGTCAAGAAGCTGTCATTGATTTTTTTTGCCAGGTCAAACTGGAAACTCTTAGCTCAGCAGGGACTCTTAGGTTACCAGTTCATGGACACTTGTCCTCTTTTAAATGCCCATGCAACTGTGTAACCTTAATTTAACATTTATGTTAAGGTTTTATTTTTAGCACCAAAAGGAGAAATATGTAATGTAAAATAATAGTTATAAGAGTCATGTTGAGAAAGAAGGTTAGCCAGAAACCAGAGACCCGGTGGGTGAGGCAGCTGCTCTGTGGCTGTCTGGTGCAAATATTCAATTTAGATTCCATCTTCTGACAAACAAAAACCACAATCATTCTCTGATGGAACAATTTGTCTAAGTTTTTATACAGTATGCTGTTGCCTTTAAAAATAGACATGTGACTCTAAACTGTATGCACCTTGTAGATGTCTACATGCTTCTATGTATTCTATTTTGAAGTCAGCATTAGATTTATGGCTTCACAGTTCACGGTCTAGGTTGCAATAATGGCACTACACTTGTTTTTCAACTGTATTCAAAAGACAAGAAGTTTGACTGATTTATCACCTGGAATTCTAAGTAATTTGTGTGTCCTTGTAATGCCTGTATGATGAATTGTTCAAATGTGGATAAATGTAAATCTTCAGGCATTTTCTCCTCAAAACAACTCTTTGTAGGGATCTCCTTCTTCCACTTGTGGTCATACTTGCACTCTGGTTTACCTTTTGAGTCCCCTTTGGAAGGGAAATTATATCATGACCCACGTGTTCTTGGTATGCATATTCTGAAAATTCAGGGTTTCAAATGGTCAGCCATAGAAAGACCTGGATGACTTCATAGAGTCTTATAGTTTTCATCTCACAGATCCTTGCTGTCAAACAAATTCAGAATCTATAAACTGCATTCCAGTTTAATATAAAGGTAAAGGAATAAACTCAAAGAGATACATCACCTTTATCTACACCAGGGCTATACTAAACTGCTCCGGGGGCCACAGTTAGTGCAGGCCAACAACTGAGGGTCCGAACATCCAGCAGTTTAGTTTAGTTTAGTTATTTTTACAACATAAATTATATATACAATAAAAAGACAAATCATAAATGAAAGGTAGTAGAAGAAGAAAACATTCTTGTATCTGCCCCTTTTCTCGAAAAATAAATTTATACAAAATAGTCTTCAAATAACAAAAAAGTCTTTATAAAAATAAACCAAGTATCCCAAAGATCTGTTACCTTTGAAATAGTTTACTTTGCTGCATTTAATCATGAATACAACATACAAAACCCTATAAAAGTAGTGACAAACAACAAAAACAAAAAGAACACAGTATGCCTCTTATTTACTATAAATATTATTTTGACATCTCTGACTTGCCCAATTTTTAAACCAATTTTATTTTCACTTTCATAGTTTTATCTTCAACTGCTTGTAATTTTAACTGTCTTGGATGTTCGTAGAAAGAGATTTTACCAGCTTCTAGCTAAGATACTAACATTTCTGTAGATACCAAACATGTCTATGTTTAACTGAAAGAACTTACAGTAATTAAAGTAGAAACCCGGGGGTTTGGATTCAAGAGATGAATGAACCAATTGGCGGACCGAACTTTGGTCACTAGTGGGCCGAATGTGGCCCGCGGGCCTCTAGTTGAATAGCCCTGATCCACACTCTAGTGTAATATTTATTAGACAAGAAACAGAAGTATGGGATTCAAAGAATAAAGGCACTTCATAGAATGATTGCAATAAACAAGAACACTGAAATTAACACAGTCATCAGGCAGTCTGTCAAGATCTGTGCTGACGGGCAGTTCGAATGAACAACTATACTGTTTCAACATACAGATGTTTTTTTAATCAGACAATTACTAAATTTCAAGCCGTGTCTTGGTTAAAAAATAAAACAATGCTGATAAGTTACAGTTGGTCTTGTCCTGGCCAAAAACATCCCAGTCGTCTGACACAAAAGCACAGAGTAAAGCAGTGACCTAAATATGAACAGATCAAAAAGTATTTTTTCCATTGCACTTGTTTAGACCAAGCAATCTTATTGAAAGTTGGAAGTGCTGAACAGATCTCAAAAACAAAACAGTAATAGCGTTATAGCAGGAACAGCATTGTAGACTCCCTTTTCATTGTCCAGATAAGCAGATGTGTATTTGAGTTTGTTAAACAAATTCAGCAGGTTATGTCATGTTATATGATATGTTGATATTTTTTGAGTGCCTTTTGACTTTCAGTGTGCATTTTGTATGTTCAGCCTAAGTTTGACATCCTGTTGTAGTTTTTGGTTTAAGGTGATATTTCACTGGGTTATAATTAGCTGCCAAATGGAGGGATTCTCCATCTCCATAATGTCTTGTGAATTTTGAGGAGTTCTCAATTGTTTTTTTCACGAGTCGCAAATGTGAATACAACTAATGTTATTGTCCTATTTCTTTTTTTTAATTTTATTTAGAAAAATAATCTAAACTGAATTTACGCCCATGACTTGAATACTTTTCACTCTTTTCAACCATGGTCTTTAATATAATGGGGATATGTTCCTCATCTGGCGGGCAGGAGCTGCACTGATCAACTGGATCAACTCTTAAACTGACAGCTTTACTATTGGGTAGTTGAGATAAGTGGGGCCATAATGGTCATGCAGTAGACTCATGGGGGTCCTTGATCAAACACACACATGTGACCTGATAGAAAGATGTCATGGAGCCACATTAGCTGCTCTTTTAATTGGCCTTCATATATATTTTATATATCAAGTTGGAAGCTTTTTAATTGCTTGGAACAAGGCTTTTAAGGATCATTTTTGCCTTTGCACGTCTGTGTGCAGATACACAACCTGTACAATATGCCAAATACTTGTGTGCGTCAGTGTATGCTTTGCGTAAATACCAGCTGTTATGCATATGATCAGATTACTGCAGACCTCGGTGTTGGGGGTAGTTCAGTAATAGCAGCAGCAGCAGCAGGAAGACTGTGCAGGTGACTGTCCTCTTCATCTGCTCCAGAGGAAGCTGGTCTCTGCTCTCAGAAGGAATACATTTTTTATACGGTTTGTTGTATTTTTAACTAAGGGCTTCTGGTCACGCAACAAAGCTGTGCTTCCCACCCCCACTGCTCCGTTCCTCTCCCACCTCTTCTTAGTGTCACAGCAAACGGAACCTGACACCGCCATGCAAGTGGAGGGATGATCCCATTTCTGCTGGCAAACAGCCATTTTCCACTACATTTTACAGTTTTAGTAAGCCTCATGTCTTGAACACCTGCATTTCTCTGACTTTATTATGTACTTGATTTCACTAGGCCAGACAGCTATGCTCAAAAATAACCTGAAAAGCTCATCCTATTAGCTCATTCTTACCTCACTTCTTTGCGATACCAGGGGACAATGAGTAAGATGCCGTTAGACACACAGACAGGCGAATAAAGAAGGTTTCCCTTTTAAATCTAAAGTGCCACAGATCAGCCCAGACCCTGTGTTTGTGTGTGTTGGTGGCATTTTAACTCTCCGAGGAAATGCTGAAGTGAAAATGGTGACTCAAGCCAGATGAGGTACACAGAGCAGATATGTGATGAAAGGGATGGAGGAAGATGGGAGATTAGTCACACTGTTGACAAAGACGCTCTCACTCCAAACCCCATCAACCATCGACTCCTGCCGTGACCCTGGCTTTATGATAGGTGCATGTTTGTGTGTGTTTTTGTGAGTGTTTCGGTGGGGACAGCAGGGAGTTTAAATGCGGGGGTCTATTTCTGACTTTAACAATAGACATGGGAATAACCAGGCTGACTCTGCACCGCAGTAATTAATCCAAAACAAGCTTGGATGTCAAGAATTTTCGACAATAGGCCTGTGAGGCATCTTACAAAGAAGAAATGTATCAGTCACCAATGTGACAGTTATTGATTTTTTTTTATTTTATTTTATGGTAGTTGATCTAAGTAGTGGTAAAGAACAGGTAATGCAGGAAATTAAATGATCCATTTCACATTTTAGTATTGTTTTCTAATGAAAGGAGAGTTAAAATATTGTTAACTGCCATGAAAGGCAGGAAAACATGCAATTGAGTGTTTGTCTGTCTATTAGCAAAACATATTTTAAATAGGAATGTCCCGATCCCAGGTTTTCTCAGATTATGAGTACTTCAGTTTTGGTACTTGCCAAAACCAAGTACTGATGCCAAGTACTTACTGAGTTAGAACTCAAATATTCCACAGTAAAAACCTATGTATGTGTGTGTGTAATATATATATATTGTATATCTGA
>NW_013952513.1:1310835-1313249 GCF_001266775.1 Austrofundulus limnaeus | reverse complement strand
TGTGTGTGTGTGTGTGTGTGTGTGTGTGTGTGTGTGTGTGTGTGTGTGTGTGTGTGAATGTGAGTGAGGAAGAGATAACAATCTGGATATTAAAGGTAAATTCTGTAGGAAATGTTGGCAAATGAGTTTTGGGTAGATTGTGTATGAATAATTAATTTAGTAATAAAGCAAGGGTTTAGTACATGAATGGTTTTCAAAGGCTGTCAGTCTATTTGACTCCCTCCTCCTTTACCTTCTTCTCCTTTTCAGATCAAGGTGGTGGGACGGTCTATCTGATCAGCTGATTGGTTCATTTAATCATATTTATACTAATTATAGATTTCTTTAAAGGGGTGGCAGTTGTCAGATTGATATTGATTGATTATAAAACATAAAATTAATTTTACTTATATTTAAGAAAGACAAATAGAAACTAATAACCAGAGTATCAGATAAAGGCATTTCTAGTAAAGCTGGGTGGTTTGTCTTTCAGTCAGAATATTGATTTTCTTTTGGTTTAGAGATCGAACTGCTGTCCTAAAGCATACAAGAATAGAAACACTAATCTTGGCTTTACGCTCAAATTTCAAGACTGGGACATTAAATTATTTTCTCATGTTACACTGTAGCTATTGTAAGTTTGTGATCCTAATCTGTGTTTGCAGCACTGCTGGCCTCAGACTCTGCAGTAGTTGGTGAGATTACAGTGACAGCTGGAGTGTTTGTCACCTCTGACACTCATCTGCATTCTTGTTTTCTGACCTGCTGACACCTTTTCTGGCAGCTTTTGACAGAATTCACTTGTGGCAAATGTGGCTTTTAGGCAGATGGATTGTGGCTAAGAACAGGTTTAAATTATTGGGCTTTTTCTATAAATGTGGTCTGTGATTATTTGATTATTTAATACATCTCTAGGATGCGTTGGGAGGCATTATCATTGGGCTCTTTCAGAGGACAGTTCTGTTAAATGGTCGAGCAGCCCGAGCCGTGTTGACGTTCCCTCTGACTGTTAAGAAGTCATAGACAGAGACATTCTGTTACCGCGCTCCAACGCACTTTCAGAGAACATTCATCAGTGCAGGATCAAGAGAGGCGTGGAAATAAAACTCAGCTACTCTGACGTGTTGCTGTCACTCAAGCTGCTGAAGAGTCACAGGAGTCTTGTCCCTTTTTATATTGCAGAGATCAAAATACATCTTTTTAGCTTTTCAGTTTTAAAATAACCTGTCTCATTACGGTTGTATCCACGCTGCCACATTTAGCCAGTCTCTATGCTGATAAAGTTTTTAGCTTATTTATCTCATATATAAAGCAAGGAGGACTTGGGGGGGGGGACTCTCAAAGTTTAAATTTGGTGTTTAGTCCTTAGCGTCCTTGATTTTCTTGAAATTTTCAAAAAGCAGCTGAAGACACATTTGTCCAGATTGGCTTTTAATTAATTATTTTTTTTTAATTTGATGTTTTTTTCCCCAACATATGTAATGTTTTTATGGCATGCATGTTTTGTTTTATCTATCTTGTTTTATCTCTTGTGTTTTTATGTCTTCTTGTGGACTTTGTGGTTTCTGACCTGTGAAAGGTGCTATGTAAATAAAGTTGACTTACTTACTTACTTACTTACTTACTTACTTACTTACTTACTTACTTACTTACTTACGTGTCAGCAGCACACTACACAGCACTTTACACTTTGGTTATTGCAGTTCAGTTGAGCCAGGGTTACTCCTTTTAATTCTTTGACAATGAACACATATTCTATGATGTCAAACATCAGATGTAGTTTCACCTTCTGTTTTACTCTGATATTAATCAGGGACATATGCTGTAAGGAGCAGCTGTGGTGCAGTGGTAAAACAGTCATCTCGGGACCAGAAAGTCACAGGTTTAATCCCCCACCATGCCGTGGTGTCCTTGAGCAAGACACCAAATCTCTAAGCTCCCTGTGCGTTGACATAGCTGCCCGCTGATCCACTTGTGTGTATCTCACATGTGATGGGTCATGCATTATGACAATACATAGCACTTTACATTACAGCACATTATATTACATTACATAAGGCAATTACTTTGGTAAGGAAACAGTGTAGGATCTGTAAAAACTGTTAAAATGTATATTGGTGATTCATTTTAGTTTATTTTTACGTTGTAATATTATTTTTATGGTTTCATTTTACAACAAAATACAAATTCACTTAAAGACTGATTTGAAATTTTCTACTTTAATCATAAATATAATCCATTTCAATTTGTTATTTCAATTATACACTGTTTATTTCAACTCACTTTAATACATTCAGTAAAATACTTTAATACTCAGTGTATTAATAAACATAAACAGTGGCGGCTGGTGGAATTTTCTCCAGGTGGGGCTACAACTCCAAAATAGATGTATCCCAAAAAGCAACCAAACATGTACTAAGTTGTATCACGCCAGT
>NW_013952513.1:1301839-1309752 GCF_001266775.1 Austrofundulus limnaeus | reverse complement strand
CCTCCACAGTCACCAGATCTCAATCCAATAGAGCACCTTTGGGATGTGGTGGAACGGGAGATTCACATCATGTCAATATGGACCAAAATCTCTGAGGAATGCTTCCAGCACCTTGTTGAATCTATGCCACAAAGAATTGAGGCAGTTCTGAAGGCAAAAGGGGGTCCAACCCGTTACTAGCGTGGTGTACCTAATAAAGTGGCCGGTGAGTTTATTATGTTATGTTATGTTATGTTATGTTATGTTATGTTGTATTGTATTTATTTAAAGCTGTGTTAACAATTATAAAACAATATAACTATATTATACTATGATTAAAAGCACAACTACAGTATATGATAACACTACTATGATTAAAAGCATTACAAAAGTATTTTAGCTTTTTTCTTACCTGTTTAAATCTATGCTGGGTCAGATCCGGATGCTTTAAAAATGAGGCAATGAATCAAAACAAGCCGTTAGCCTCGCTAAAAGCAGTTAGCTTAGCCTGTTGCTAATCCAGTTCTTGGAAAATAATGGAGTGTAAACTCTCCCTCTGTCTTTGTTCTGCTGCTTTTCTTGTCCAGCAGATCTGGTCCAAGCTCTTTTACTTTAAGCTTCTCCTGGCGTGTTCTGGTCTAAAATACTTTTTTGTTTTAAGAAACTTAGCTAAGTTGTTTAGCGCCTCAATTTCTTGACATGTTAATGCTGTTCGCTATACGTCAGTCTACACCAAACCACGCCCACATACACTGGCACTGGAGGCACGTTTTTGTAAGTCCACCCTAAATGGCTGAATCCTGTGGCTTTGGGCTGATCCTGGGCTGAACAGAATTAGCCCCGATGAGCCGCAAACCGAGGGGGCGTGGCGAGACGCCTGTCAATCATTCTGAACCAGGACACACATTACATGAAAATGGGCTGTGTATAGTTAGCCCTGCAGAACAACCCTGGGATCTTCCCAGGTGGTTTGGCACCAGTTTTCCTTGTAAATTTCACAAAATAAGATATATTATTTTTAAATGTTGTTTATTTTTAAGTTGTTATTTATAAATTGTATATAATTATATTATAATTTTATAATATTGTTTATTTTAACATTTTTATTGTGAACACCAGGGAGGGCTTAGCCCTACTAGCCCACTTAGACCAGCCGTCACTGAACATAAATAGCCAATTTGTACAGTTATCTGGCTAATGAAATAAATGTTTGGCATATACAGTATACTTTAGTAAGAAGGGGTGAGAGAAAAGCTCCTCAGACTCATCGAAAGCAGTCCTTGTCTCAGACAGTGGGAACAATAAGTCAGTACTGCGTAACAAAACAAGGAGGTTTTACTTGTGAAAATATTAAACTTCTCCTATACAATCACAGAACACAGTCTGAGGCTTCTCAACAAGTGTTTTTTTACTCTAGTTTTATCTCTGAGGGATTGTGGAGACTTGTTGCTCTCTTCAGATGTTAGTAAAAGCTCATTGTGTGTGTTTGTTAAAAGATGTGTGTGTGTAAATCAGTGTGTAAGCAGAGAACGAACGTCACATCAGCTCGTCTCATGTTGTTACAGTGACCTCTGCTGCTTCGTGGTCACCCTCAGTGACACTCAGGCATTTATTCACATGTAACTTACAGTCTGTGTAAGGTGTGCTTTTTTACATATTAGCTTGTTTTCAGAGGTAAACTTATTAATTTATTTGGCATATCCATTTCCACTCATCTTATAGCTCTCATGTCACTTTGTCTAAGATCATCTGCTGAAGACTAAAATAAGTGTTTAGAAGCCTCATCTGTGAGTTCCTCTTTAGGTGCTGCTGTGTTCAAAGAGTGTGTTGAGAGTCTCTTTGCTTGTCCATCTCAAATGGTCAGTGTGATGCTTGACTATTAATAAAGTCCTGAAGGCTGGTGCTGATTGTGACTGTGTCTCACACACACACTTTCAACACTCACACACACTTCCAACACTCACACACACTTCCAACACTCACACACAGACCCTTCATCCTATCCTGGGATGTGAAGATCGTCTTTCCTCAGAGACTGGGAGATGAGGAGTAGCCTGAGGTGTTGATTACTTCAGTGCTCAACAGTCAAGTGTGTGTGTGTGTGTGTGTGTGTGTGTGTGTGTGTGTGTGTGTGTGTGTGTGTGTGTGTGCATGGTTTTGTTACCTGATGGGGACAATTTTTCACCATTTTTCCAGTACACACATTCTGGCGAGGACATATTTTTCCTTATGGGGACAAAAGCCCAGTCTCCATCAGGAGAAATACCGTTGGTGGGTCATTTATTAGGTTTATGACTAAGGTGTGTATTAAACTTAAGTTAGGTTTAGGTTTAGGGTAAGGGGTCAAGGTTAGGTTATAGAAATGACCGGAAAATGAATGGAAGCCAATGCAACATGCCCACGGGGCTAGGAAAACCAACTTGAGTGAGTGTGTGTGTGTGTGTGGCGGGGAAAGGAGGGCAGCAAGTTAAGGAGAGACTGGGGGTAAAAATGTAGTACTTTCTTCAGATTATTTCTTAGTTGTTCAAAAGATCAAGTGTAAAATCACACACCATTAAAATGAAACATTACATTTACACTTGTTCAAAATTTTGTTCTCTCTCTCTCACACACACACACATCCAAAAAAATAAAAAACTGTCACACCGTTTCTTACACTGTAGGTCAAATTAACACTTCTTAATTTTCCATATCCTGGATGGCAGAGATTCCACCCAAATATATGATAGCAACGCCTATCTTGGACTGTATCGATACTAAGGTCGTATTCAGACCTGATAATTTGCTCTGCTTTAAATGAACCAGAGTTTGTTTTCAGCGTTGGTCTGGACCTTTTGTGCAGGTGTGAACACACTCATGTGAACTCTGGTGCGGATCAAACAAACGGACCGAGATCCACTTTTTGAGGTGGTCTCGGTTCGTTTCCAAACGAACTCTGGTGCAGTTCGCTTCAGTTCGCTTCTGGTGTGAATACAGACTGGACTCGAACCGAACCAACTGCATTAAACATGTGCCTTTTTGGACTTCACAGGCCACCGTTGCTGAGCTAAATAAACTGAAATCGTACCTGTTTCATCGTCTCCTGTTAGCCGCTCTGCTGTCAGCATGTAGTGGGTCAGAACACGCAGAGCACCTCGTCTCCTTTGGGTTGCGGGACACATTTACTGAGGCCGCTCCAAAATTTGAATATCATCACGGAACCACCGTTAAATTAGCTGCTTCTGACATTTTAAATGATATTGCAGTTGTACTATCAGCAAAAATGTGCGCATCAGAACCGCAGCATGCAGGACTTCCTTGTTTTTTTCTGGGTCTGTGTGCTCAGTCCCGCCCCCATCCTTTCTGTCCAATGGGAGCAATGATCGTCAGCCTCGTGGCTTTGTTTACAAGTTATAGTTTGTTTGCAAAAAAGCACAATGTGAATGCAAACCGCACCAAATGAAAAAAATAAAGTCTACTTTTGGTCCGGACCAAACAAGTGGACCAAAGGACTTTCCTGGTGTGAATACACCCCACAGCTACTAGAGTGATACTTCCAGCACATCGCTCTTAATCCTAAAGTAACAAGCTGCCCTAGAGCAGCCGACCAGAGACAGGTTCAAATGTAAACAGCGAACTAAACAAGCATGTCCAGTAATTATTTATCTTGACTTGCTAACGTGTAGCATCCATAGGCTACTTCTGTAAACAGACCTGCAGTTTGAACGTAGCCTTATATAGCAGCACAGTTTTCTTAATTTTTACAGCGTTTGGCATATAAATATGGTAACATATTTCTAACTCTTTCTTATGTTTTCAGTTAAATTTTAAATGTATTTAATGCAAGTATTAACAGAAAATCACTGTCATTAAAAAAATTACTTGCATCAGATTTTAAATAGTCTGAAAATGAAATTGGAGACATTAGGTCTGCATCACACCAAAAAGCTGCTGCTTAAGGTAAGTTAGAAGTTTTTCTGAGCCGAGTAAATCAATTTTCTACATGTGAAAGGGATCAATAGACTTTCTGCAAGACTAAAATATGAGAATTGATGAAAGTATTGATTACTATTTTGTGACATTTGTCTTTCTTTTTCATTTTTTTTCTTTCAGCAACAAAGACGTCTAGACCTGTTAACTGTCACCAACTTGGGTAAGTTCCTGGGATTTAATTTCCTGGCTTCACTGTCACCCACCATCGACCCAATGCAGCACGGAAATAAAAAATAATTTTATGACCCTGTAGGAATATCAATGGCCATAAAAGCTTAGTATCGGAATATATTTCTGTCTGTTTTATAACTTGGATTGATATTGATTTGTCGGAAATCTGCCAATAGGGCTGTGGGACACACAAGGAGGCATTAGCAGGAAGAACAGGCTGTTTTCTGGGTGCTGCTTGCACATATATGTGCAGCTGGGCTGAGGAGAAACAACCGATACGAGCTTGCTTGTGTTGTCAAAGCCCTGCAGCAGGGCAGCTGCTGAAGTGATGGCTTCAGATTTGTTCTTTAAGCTTCTGGTAAAAATGCTTTCTGCAGATGTGTGCAATCGAAGGTTTTTATCATCTGTAAATGTAAAAATTATTCATTTTTGTTAGGGCTGCATGATATTGGAAAAAATTTGACTTTGTGATTTTTTTTCTATCATAACCCTGCACTATACTGTATATTGACATTTGAAAAACTATGCCTTGAATAACACATCATCTTGTCTTGATGATGAATCTACACCAATTTTATTTATTTTTGTGTGTTGCAAGTATGTTTTTTTGTCTTTAATTGAGAGTTATTCTTATATTTTATTTTGCTGGGACCTGATTACATGTTTCCTTCTAACATGGGCAAATGTGAAATGTGTTTTCCCACCTAACCTGTTGCCTTTGTGTCTTTCTAGTTTCTGTTTAATACACTTTAATATTAGCATTCATGCTAACCGTATTTTACCTCTTTTCCTCTAATTCTTTGTGATTTTGCTCATCTTCCTCATTTTCATCAAGATCCTTGTTGTATTCCTTCACAGCTCAAGAACTTACCAGCACTTCTCAGAAAAATGTCATTATTGTCCAAGAAGTTTCACAACAAAATGAAAGTTTCAGCTTTTTTAACACGATGCTGCCCACTTCCGCCAGTGGTAGCAAACTATCAAAATAAATGCCGTAACACGTGACCATTTGGTGCAATAAATAGTGGTTTTAGTGGTTTAGACCCTAGTTAACGTGTTGATTTAATTTACCTCCTACATCACTGGACCCGCAATGTGACTATTGTGCACACTTACACTTACCATGATGATTCTCCGACATGTTGTGCAAAATCACAGGAACGTATATGCCTAAACAAATATTTTCACATGAGGTATTTTCAGAAAATTAAGTTTAAATGTCCCCATTTTCACCTAAACATAGGCTTGAGAGTAGTTTGAAATCTTTAAACACTTGAGTGGTGCTTACGGGACACAAAAGACCAAACATTATGGAAATGTATTTTACTTTGGAAACCAGTGTTTTGTTTACAGCGCATCATGGATGATTTGAAGACCAACTGCTTATCTATAACTCTGCTTTTGTGATGACACTGTCATTATACGAATGCTTCAGTGCAAGAAGAGTAAAAAAGTGGAAATGTTCAGTAAGCAACCATTAGATGCACAAATGGAAGTTCCCTCTATAGACAACTGCTCCTCTCACATCACTGAAGATTTTCTAGGATCCTTTTTTAATAGATGTGCAGTTATACAGCATTTTGACTGATGTAAGCGTTCAACAAAAGTTTTTTTTTTTTTTTTAGAAAATTGTATGTGTGAAAAGCATGTTGGACATGAGGAGCAACCTTGTAAGCATAAAATTAGTTTTATCTAAGGGAAAGCATGTGTTAGTAAGAATGTCAAAAATTCTGCAAATGACAATAAAAAATAATCTGAATCTAAATCAGTTTTTTTATGACACACATGAGCTGTATGATGATGTGTGCATGTTTTACAATTTTTGCATTCAATTTTGAACCCTCTCGTCACATAGTCAAGCATACATATAGTCTTTCAAGTTCAACTGCATGTGGAAACGTCACACTGTTAGAAATCTATGCTAGCTGCTTAAAGAGGCAGCTGTGTGAGCATGGGATCTACCGAAATGGAGAGTGAGTGGGAAAAAAAAGAGAAAACAGATGGCAACGGCATGAAGGATACAGAGACCCATATGTCTAAAGTATCTGGATGATCTAATATGCTTTGATTAGAATAATGCATGTGAAGCTCATGGAGACCCAGTTAATTTAGCAAGTTTACACTGCAGCTGTTCCTCTGGTACCGGGCAGAGGCAGCGCTCGTTCATGGTCCTCAGAGTATAACAGAGGGTAAGATGTAAAAACTAACACCTTTGAATCTGATAACTATAAATGAGAAGGAAAAAGACTATGGAAATACACCATAAAGATGCACCGATAACAGTTTTTCTCAAACTGAGTATGTGTACTTCAGTTTGGGGATTTGCTGATACCGAGTACCGATACGAGTACTTACTGAGTTAGAACTTAAACATTATTTGATAGGCAGACATTTTCTTAAAAACCTGAGTTTTCTCTTGTATCAAGAGGGTATTTTCATAACATGAAGGGATAATCTTATATAATACGCTGGCCTTAAAAAAAATTAAGCAGATCAATAAATTTTAACCAATTATTTTGCCAGCTGTATTAAATACCGACTGAATAAACAAAAAATTGTGGATGTCACACGTTATCAAATTGGACATTTTTATAAAACACAGAAAAACAAAAGTTCATTAGGCTGCTGAATGGTGGGAAAACAGATGAAAAGAATAAAATATGGTTTTACATGCAAAACTGTAATTAATTTATTATTAAAATTAGAATTTCAGTAAATTTAGAAGTTACGATTTATCTCTGATTCTTTTTGCTGCCTCCTTGTTGGTTCTGAAACAACAGATTTTTATAGTTTTATTTTTTTTTATGCTGAGGGGAAAGCTGTCTACCTGGACTCAAGTGCTATCTGTGGCTGGAATATGAACACCTTACTCTGTTCTTCAGAGCTCAGAACTGATGTTTGGTTCTATTTGGCCCAGTAAGCTGGTTTTGGGGCAGGTCCCTACTCCCTCCACTACTGAATCCGACACCCAAATGCCGCTTGCTCTTTCTCTCTCTCTCTCTCTCTTCGTTCTGCAGATTTTTTACTGCTTGGCAAATAACGTTGGACCTCGGTCAGGATAAAGATTAGAGGGTTTTCATATTTTCATCTCGAGAGGATGAAACTGATGGTGGACTGAGGTGTTTTTTTCCACGCGACATGTTTCCTGCTTGCGATGCGACGCAACCCGACAACGCAATGCGCATCAAATCGGACCGTCATTTTAAGAAAACAAAATGTGGTGTATACTATTTATCATAACTCCGGTTCTACTTTGCCTAACAACACAATTTAAGAACTGGTTTAATGTTTGAAGTCTCTACTTTTGACTCAAATTGAAACGGAGTCTCAGAAAAGGCATACCTTTTTGGTTAGAGTGATGTAAATGGACCATGCTATGCACCACCAGTTATCAGTTAATCGATTGAAAAGGAATTTAATCTAATAAACTATTATTTGACAAATAATCGTAATTTGATTATTGTTTGCATCTCTAGTATGCATTACAACTTTAAGCATGATTCAGTACTGGTATGTGATTTATTTTGTTTGAGTAAAGGAACAGCCACTCAAATAAGTGACTCTGACCAGTTTATCTTGATTGACAGATGACATCATCCTGGTGAAGTGTCATTACAAAATAAAATAAAAAACTCAGAAATTTCAAAGCATTATTTGAAATTGAAGTTCTCAGTTTATTGCAACAAATTGCTTAGTTATATATATATATACACTCACCGGCCACTTTATTAGGTACACCACGCTAGTAACGGGTTGGACCCCCTTTTGCCTTCAGAACTGCCTCAATTCTT
>NW_013952513.1:1297566-1299601 GCF_001266775.1 Austrofundulus limnaeus | reverse complement strand
ATATATATATATATATTAACAGAAATTGTCAAACATAACGTTTTCATGAAAATTAGTGATTTGGCTTTATATATTGACTTCTTTAAAAAGACTTAGAAAAGGGCAGAATTAGCTTTTACTGGGTTCAGTCTGAAGACTGAGCCCAGTAAAAGCTATAAGGTTTTGTGCAGACTGAACAGCTTTCTAATATTTCTTTGTTAAAGCCTTCTTCCTCTGACTGGTGTGAGCTGAGTGTTTCTGCTGCATAAATGATTGCAGGTCATTTTTCAGCCTGTTGTTATGTGTGGCCTTGAATTAAGGTCTATTATATTCTTAACTTGACAGACATATTTTATCCTGCCCTGCTGCTTTATTACTATTCATAGTAGGTGAGCATTCATGCACACACTCTTTGAACACTGTAAAGCTTAATACGGTGCCTGTATGAAGACCAAGTGATGCATTCAGAGCAGTGTCTCTGACAGCGAAACACAGGCTGAACACTTTTTCTACCTGCAGATTTAAAGGAGTTTTTGGTCCTTTGCTCCTTTTCTTCTTGTCATCTGCACACCTGTATCTCTCTCCTGTTGACGCTTCACTCTGCTTGAATGGTTCAACAGAATTCTCATTATCTGCTGTTATTTATTAATGATGTTATTTAGGCACAGTCAGTTTATCCTTGCAGTGTTTTGTTGTCTTTCCTCTCTCTCTGTCCTTCACTCCTGATTATGTTTTCACTAGACGAGCAGCGGGAGAAACTCAGGGTGTGAACAAACTAATAGGCTCAAGTGGCTTTATATACTGTGTTTGAGAGAAAAGAAGAGGAAAAATGAGGAGGATTCTGCCCCTGCTGTTCTGTTGGCCTTTGCATTTAATGGCGTTCATTAGCTACTCTTACAAATTCCAAAATCTGTTCTTAGATCTCATTCACAGCCATGCAAAAAATGGATATGCATTTATACAATTGCAAAAATACACTCAGGCAAAATTCAGATTTTTTTATTCTTATCTTTTTACATGTGAAAGTTAAGGTTGTGACCTTTAGTGTCCCATGATTGTATCATCGATATATTTTACTGGATTGGGTTGCCTCTACACGTCTCATGGTTTGAGATGTGTAGAGGCGCCATTGCTATTTGTTAATTGTGCATCAAAATGAACCAGATGCATATGTGTGCAGAGCCCAAAAAAACAATGATCGACACATCAGCAACTAAATGTTTTGCTATAAACATCTCAAAAGCTTGAATAATGCCTGAACTACAGACCCACATCCCAGAGGAGTTGAAAAGGAGGCACCGAGGATGCAGAGCAGGAGCAAAGATAAGAGAGAGAGAAGGAGGAAGTTCAAACCATCTCTTCCATCGATCATGATGGGCAATGTGAGATCGTTGGGGAACAGGTTTGATGAACTCCAAACCCTAACAAGAACCCAGCCAGAGTGTCGGGGGTGTAGTGTTGTGTGTTTCGCTGGGACGTGGCTGCGGGGTTATGTCCCTGACTCCAGCATCTTCCTGCCAGGCTTTCTGACCATACCATGGACAACACTGAGCACCCTCTTCATAAGACTGTCACACTACAACAGAACGTCTTCAGTCAAGGCTTCTTCGGTACTCTGTAAGAAGGACTGCAACAGGAGATTCTTCCATCCCACAGCCATCAGTAAACAACTTTTTGTAAGAAACCAGGACAATATGAGTTACAACAACATTTATTTTTCCCTTTCAGATTAATAAAGTATTATTGTATTGGATTGAATTGGATTGGATTGGATTGGATTAAATAAACTGTAGCACATACTAAAATTTACAGACAGAAGCACAAGGAATCAAACTGAAAAGTCTTCTGTACTTGCTACAGTAAAGCAATCATTCATGTCACCTGTTCAGCAACGCACAATGGTTGCTGCTTTATGTAAAATATGCACCAGATTTAATAAACATAATCAGTAAACAGTTCTCACAGTTACAAAAGTAGGGTCTACATGCAGACTAATACTAGTCAGTGCTTGTCATAGCTCCAACTTAACAACTGCCAATTTGATACAATATATATA
>NW_013952513.1:1291419-1296462 GCF_001266775.1 Austrofundulus limnaeus | reverse complement strand
CTGGATAGGAAACTACATTGAAAGGCTTTACATCCTTTTCCCAAAATAATCACCTAAGAATTTTTTTAAGTTTGTAAGAAAACTCTAAAAATGTCACATTTTGAAATTCTTGGTTAATTTTTTTAGTGTTTCCTAAAAAACTTGGTAAAAAGGACTTAATTTTAGGAAGATGACTATATGAAGCAATAAAAAAAGGTGTTTTTTATATTCTACACATCAAATATTTTGCATACAGTATTCAGACATTGGGAAAAATTAAGCCAAAACACACAGCATTTATTCCCTCCTCTTTCTCATTTCACACCCACTCCCACACACAGACCCACTCAAACCTCGCTCGGCCTTCTTTAATTGGACACTTGAGCAGCGCACGGCTGCATCTGGCTCCTGTTGAACACAGCCTGACATTTCAGACTGCTGACCTTTTCAGCCCCGCCACAACTAAATAATGATTAGTCCTGGCAACTGTTCCACAACAGCATTGTGCATGTACACATAACACACGCTCACAGGTGCAAACCGCACAAAAGCAAAACAACAAAAGCACCTGCACTGACGGTTTTTGTCTTTTCACCGTGAGAAAATGGGGTGCAGACATTGATTTGAGAGGTCATTGTCATTCTTTTGGTTTATCGATTAGATTGTCCTTTTTCCATATCGGCAGTGAGCACCCAATAATGTGTTGTTCTAAATTAACTCTGCTTGCCTCTGTTTAGTTTCTCCTTTCCCCTTTATGCACGCTTAGCATACAGTGGAAAAAAGGTCAATCATATTCATGAGATCTGTGCAGATTGGAGAGGATGGTTGTGTCTTGAGTGTGTGTGTGGTGCGCTCACACTTTTGGCTCTGTGCGCAGAAGCATGTGCTTCTAAAGCTGTGAAGATAATGGGCAGCTCTCAGATCTTTCCCCTCACTTTTTGTCTCCTCCATTTTATCACTTCCCATTTAATATCTCTTTTTGCGTGCTGTTTCCGTCAGACCGGGATAGAAACGTTCATTAAAGATTGTCTTTTTACAGAAGTTCTTTGTGTTTAAAGCTTCAAATGACAGTTCGTATCGCTGAGGTCAAAGGGCACATTTTTGATAGCTGGTGTAAGATGTTATGTATGTAAAAACATGTACAACTTGTTCTTTTTAAAACTGAGCTTAGTTATAAGAACTTGCTGATAATATCATCATTTGCTAACAGTTCATGAAGTTCACATCGCTAACTGTCTTTTTAATGCAGAGCTAAATGTAGACAGAATATTGAAGTTTATTAAACACACCTAATTTTGTGAAATTTAAAATCTACTAAGGTTCTCTGATCCACTGCTCCGTTAAAAGTAATGAAACGTGGAGGATAATAGAAGTCCAAACATTTTTCTGTGAAAGTGCAAAGATGGTTTATCAAACAGTCGTATATCTTATAAAAGTAATTTTGATCATGTTGAGCAAAATGTCTTGTTCCCAACGTGAGGGGCCCACACCCCCAGATGGGGGTGCCAGAGAGCAAAGGGGTGGCCCATAGCCTTGTCTGCTCAAAGGTTGTGAAAATATAAATTTATTGTTTGTATATAAAAATCACCAAAGCAAGTCGATTTGAATCATTAAAGCTCTATTTAATTCAGTTCTTCTTTTCCCCCCATTCCAAATAAAAGTTTGTAACTGTTCACTTTTTTCTTTCATTATTTTGATAGAGATAAAAACTGAACGTGTCTTTGGGAGAGGCGGGGCTCAGCTTGGTTTCGTAGTAAGAAAGAGGGACTTTGAGAAAACACTGTTTTCAAGAAGTCCTACTAAGTGCAGTTGCCTTCCTGAACTTATTTCACTTAATTTGAGAAGATACAGACTAAAATGTAATATTTTTAATATTATTTTTAGATGGCTCATTTTTGCAGTGAACGTGCCATGCATCAGGTTGTTTATGTGTTGTGTTTGATAGCGCAGCCTGCACAATCAATGAAACTTTTTAAGAATTTGAAAATGCAACAAAAAACATCAACAACAACAACAACAACTTGGTTATTAAGAGCTGTATAAACTTATTTACATAAAGTGTATGTTGCTAAAATGCCCATTATCTATTTTTTTTTCATGCAAAGATTAGTGTTTGTGTGGAATATGAGGTACGACTTTAAAGCCAATGATTCACTTGTTCATTGTGTGTTCATTTCAAGTGTTCACATAAAATACATTTCTACCTCTGATTTGCCTAAATGGTTTAAATGTAACATTTCAAGCATTTCAAGTAAACTTAATAAGTAATCTAAGTGCATGATCAAAAAAAATTACTTGTACCCACCGTCACCACTGTTTTTGTCATGACTGGGTGTAATCGAAGGACAAAACAAAGAAAGCTAGGCTTTCTACATTATTTTGGGAATTATCAGAAAATGAAATTAATATTCTTTAAAATAACATTAGTGTTGTCATGTCTAGCACTGGAGTCGTTTCACTCCTAAAACAAGTTCAAAATGATTAATAAAGATGGATAAATTATGTTTTACTGTATCACTGATGTGGGGGAGAAAAGGTTTCTCACTGGGATAGTTTTTAAAACTGCCAGGGGGGATGATGGTTAATAAAACAAACATCATTAGGAGGAGAAGAAGCAGTAAAAATGTGTTTGGTTGTTGCAGATTTCAGTCATCTGCAACAAGTTCTTCACATTATCAATCTAATCAACCACTGAAAACAAATAAATAAAACAGAGATTTTTCTTATAAAGTTAAAAAGAAATAAGTTTCTGCTTTTGTTTTTTATCTGGAGGGATAATTGAATTTCCATCTTCCCCAAGCTCAGATAAGTTTCTGAGGTTTGCATCAGCATTTACGCTGCCTCACCATTTGCATAAGGTGTGTGTGGGGAAAAAAAAACATGCGTTGGGAATTAGGTTGACCTTAAATGTGTGTAGCATAAACGCAGAGTCAGCAAACTTTTCTTCAATTTTCACAATACACTGCTGTTTCTTTGTTATGTAGGTGTCCATGTCAGATCAAATATTCTGGGCATTCAGCAGTGCATCATGTATGTTTGTCCATTTTGTGGTTCTGCTATTGGAAACTTCGTATTTATTATTATTATTACTATTATTATTATTATTATTGTTGTTGTTGTTGTTCATTTATTTATTTAATGGTAGATTTGATTTACACCTTCTAAACCTGTGAAACACTATAAAACACATTATGTGAGCTAGTATCATTTAAACTTGATATAAAAATGTTACAATTTATACAAGTACGTGTACAAAATACCCTGGTCCACTTGGGACCAATATACCAGTATTGATACTGACGTTGGTACTCCATTGAATGTGATAGTTTACATTTCAAATGAAAAGTTTGTCAGTTCTATGTTTAAGAAAGTTAAACAAGAAAATCGTATTATTTTTATTTATTTTAAAATGTTGCAACAGTAGCCTTTATAACATGCTGTATATTTGATTTGATCCAGTCAGAGGGGCTGTAGGCCCATAAGGAAGGGGAAACACTTTGTTCTGAATAAAATAAATGTCTTTTTAAAGTATTTGTGTAATGTTTAAGTTCTAACTCAGTAAGTATTCTGTGTTGGAGAATACCCAAACTGAAGTATGTGTACTAGTACTCAGTTTGAGAACAACTGGTATTGGGACACCCCTAGTTTGTGTCAAAGCATTCATCTTTTTTTTTTTCATTGTCTTTTACATAGATAGAAATTAACGCCATTTAGGGTGTAAGTTTTTTTATTATTTGTTTGTTTGTTTGTTTTATCGATCAGATTCTTATCTGCCAGACCAGTTCCCCTTTGAGAATAAACATTTTTATACAAAAAAAAATGATATCAGGCTTTTTGTGTAAATGAACAGCTGTGAAAACAACACTTCCTATTACTTGCCCTAATTATATCCTTTCTTGGTAAATTTGCATATTTTATCTTCCTCCTCCTCATTATGGAAGACCATGCTTCCATTTTGATGTAGTTTAAAAAAACCACATAAAACACAAAGGAATGACTGGAGGAAGGCGAGGAGAAGGCTACGCTGTCCGCCTCATATTGAGTATTTTCCAGTTGATTTTGTTAAAGGTTTCTCAGCAGCGTAGCTAAACAAGCAGCAGCATGCTAATGAATGAAGAACGAAGAGTGATAATTTACCAGACAAAGAAAGGAGGACTGTGAGAGATAAGAGCCACGGGGAAGGGAGGAGGCAGGGGGAGGCTCGGCGGTAACACACCACTGAAAATATTTTGAAAATGTTTATTAAACAATTATTTAACACCTGTCACCAGCCTACGTGCCTGATGATTTTTATTTATTTATTTATTTTTTTGCCAAGCTTATGGTCATAATACATAAAGTAAATATTCCCTGTGTAGCAAATATGGTAATTTCACGGCACTGCACACACAGCCAGCCATGTGTTTCATGCTTTTACACACAAAAAAAGGGGGAGACAGTACTTAACTCAGTAGCCACTAAAATGACATTATACTACAAAGGCGCAGACTGTCCATCCTTTTTATTTTTTAAGGATGATGTGATGGAGGAAGTAAACAGTCTGTGTGCAGGCTGTGGGCTCTGAGATTATTTCTTTGTCACTAGCAGAGCCACCAGTGTTGCTAAGCACTGCTGTGGAGAAAATCCTCCAAGAGAGGGCTGATTGGATTTTTTTTCCAGGGTGCCTTTTGTGTTAGCGGCATAGGAACTAGATAATAGAGGTTGATGCCACTCGGTCTGTGTGTTATAGATGGTGGATTGAGTTTTTGGCCTGTGTGTGTTTGTGTGTAAATGTGGGGTGTCTGTTTTAACAACTGTGGTTTTGATATTTGCAATCTTTTGCGTCATCTTTGCTCCGAAGTTTCTGTGATGCTAATTATCACAGCATCTGGGCGCTCTGCTAAAAACACTTTTTTTTTAATTCTGTGTGTAAAACTTAAGCTAAGTATAAAATGCTGCCATGAAGTTTTCCACTGAGCTTGATACATCTGTTTCCAGAAAATAGTGAATGTTTTCTTAATTTATATCAGATATGCAATACCTGTCTGTGTGTGTGTGTGTGTGTGTGTGTGTGTGTGTGTGTGT
>NW_013952513.1:1287956-1291075 GCF_001266775.1 Austrofundulus limnaeus | reverse complement strand
TATATAGTCTTTGTAGTGCTTTAGATTGAATATAGATTGAAAATGATTTACAAACTATCATATTTTATTTTTATTTACATTACACAACATCTCTACTTCATTAGAACTGGGGCCAAATAAAATGGTAACAAGGGCCTGATTTGGCCCGCGGGCTTTTAGTTTAACACATGTGCAATAGTGGATATTTATCTGACTAGCAAATAAGAAAAAAAACATAAACCCTGTAGGAGATGTTTTTATTCTGACTCAGCAAACGTTGCACTATAAATTTTTAGATTTGTAATTCCATAAACCACTTTAGTCCAATTAGTTTCAAGTAATTTCTAATATTAGCCCTGCATACACTCATGGATGATTGCACATAAATAATGTATTTTATCAGATTTTTATATATACAGTATATTTTTTATTTATGATTAGTGAGTTTATATAAATTTACATAATGTACAATGCTCAATTTTGTTTGTGAAGATTAAAAACTAATTAGACTGAAGGCAAACACTTTTAATGCATAAACTTTAACGCTCTTAGTTGACTAGTGTGCTAAGCTTTTTGAAGCTTGATTTGCACAAACAAGAAAGTATTGGCAGAAAAAGAAACTTGTGAGACAAAACGGCTGGCTGTTTTTTGTCAGACACAGCAGCTGCACAACACTTTGTGTTTGGCTCTGAATCGGTCTTAACCTCCTCTAAGTATAGAGAAAGCTGCAGCAGTGATTCTGTGGAGGGATTTGAGATCGAAGACCTTGTCTGTCCTTGACTACAGCTTGTGTGTGTGTTTGTGCCTGCCTGCAGTAGTGGTCAAATAAAAGGCTGTTAGTTGTCAAATCACTTTGCCCCGCAACATGCCCCTGCCCCTCATGGTCTGATCGCCACCCTGCCCAATCCACACGCCGCTCCCCCGTCCCCCGAGTGAGGCGCTAGCCCCTGGTTGGCCCTGCTTTTATCTGCTATTATCTGTCAGACGCTGGGCACCTGTGAGCTCGGTCACCGCTCCAAATGACGAGCGTTTGTGGTTGCTGGTCCAATCCCCGTGGCTCCCCTGCTGTCACAAGGCAGCAGCAGCGAGAGGGGCTCTGGCTGCCTCCGCCTCTGCTTGACAGCCACCCTGGAGAAAAGAATAAGAGAAACACAGAAACGGAGAAGGGGGGTGGAGACCATTAGGATGAGCTGTATTCCCACACACCAAAGCCTGCCCACCAGCCATGTGCTGCAACTCACCTGGCTGCCAGATAAGTGGAGATTAGAGGAGAAGAGATGATGGAAAGGGTATTAGAGGTTTTAAAAAAAGATTCTCTCAAACCCAGGGACAGTCGTGATACTTTTTAGGATTTCTTGTCGAATCTTGACGTTTGATGCCGACGCAAAATGGGCACGCGGTCAAGGAGTCCACTCCGCTTTTACACAGAAGCACTTTTTAATATATTTTTGCTTGTTTGCTCCCTGTAGTATCGTGTGTTTGACTGTATAAATTACAAATTTTGTGAGTTTTCTATCTAGTTAGCAGAGAATAACAGTCTGGTGTCACTGGCGAGATCAATACAGGTCTGCAGCAGGGGGTAAAGCGGCTCTAATGAGCAGAATTGACTGGTGCTGAATATGATCAGTATTTCTCTGGTGGTCATTATGTTCCTTATGAAGAAGATCAATGTCTCTGGGTTGGATCACTGAATATGCACAGCAGGGTGGCAGAGCCAGCGCTGATACCCCTCTAAATACATAATGAAAGATTTATTCACTGTAAGGTCTGCCGCTGTGTGTGTGTTTGTGCTTTTGCCTTTCCTTCCTTTGTCTCCGTTTCAGTCAGAGGTCTGGTCTCCGGCCCCGCAGCATTAGGAACCGATGTGCTTATATGAAGCAGTGTTGTTCATTTCATGGGCTATCACTTTTTAAATTGCTGAATGCCTTCTTCATGGTTGATTAGTGTTTCTTGAAGAGCTAATTAGGAGGCATAATAAGCAAAAGTCTGGTGAGATGTCTCCAACCAAAATAGAAAAAAACAGACAGTAAACAGTGGTGATTGATTGGAATAATGTGCTGACCATAAAAGGCGTTCACGCCTCTCTGAGTTCATCATCAAACAGCCACATCTTCACATTGCTGTGTTGCTATCAACCTATAGCATCAGTTCAGAAAGTTCCCAGTGTGATCGTCTGTCTTGGCTGTCAACCGATGGGCTGGGTGTGTTGTGTGTATGCTGCTGCACATGGCTGCCTGCCTGTCATGCCAACAGTCATCATACACACACCTGTGCCAGCATCTGTTCATCCTACTGGCACAGGTGCTGTCCTTACACTGACTGTCAATATGGCAGGCAATTTTAACCCAAAAAAAGAGAAAAATCAGCTTTATCTGACTATCTATAATTACATTGTAGATATATAAAAATAGGTTTTGACTAGGAACAACTACATTTGGACTATCCTCAGTGTTATCTGGTAAAATCTGTTTTTACATTTTGACTAATCAGAAGAACAATTCAAGATATCTTAAAATAAATTTTAAGTAGGTAAAATGTCATTTAAGATATCTTAAATGGTATCACTGGATTCATCATCTGAAGAGTCACTCATCCGTTGTTAAAATTCCAGAATTCTCAAACGTATTTATAAGTAGTGAAAATTACATTTTTAGATAGCTGAAATAAGAAATTGCGCATACGCCCCCCTGCTGCCACCGGGCTGTCCAAACAGTTGCCTGCAGAAGTTTGCGTAGCTGCAATGGAAGACAAAAAATTATGTTTCTTAATTCATGTTGAGCATGAGCTTCAGCGCTACAAATAGTGTTAAAAAAACTAGAATTTGAGTTGGACTAACCTGACACTGCAGACCACAGAACGGCCAATTAAGGAAAGGCTAAAATGTCTTAGAAACTTTCTGCCAAATTGCTACATAAATCTGGGTAGTTTTGACTTGTTAAAATAATTATTCAGGTTATCTTGAATACCATTCTGTCTAGTTAAAATGTTAATTCAAGATATCTTGAATAGAAAAGCCATCTATGAAAAAAAATAGTCAAGGTATTTCTAATTCATTTATAGATATCTTAAAAGGAATTGTGGCTGGTCATCATTACAGTTCAAGACATCTCCAATTTACCGTATTTATTCAAGTATAATAC
>NW_013952513.1:1284326-1287162 GCF_001266775.1 Austrofundulus limnaeus | reverse complement strand
GGGGGGTAGTACTATACTCGGATAAATATTTTTACTTATGTATTTTAACTGAAATATCAGCTTCATTCACAAAATGCCTGAGTCCGGAAATGAGACCGCATCGTAAAAAGCAGTTGACGCAAACATACCTCTGACACTCTTCGTGCTTCAGAGCGAGATAGTAACAGATCCAGGCAGGCGGCATGATGTGAAAAAAAGGGAGGGAAAGCAGTCCTGCACCTTAATAATGATAACAAACTAATGACATTAGCGTGTGACCGGGCCGCTCCTCAAACAACAACAAACACATGTCCGTCTGTAATGGCGGCCGTCTACCGGTGTTCTGAAAAAGTTTGTATCCCTGAAAAAACGTTTCCCCACCAAAGGGGGTGCTCGTGAGTAGGAAGTAATCTGCTTTTCCCCCACAAGATGGCCCAAATCTCATGTGAAGTCTCTGACTTTTGTGTTGGCGCATCCTGGTGGACTATGTGTAAAATGCCAGAATTCATATGATGATACAAAGCTCAAAATCAAAGTTTGCTGAAATAAATTTGTTGTCAAAATACCTTTTGTACAAATGTTGTTAAAATAAAATGAACAGTCCAATGATCATTTTACTGACATGTATAAAGACTGCAAAGGCTGAAAAATCTTGAAGTCTGTATAAAATTGGAGGTAGTTTGAGGATTAAATTTTTAATGCTTTTTAAGCTCAAAAAAAGGGAGGGTCCTATTATACATGAGATCGTATTATACACGAATAAATACAGAAGTTTTGCTAAGTCATTATTTGCTTTCAAGATATCTGCAATTTAATTTGCCGTTGTCAAATCTCAGTTAGATCTGAAATACCTTTTAAAATATTTTGAATATTGTCATATCTTTAATTGGTATTATGAGTAGTCAGAACAAAAAGCAAGGTATAAACAAATAATGACTAGTCAAAATTGACTTAAATATGACCTGTATTTTTGACTAGTCAAAATTCCCTGAGTTGGAGCCTCCATACAACTCAGTGTGAACTCTGACATCATTTATACTAGTTATAATGTAATTATCAATGTCTCAGTTAGGTATTTTGCAAAGTCAAAAGGTAATTAGAGATATCATATTCAACTTATATGACTAGTCATAAATCAGTTTCAAAAATCTGGGATGTAAGCATTGTGAATCTGATTTTACGTTAAAATGGCCTGCCAACGTGTACACACAGAATTCTCCATGCTCACTTTCACGTGCTGAACACTTGAGCTAAATACCAACTCTCCTGTGTTTGTTTGTCTCACAAATTGTATTTATTTACTGGTCAGAGGCATGCAGATATTACCTGTAGAATCATATTCATTGGTCTATTTGTCTGTGTGAACTCTTTATGATTCCAGCCGCAGTGCTGCAATGATGACGTGTGTCTAATTTCATCATCAGCATCATTACTGCTATTATCCCGTGTCTCCCTTTAATGCAGGCTAATGGATGACCAATAAAGATAGATGAGCCTGGCAGTGTGGAGCTAATAGACAGGACATGATGTCTGGCTTCTGTCCTGATTCCAGCCTGCAGCTGATCAGCATCTTCATGCAGATAAAGCAGCTAAAATTTGATCTGCAGTTATTTCTCATTATTTAAGAAATAGCTTTATTATCAGCTAATTGGCATGCCAATAGTTTAGGAGAGAGGGAAAAGGTGCCTTTTTGCATGCTTCATTATTTTTGTGTGTTGATTGTGCTTCATTATTAATTAAATAGCTGTGAATTTACTTTTACAATGAAGAAAAATAAACACAACAAAGGGCACACTGCATTTAAACTGTTTTTTTTTTCCCTTTTTTGTGTCTTTTGGCCATCAAATGATTATTTTATGTCTTCTGAAATTGCTGCAGTCCCCTCTGCAATTAAATGATTAAAGTACTAATTGTTTAAGTGTGCATGTGTACATAAACATAAGCATATTCACTGATGCTGTGGTATTTGTGATTAATAGTGATTAGCACTGTTTCCTCTCAGCAAGAAGGTTTGAATCCCAGCTGTGCAGATCTTTCTTTCTGCAGTGTGCTTTTTTTCTCCAGATACGTGGGTGTTTTCCTGTCTTTAAAGGAGTTTTGCTAATTGATTTTAAATGTCATATAGTAGTGTGTTCATGATGTATTTGTTTTTGTGTCTTGCTGTATTGACCACAGAACGGACTTGAGCTCCAACTTCTAATAAAGTGACAAAGTGCTGTAAATCCAACTGATAAGTTGGATAATTGTGAGGATATTTTTTATTCAGCATCAGTCAGTGATGTTACATATAACACGACACACTAAGTCAATGCACTCCCTGTGATTCAGCAGAGAAGCTTTGTTCTTCATTTCAACACCAGCAGATTATAATAAAACTTAACCAAAATACTTTCCTAACGTTAAAAGAAATATGTTGCCGACTCAAAAAATAGTTAAATCTTGATGTTTTTTTTCCTCCTGAGAATCTTATTTTTTAAAGTCGTTCAATACGAGATTTTAGTTTTAGTGAAAAAATATGAAAAATTTTACGCAAGGAACCCCAATAAAGTCATACATAAAGAAAGAGTCTAATAAGAATATGTTCTGGTCTGCAATAAGCCTTGAAAATCTAAATAAAAAAGAGTTACAATTTTTAGCAAAATTTTATTTGTGAACTTGATGAATCACTTTTGGCTGCTCTAATTTCTATTGAAAAACCTAGGAACAAAGACACTGTCAAGGAAAAACAGTCTTTTGAATTTGTCATATAAGATGTGGACAAAGTTCTGACATTTAAACTAAGCACCAAAAGTAAAAATAAAAAAGTAGTGTTTGGTAGAACAGGGAGATGACTTTTGACAAGTTGTTAAATGCTTTA
>NW_013952513.1:1273909-1284296 GCF_001266775.1 Austrofundulus limnaeus | reverse complement strand
GTTTAATAGGTTTATTATTAAAGTTGGGCATTGAGTCTCGAATATTTTCTTATCTTATGATGGACACCTGATTGGAAGCACCTGGAGGTACCAGAAGCTCAAAACAAGAGTCAATAGCTACAGTAAAATAAGCTGTTTAGCAGAGAAGATTTGGCCAATTTTTCATGTGCGCAACCCACATACTCAGCTCATTGTAACAATGCTTCTTGGCAATAAATCTTACACCGGGCACCTGATTGGCAGCAACAACAAAAATAAGCTGTTTGACAGAGAAGATTTGGCCAATTTTTCATGTGCACAACCAGCAAACTCAGCTCATCCTGCAAATGCATGTTCCTTACAAATGTGGCAGCATTTTAAAGGGAAATTAATAGGCTTTCCAACAGTATGAGTTTATTTTAATTTTATTTATTTTGCCAAGAAGCATTGTTACAATAAAGAAATCTAAAAAACACCAATTTCCTCACTTTTTGTGCTAAGTTTATATACTTGTGATTTTGTATTGGCCCAGATTTGATTTATTGTGCGAATGCTTTAAAAACTTCCATGAAACACACTTCCAAACAGGACATAAACACACCTTCTCTGTAACTTTGAATTGACAATAAACAGCTGTGTATGTTTTGACAATTGCTCAAAAAAAATCCCAACGTAAAAATCTGTATAGTGTTAGTCAACTTAGTTACAAATCAGCCACATTTAATTTAAAATGTTACACGTTTACTGTGTTTTAATTCAAACCCTGTGATCTTTTTGAGCAGCAGAAGATATGTTTAAAAATGACTCACTAAATTACCAATTATATTTTCTTGGCTTTTATGCTCAAACAACTTAATTGTCAGTAATAAAATCATTTTCTCAGAGTTAAAATAAAATCTGCACTCAAATGTAAAAGGGCTATTAAAAACCTTTTCAGCATTAGAGAGAAATAGAACTGTTACTAATATCTTCTTTAGCTTGACAAGAGAGAGTATTGGAATACAGAAATGTTTTTAATATACAAAAAGGAACAAAAATAGGTACCATTGTTTACCACATTAATCCACAATAATCATTCTTGTGATTGCGAAAGTCAGCAGCACTTTTCTTTTTGTTTGTTTTTGCATAGTTACATTTGTAATTTTTTTTTGTATTTTTACATATAATAAAGGTTTTGATGGGCATGAGATGATTTAGTATGTTGGTCATTACATACATCACTTTTTCTGGGACAGTTTATAAAGTTTTAATAAAGACCATTTTTGATTTTTTTTTATGTTTGTGTTGTGTTTGTTGTTTTTTAAACATTGACCAATTTAGAGGCAGAGCTCTCTGGAAACTAAGCAGTCTTATGTTGACAAGAACAGCTTTGAGGACAGGAAAGCCATTGAACAGAGGCTTGGATTAACCGTAATCCTCTGTTCAACTTGTTCAGAAGCTGCTCAAATCTCTTGTGTATCCACCTTCTTCCTGTTTTAGTTTGTGAGGTCAGTTTAGATTTGCAAGATAACTCACTTATGTTTTTAAAAATTAAAATAAAAAATATATTTTTTAAATAATCAAATCAATAACTTAAATTAAATGAGTGGCATTAAATTTGCAGAGTTGTTGTCATCGCCTTTCTTTGAGTCTTTTGTGTACATGTAACAAACTCTGGGATCAGTCACACAGCACACTGAACAAACATCATGAGTAAGTTGGCATTTGGAACAAGAATAATCATAACTTACCAAATGCCTGAAACCAAGAAACAAAATATCAAAGAAAGGGGGGAAAAAAGGCTCTATATAGTTCTGCATCACTTACTTTTCAATTACAGCAGCCGAAGCAGAACGAAATTGTTAGTGTCATTTATCGACTGTGGTGCCCTCTATTAGAGTAACAACTGAGAGAAATCCATCCTGTTGTATAAACCACCTAGATGTCTTACAATAACAAAGAGTTCATTTCTGTCAGCCGTCCTTAAGTCTTTTGCGTGTGATACAAGGAAGAGATGAGAAATGTACGCCAGGAAACACATGAAAGCACACGAGAAGCAACCACACCTAACTGGGCAGGTAATCCTCATGATGGCTCTTCTCTCTGTGGTTCCCAGTTACAACACAGTGAGGTGAAGTGTGTCCAAAATTATAAAGGTGACTTTTGAGGCTCAAATGCCACCCCTAAACACTTAAACTAATAACTTTAAGCAGAATATATAGGTTATTTTTTGTTATATTTTAATATGTATGTTTTTTCAAAAACAGTTAATGTTGTTTTGAACACTAATTAGAAGTGTTCACAGTAAATTAAATGCCATGTCTATTACTTCTGCCTTGATGATTTACACTGATGATGTGGACCAGGCAGGAGTAGTCGAGCGCAGACACCCTAATGACCACCCCCCCATGAGTATATATTTTTAATACTTTGTGAGGGGAAAAAACTGTCAACCATATCCAAAGTACAGGACCAAAGACAACTAAATAATGTATGCTTTTGTTAGATTCTTTGAAGACGATATGTGCTACGCGTTACCCGTTTCTAGTGTGGAAGATTTCAGCCCTCTGCACAGAACAGATTTTGATCATCAGAAGGTGTATCTGGTTCACAGAACTGAGGAGAATGGCTGCGCAGGCCAGCCGTGCCAAGCACAGATTCTAGCCCTTGCAGGTAAGTTATTCTCCTGACACCAGTTTTGCCTTTTTTTTTAATTCTCATTTTCTCTGTCGGATCAATAACGCTACCGTGCTCCTTACTCTGAGAGCTGTCACGGCAAGTTTTTCCTCTCTCTTTTTTAGTCCGAACTGTCAGGACGTGATCAGCTGGAATCTGACACTGAGAGCAACAACAACGTCCTCCACTTTAGCTAGCAAGATATGCTAAGTTTAATAGACTACCATACCTCGTCAGGGCTTATTTATTTACGCAGTGTGTTGTTCTATAAGTTACGTTTCCTGCCTCTGTAAGCAGTGTCGGTAGTTTGTTGTAAACGCTTGCGAGTCGCGTCGATTGTTTACAGTGTGAAGCTAACGTTGCTAGCCTGCTGTAACCGTTTTGCATTAGCATGTTAGCTCCGCCGCGGTGACAAAATACTCGTGGACGTAGAACTGACATGACATTATTAACACCTCCGACAGCCAGTATGTCATTTGACGTAATGTTAGTGGTTTGTAAATGTTGAAACGCCGGGTTGATAGTTGTGTTTTGTGTGCGGTTAGCTTGTAGCTCTGTAGCTTTGTGCTTCAGAGTTTGCGATGCTGCAGTTGTTTCCGTGTGACACGTCCAAGCAAACAGTAACATGTCAGTCCAGACTATGTCAGTACATATTTTTAAAAATGTTTATCTTCTTAGCAGCTGCTGCTTCTATACACATTTCATTTTATGTTTGATCTTTGCATCATTAACCCTGAAACTGAGTTGTCAGGTAGAATAACCCACTCAGTCATAGCCTTGATGAATATTTTAATTCATAGTGTTAAAGTTAGTTTAAGGAGGCAAAAAGAGGGGACAAATAAATGCAAAAACTACATTTTTTGTCAATAGGCTGTTCTGTTTATGATTTATTAAAGATGTGCAAATTATTTTTAGAACTTAAATGAGTTTTTTTTACTTGACTTCACAGATTCAGTAGAAGAATTAGAAGATAGTATATCACAGAAAAAGATGAAAATCCCCAAGATGTCCATCAAGAATTCAGGAAACTCAATCGAGAACAACTTTGGAGAGGAGAGAATGCCACTCAGACATAAAAAGGTAAACATTGATTGTTTTGCATCACAACAAATCAACTAACAGCTTGTAATAAGTGACAACCACCTCTTTATACCAGGATATGTTTATAATTAATGAATGGCAACAGCATATTATTATTATTATTATTATTATTATTATTATTATTATTATTATTATTATTATTATTATACTGTGAATTGATCATGCTTCTTATTTATATTAATAACATGAAAGTAGTTTTGTGACAGAGGGAAATTTTTCAGTAAGTGCAATCATTACACTGATTATTACTCCTTTATAAAAAGTTTTTTTTTCTTTTAGGTAATATATGATTTGAATATAAATATGTGATAGAGCTTTGTCTATTAATGTGGGATGCTGCTATAAATTGTATTTAAGGTAGTCAATTTTTATACATGTATATAATTTGATGATTTAATGGCATATTTTCATAAACTTGGCAAGCACCCAAAATCCCCTACTCTATTTTTACCATATGCTGGATTAACACAAATTCAGCACTCTGGACAGCTGCCCTTTCACCAACAAATCCGCTGAGCTGCTCATCAAAGAACTCGGTGACTCTTCTCGTTCGTGTTTCTACTATGATCTGCACAGTCAAAACAAATCAATTGCAGTCTGTGTGTAATGTAACTTTAAACACTGATGTGTGGTTCTTTCATTTCAGTTGAAAATGCTGATTGGAGTCATGTTAGGTTGGATTATTATGAGCAAGTTCTCAAGCATTCAAAAATAACTTTAATAAAGTCCCAAAGCCACAAAATACAGATTTTTTTTAGATTATAGACAAATTGGTCGCAAATAAATTCTAAAAATGCTCAGTGTATTTCTGAACCAGTATAATCAATTGTTTGTGACTCTGGTCATTTCCTACATTGTTCATTGTAAGTCTAGTTTTTGTTCACATTTACATTTAAGTCATGCTCTTAACTTTGTGTTTATTACATTAAGGTATTATATCATTGTTCTATGCTTCCCTAAAATGATTGTTGTTTTCTTTAGGCTCAGTCTCACGACCATGGACGCCCCCTCTCCAACTCCTCAAAGAGTCTTGCAGCAGTAGTGGCTCGTCTGGAGAGAAATGCAGCCAATTCCTGTATGGAGGGCGAAGAGGACCTGGATGAGGACCGGCTGGCTGAGGAGGGAGAGGATGCGGATGACGAAGATGAAGACATGGAAGCGGCGCACCGGCGATGTCATCACCAGCAGCAGCAGCAACATTTGGAGATGGACACGAATTGTGTGTCTGAGGCAGCCACCGCCGTCGTTCCAAGGGTTTTATACGAGGAGCTGGTTCACAGCTACAGGCAACAGGAGGAGGAGATGAGGCGACTGCAGCAGGAACTGGAGAGAACCCGCAGACAGCTGGTACAGCAGGCAAAGAAGCTGAAAGAATATGGCAGTTTGTTGACAGAGGTCAAAGAACTGAGGGACTTCAACAGGAGGCTGCAAGACGTACTTCTCATGAGACTGGGCAGCGGTAAGAGACCAGGAACACACACACACACACTTCAACGTTAAAAAAAGGTACAGACAATTTCCAGTTTAAATCAAGTTTTACTAAGAATTGTTGGATGATAGACAGCTCAAGGATGATTTTAGACAGAGATGACGGGCACACTTGCAGTTTTATTTGTACTACAAACAGTCCTGTGTGTTTGCTACGTGAGTAATGTGTTTATTTATAAAGAAAAAACAATTAGTGCTTCATGACTCAAAGTAAAGGGAAAAAAACAGTCTGTACCCCATACTCTAGTAAAAGAAGAACTTTTTTTGTTCTTACGTAAGCAGTCAGTCTGACTAGGACATGTATACAGCACACACTGATCAAACACAAACTTTGGTCTGACAGAATGGTATCACAGATGTCTGTGTGAAGGCACCACAAACTTGGGAAGTTTAACAAGGTTTTTGTCACAAGCACCCACATGAACTCTTGTAGATACAGAATGTGTAAACTGGGCTTTAAAAGAAGAAACTCATCAGCAGCAGAACTTACATTTCAAATACTTGAAACACTAAAGGTTTTGTTTGTATTACCAAAAAATGTTTTCAAACGGGGTGCAACAATTCACTCAAGCCCCAATTGATTCGATTATCGATTTTAAGTTTATGATTACTATAGTTTTAGGTTTTCTTTTCAACAAAATGAATTGGTTATTTTATAACCAGATGTGTTTCTTTTCTTTTAAAGTCAGCATTTTGTCCTTGTATCAAACTGTAGCTGTCTGTTGTCTTAGTAACATAATATATCTTCAAAATAAATCAAAATATCACAAATTCTTTTGTGACCAAAAGTTATCAAGGATCAAACTGAATTTGTCAAGTTAAAGACATAACTTACTGTTAACATGAAATCCGTTCATTCATTTTTTATGAATCTATTCACATTTTAAGCAGTTATTATCAATTCTAAATTGATTTTAATTGTTACATCCCTAGTTATCACTTTACTGACAAAAATGTAAAAAAAAAAAACCACTTTAAAAATGATGTAATTTTAAAATGGACACCAAATGAATCACCCTCTCAGATGTTTCTTTTAACATAAGATGACATTTTGATATATTTAACAGTTTGTTGAATATAAAATATGTTACACTTCAAAATTGCAGATACAAATGTGATACTTATTACCTGTTAATTTTAATTTAATCATTTCAGATGTTTTTCACTGCCAATGAGCCATTCTTGTTTTTGAAGTTTTATTTGTGTTTTCTCAGGATAATATATTTTTTAAAATAACTAACAATTTAAAATAAATGTTTGGTATTAGAGTAGTTTTGCCAATGAACTGAAATAAGTTATTTTTTAGAGCTCAGTCTAACAAACATAGATTAATCATTAGAGTTATTTTTTATCAGTCCAACTTCTGTATGAAGCTTTTGACAAACAGATAATTTGCACGGCTCTGTAAGCAGCATCTACTATTTTGAAAAGTGAAATATAAAATGTTATATAGATATTCATTTAGTCATTTTTTTCTCACGTTGATCCGTTTCAAACCTAGTGTTAGAAGAGTAACAGAGGTGTCTGGTTTAAATTAGTTCCATCATTCTTTCTCCTTTAACAAAGTCAACCTATGCCAGATGGTAGTGTGAAGATCAGTCTTCCTGCAGATCAAAACAGAGGCATCTTAACTGTTGGCTAGACCATCTAATGGACAGACTACAGATTAGAGCACCCTGGGAATCAGTCTATCAGGAAATGGAATGTGTTGACCGATATTTAAACTCATCTGCTGCTTTGGAGCTTAGCATGATCAACTACCGAGCCACCTTAGGACTAGGCTAAAACAACCTCATGTCTCAAGCAATGTGGAAGCCCAGGTCTAAAGCAGGAAGTAAACATATTGGCCGTTTTACAGTTGGAATTAAGGTGCTTCCAAATTCTGATGGTGGATATGTTGTCCAGTAATGCTGTATTTTATTTTTGAAAAACTAAGTTATAACCAGTTCAGCTGATGACAAAGGTCCACTTTTTTTCTCTGAGACATACACCAACTGACTACTTTATTAGGCACACCTTGCTAGTACAATGTTGAACCTCCCCTGCCTTCAGAACTACCTTAATTCTTTGTGGCATAGATTCAACAAGGTGTTGGTAACATTCCTCAGAGAGTCTGGTTCATATTGGCATTTTAGCATCACACAGTTCCTACAGATTTGTCTGCAACACATCCATGAAGGGGATCTCTTGTTCCACCACATCCTAAAGGTGCTTGATTGGATTGAGATCTGGAGACACTTGGAGTCCAGTTAATCCAGACTCCTCAGACCAGCCAGTATTTTTCCAGTCTCTCATTGTCTAATTTTAGTGGCCCTGTGTGAATTGTAAGCTTCAATTTCCTCTTCTTAGCTGGCAGAAGTGGCAAATGGTGTGGTCCTCTGCTGCTGTGTCTAATCTGTCTTAATGTTGAATGTGTTGGGCATTCAGAAATTGTATTCTGACATTGATTTGAACGAGTGGTTTTCTGCTGTTGTCTTTCTTTCATCTCAAACCAGTCTGCTCCATTCTCCTTTGTCCTCTGACACCAACAAGGCTTTTGTTTTCATCCACACAAATGCTGCTTGCTGGATATTTTATATATTTTTTGGATATTTTCTCATTTTTGGACCATTCTCTTTAAACCCTGTGGTTGTGTGTAAAAATTCCAGCAAATCAGCTGTTTCAGAAATGCTCAGACCAACATTTAAAGCCACTTAAATCCTCTTTGATACTCATTCTGATGTTCTGTTTAAACTTCAGCAAGTTGTCTGCATTGATCTATATTACTGGATTGGACATTGCCTATAGCTGCTATAGTCAGCGACATGCCGTCTTAGGAGCCATTGCTATGCATTGAGTCATGTCAACAAAACAGTAGCGTTTCAATGCGGGATGCGCATCAATCTGTCACAAAAATATTCATAGCACCCTCATCTCTTATCCTATTTCTATAAAATATGGCTTAAATTAAAGCTGAGAAAATTGCAGATGTGAAAAAAATATGTATTTGCTCAAAAGATAAATCTATAAGCAGTCTGAGAACTTTTCATTTTAGGTTTTTGCTAATGTATTTACAGTAGAAGCCCCTTTCCATCACATAAAACTAAGTCATGTGTGTCATGTGTATATATATAATTCTAATTTTGCATTTGTTTCCTGGTTCTAAATTTGCGCTGAAGTGACTAAAGACAAATTCCTCCAGCTGATCATAAAATAAATGCGGTCGGCCCCTCCACCACTTCGCTTATGAAATGTACGGTGGAGGAAAAAAACTGACAGCGTTTTTTACTCTGATATATAATCACAAACTACAGGATATACCAAATGCTGACTGGACAGAACATCACCAGTAATATCTACACAGTTCAGCCTAGTAGTAGTAAAGGTAATTTTACTGTTGTCCATTATATTTACCTCTCACAATGTTATCCTAAGATAACAATATTAATAAAAATATAATTTGTTGGAACAGCAAATTTGTCTTTTCGTTGGTTTACCCAACATAAGGTTGTCAAAATCAAGCTAGCATAACTGACCTACTTTCCGCATCTCTGACATTTTTTAAAATAAAAAATATTTTAATGACCTGTAAAATGTGATAACCTTGATCTTGTGATCTTGTTTTGTAGTGTTGACAATTTATGGCAAAATATTGCATCCCTTTTTGATATTTTTGCATGACTGCCTGCTGCATCCCCTTTTTACCACCATTCATGGATGTTCCCGAGTCAAAACTCAATGCATAGCAATGACACCTGTGCGGCGCACGATAAGTCATGTGACGTCCAATCCGGGAATATAGATCAATGGTTGTCTGTATGCCTAAAGGCATTGAGTTTCTGCCATGTTATTGGCTGATTAGTTTTTTGTGTTAACAAGTAACTGAATAGGTGATAAAGTTGTCAGTGAGTGTTTATACTGTATCTCCATGTTAAATATTTTGTCTTCTAGAGCCTATGCATGACAATGGCACTCAGACAATCAAGGCTGAAGTGGTTGAACCTATTGTTGAGACCCCAGAAACATGCAGAGAAGAAGCCAACACAAGTTCCAGCTATTCGCCCTCACCTAGAACAGTGTATACCTGCAACGATGGAAAGGTAAGACTATTTGGATCAAAAAGCAATTGTTTACTCTGGGTAGCGCTTGCGTATCATCCTATCGACTGTTTTTCATTTTCTCATTGTGTCAGGTGATTTCAATTGTTTTGTCTATTTGAACGCTTCTACAGAAAAGTTCTGTTAAAGTAACTTTAATAGCCCCTACAGCTATGTATTGCTGGCTGTTTGTGTGCGACCATAAAAAGTAGCATGATGTTTGTAGGAAATGCTGCTTTCCATGTTAACAACCGTAACGCCAGTAACCTGCTGTCATAGGTGATCAGTCATTTTCACTCTGCTTCCCTGTCCTAGCAAGTAAACAAGGTTGAGAAGATTATTATTGTTCCTGCAAGCCCAGCCAGCATCATCAGTGTTTATTAGCCTGTTAGGGTTCTTTACTTCCTTCACTCCTGTAACTCAACCAGCGTCCTGTCTCTGATGGCGGGGGGTGGGGGGGGGGGGGATTGGTACTACAAGCTCTGGGGCCTGCAGCCACTTGAAGCGTGAAGAACACTTGCAAATTAGAACGTTCCTACATCAGGGAACCCATATTAATTATTTGCACGGGAGGAATTTAAAGTGACTGACAGGTTAGCCCTAGTGAGAGTGCAAAAGAGGGGTTAGAAAAGGAGAAGGAAAGATTATGAGAAGTAGATAAACGAGACCAAAGGGTTGGGCGGATGAAAACAGTCTTGTCTAACTTGAGGGCAGTTAAAAGCTTGTCTGCTGGCCTGCAGTCTAAAGCACATTAGCTGCACAGGGAAAAGCTTTTGGAAGCTAGCCTAAAGACTTTACAGTGATAAGAGAATAAGAGAAGGTAGAGAGTCGCGTATGTCTCCTGACATCCTATTTTGTTCACCAAAGACCAGGGGTCGGATTTATGAAACTGGCGCATGCACAATTTGAGCCCAGAAACTTGCGTACGCCACTTTTTACGCCAAGGTTGTGATTTATAAAATCCAAACTTGACATGAAAATGTGCGGTGCCTCAGCCAGCTTTGACCCATGCGTACGCTCATTTTGGAGACGTGAAACTGCGACACAGATGGTGAAGTGAAGAATTAGAGCCATACTGTGTAATGATC
>NW_013952513.1:1263124-1273884 GCF_001266775.1 Austrofundulus limnaeus | reverse complement strand
AAAAAAAGTTATCGTGCGATTAATTGATTTATTGACTATCGCGACAGGCCTATCCACCTCGCCAGTGTGAATGTTATAAAACCACGTTTAAAGTCAGTGTTTGTCACGCCGGGGGTGGGGGGGTGTCTGCCGCGGATAACAGAGCAGGCAGGAGGACGAGGAGAAGAGCGGTGGGCTTACTTTTAATTTTATCTGACTTATTTAATTTAATTATTATTGTTTTTATCGTCCTGCAGGCTCTGAGGGAAAATTAATTTGAAGCTGAGTTTTTTTTATAAAAATTGTTAGATTACTCTTAAGCAAAATGAGGGAAAATCTGTGTCAATTACAGACAATCTGTTCACGTGAGCAGCTGTCAGTCAGCACCTGTCATCCTCCAGACACACGACGGAGCGTGTCTGAACCAATCACTTTTGTTGACATTGATCATCTGACTGATTTAAATACATCTTAACATTCATGAGGTACTTTACATTGACTGTTTATGGTTGAATGTGGGCGTGTAGAGGGAACCTGAGGCGGGACCTCGTGCGCAAACTCTGGCGTGCGGCTGTGATTTATAAAGGAAAGGCGCGCAGAAACGTGCGTACGCATGGTTTTATAAATCTGAATTTTTTTGGGGTTTTTTTTGGCGTACGCCATTTCCGCCTTTTGGCTGTTCGTTCACTTTTAGTATGGTTTCCACGCAATCCTTTATAAATGAGACCCCAGGTCTGGCTGACCTGACAATCAGTTGTGTGTTGTGTTTATGCAGTGTGACCGGGCATATAGAGCACTCATAATGAAACTTATTCAAGCTACAGTAACTTTATGCAAAAAAATTTGTCATCAACTTTGTATCATCACATTTTTTTGTCAAGGTCCCATTCCTTAAATTTCAAGAGAAATTTTAAATCAGTTTGTCAACTCTTTTCAGCACTTTTCAGACAATTGTTTTTTAACATTATTAGTAAGATTGAAAATGTTAATTCTTTCTTCAGATTGGATGTATAATCTGTCACTCTGCAGGTAGCTGTAAAGATTAATGTTCCAGATTTTCCTTTTTTTTATTCTTTCCTGTTTTTTTGATTGTGTAAAGGTGTGCTCAAAATGGAACATGACAGGGTTCATGTTTCTCTCTGACAGATTTGCAGAGGTGACAACACTGAAGCCATATTTCAGATTTTTATCAGATTAAAAAATTGATACTGTGTGAGCATGACAGTATCAGAGTTGATTTACTTCAGACCAAAGTTCCTTATATCAACTGAAACTCTAGGTTTCTACGGGGTTGATAGCTCTGAGGGGGATTAGCTTTGCTCTAAGAGTTACAAATGGCTGTTGGGCCAACAAGAGGACAACACACTTATCATTAGCCCATCACTGGACCATCTTGTTTAAAGCTGCAGTTAGGATTGGGTAGCATTCACTTTTTGATACCATTGAACCTTCCTCAAATGATATACTGGAATGTTGTATTAAACAGTAAATATTAGGTATACCATGGTTTATATTACTTGTCATTTAGTCCTATTAATAAAATTTTTTTGATTCAAGCAAGGTCTTACATCAACAAAGACTGGTCATTTTACTGGTGTTTTAGTCACTAAAAGGCAAGAGACTGGTCTTGACTCTGCTGTTGAAAGCACATTGTGTTGTAAATAAAATTCAAGACTTTTTAAGTGGTACATTTTAGTCTCTTTAACCTTTTGTTATGTCTGCAGGTACATCTCGGTGGTGGGATCTGGGTGGAGGAAGAGAAGTGGCACCAGCTGCAGAGGACCCAGGGAGACTCTAAGTTCACAAAAAACCTTGCTGTGATGATCTGGGGCACTGAAACTCTTAAAAATCGTAGTGTCACAGGAGTTGCAACAAAAAAGAAGAAAGATGCCCTTCCCAAACCACCATTGTCACCCAGCAAACTGAAAATAGTCAGAGGTAAGATAAACTTTCGACATCAAAAGGATTTGAACTCAGAAGGCAAAGACTTTTCAAATTTCAAATTTGTTGATACTAACATACAGACAAACTTGGCACGCGTTGTGTGTTTGGTAGATTCTTTCTTTGTTGTAACAATGCTTAGAGGCAATAAATCTTATATTGTTGGAAAGCCTGTTATTTTCCTTTTTAAATGGTGCCACCTTTGTAAGGAGCATGCATTTGTGGGATGAGCAGTAGAGCTGAGTATGTGGGTTGCACACATGAAAAATTGGCCAGATCTTCTCCATCATTGTCAAACAGCTTATTTTGTTGTTGCTATTAACACTTGCTTTGAGCTTCTGGTACTCCCCAGGTTCTGCCAATCAGGTACCTGCTATAAGAGTTATTGCTAAGAAACGTTGCAAAAAAGAAATGAACTACCAAACACAAATTGGTACCACTTTACAATAAGGCCCCCCTTATAGATGGCTTATAAATAGTTTATAGATAGGTTATTGATTCATCTATAAACATTTTATAGATCATTAGTAAATGTTTATTATGGATTAATTAAGAACAGGAAAGAGACAAAACTGTCCGGTTTCTTGACAAATAGTGAGCCAAATCTGTTCGTGTACATATTACTAAGTTTGTAAGCACAATTATGTATTAGAAACACATATTTAAAAATAATATTGTACTATATTACTGAATTACGCATATTAACAACTGTCAAAGGGAGCCTTATTTTACAATGTAAGACAGTAGGTACACTATTTATTAATGACTAATAAACTTGTATAAATGCCATAAAGGAGCCTTATTGTAAAGTGTAAAACAGTACACAATTTATGAGGCTCTGTTATGATATTATTAGTCATTAATAAATAGTATACTGTTTTACACTTTACAAAAAGACTCCCTTTGATTACTGTGGATATGTAAAATGCGGTAATACAGTACAATATTACATGTAAAATATGTGTTTTCCATAAATTATTGTGCTTACAATGTAGTAAACTAGTCTGAAATGTTTATTAAAGCACCTTTTAGCTGTAATATATGTGTGAACAGATTTGCCTCAATATTTGGCAAGAAACTGTACAATTTTGTCTGTTTTCTGTCTTAATTAATGAATAATAAACACTTATTAACCATTTATGAAGTGTCTACAGATGAATTAATAACCGATCTACAAACTATTTATAAGCCATCTATAAGGGGAGCCTTATTGTAAAGTGGTACCCTTTTAACACATTCATTCATATAAATACATTCATAGACATCAAAGAAAAGAGGAACAGTTTGTAATCTGATGTAGACTGACTCCCCCCACCCACTCCCTCCACAGAGTGTCTCTACGACAGAGTGTCTCAAGAGACAGCTGACAGCGCTGAGATTACACAGAGATTGTCCAAAGTGAACAAATACATTTGTGAAAAGATTATGGATATCAACAAGTCCATCAAGAATGAAGAGCGGCGGGAGTCCAAGCTTCTCATCAGACAAACAGTCAAGATGGAGAACTTCACCTACGATGGCATATAGTGATTAACAGTCGTGCCAGCGCCTTCTGCCCCACGTGGTTTGCAGGATTATGAGGGGACGTGGTATGGGGAGTTGAGGAATGCCATCGGTGTCCCAGGAGCGGCCGTATTTCTTTTACACATTCGATTGATTATTCTGTGAAACGTTAAAACAAATATGTCTCGTGCAACCTCCCTAAAAGACAAGCATCGCATTGGTCAGTTATTTGATTGCGTGCCAGACAGCTTTACCCACCAGTTAGAAATTCAACACATTAGAGAGTTTGGTTGAAGCTGGAGTGAGTGCGTTTATGAACTTTACCATAGCATTGGTACAGCGATATGGTTTATTGAGATGTATGCATATGTGTCAAAAGAGAAATTAGATGTGATTATTAATTTATTGTTCTGTGTCAGAACATCCTTTTTGTGTCCTTGAACTTTTAAAAAGTAAGAGGTAATTTCAGTCAATTAAGTCTTTTGGTGCTGTAAAATGTGATGATACTGGCTTATGTTAGTTCTTAGAGTGGTTGACTATTGTTTTGGGGACTATCTAGTAACCATTGGGAATTTGAATGTTGGTACTTAATGCATAGAATGGGACATTGGAGTCTCACTGCACACGTCTTAATTAGCCAACAGCCATATGTCATTTTGCTCCAAGAGATTAATTTTGGAATGTGTGCTGTTCCTTAACTTCTTTTGAGAGATTTGCTCAAGAGAAATTCATTGGAAAGTATGACTTTAGCTTTGAGTGAAGAATGCAATATTTGTTTTAATTTTATCTTTTAAGGTATGAATATTTGCCGTCGATGTATGAGCACAAGAAAGGTTTTGGTGGGAAATTTGTGTGTTGCTGTTAAAGTCATCTGAGAAAACTTGACCATAGAGTTTTAGCGGTACAGGCATTTTGATGCCTAGAAAGGCCTTAATCCGATTTTGGCAATCACCAGGGACCGACATCCCCCTGGGTTTTCTAGTAAACTGTGATTGTAAATGTTTATTAAGCTGAAGTGATGAAGCTTCACTTGCACTTTGTTGTGAGAATGCAAGAGGTAGCCAGGTACTGTTTTATGTGTGGTTTGCACCATTAGATGAACCAGACTGGTGCCCATATGAGAACTGGGGCACAGCTTGGCTCAGTCCAGGTCATCTCGTTGCGGAGGCAGTGTTAGCTGTGGGTAAAGCTGTCTGCCACGCTGTGTTTCAGTTGAGATTGTCTGGTCCTGCTGAACCCAATAATAACCCCATAGTCTTTTAAGCTCACTGCTGGGGAAAAAGTAAGGTTGCTCAAGACACATTTTCCTCCAAGCAATGCCATCAGAACTTTTAAAATGTCCTATTCTTGTTTTTCTTGTATATATTTTTAAATATGTCTCTTGTTTTTTTTTTTCTTTTTCTTTTGTTATATTGTTTTGATCTGAAATGGTTTGTGTGGCTACCTGTAGGCTGGAACTAAACGCTGCAGATTGAAATCTCAACTGTGACCTAGCTGTGGCTAACTGTGAATCTGCTGCAGAGCTGCCCATCAAGCCCTTCTCCTCTTCACACTCTAAATTCCTGTCTCTCTCCTCCTTTTCTTTTCCGCCATTTTTGTTTGCGGTGGGTTTTGTTGTATCAAAAGTTCATATCAGCCTTGTGTTAAGCTACTTGATGTTCTGGAGTAGTATACAGTGTACATGTTTTTACATATTTTTATTTTTTCATCAATTTCTCTTTGTATTTATGCTACAGTTTTAAGGTTCCGATAAAGTTTTTGTTTAGCTAATTGACATTTTAATTCTTGTCAATCATATTTCCTTTTTTTTAATGAATTATTGGCTTTAAGCTAGGTATTGTATCCAAATGTTGATCAATGGAGTCCTCAAGGTGAGGGAGAAAAGAAACACCTCACTCTTAACCAAAGTAAGCTCAGTGGGACAAGAGAGAAAAGGGTTTCTATAAAAACTTGTTTGTACAGAGAATATACATTCACAACGAGTGACACCTGATAAAACCTCACTTAGGGTCTATTTACTGAAATAATTGCCATAGTAAGGTAAAACATTGCGCTATAAAAATCAAGATGCAGTAATGATCAACTGAAATCATTTACATTGAACGCACTTTAAATTCCTGTTCAATTTCTTTAATTTTAAAGAAACGTGATGATTGTCTTATGTTTTTAGAATCTACATCTTAAATAATTTTATTATAAAGCACCTTATCACATTTACGTTTAAGGCAAAATTGAGTTATTACATACTGTTTTTAATCACCCCAAATTTAATATTTAATGGCAAATTTTATAATAGTTTTTAATCATTTTTGTTAAAACTGGAATCTGCAACCTTTTTTTGAAAAAAAAGGCTTACGAGCAACAAACAGCAGCAAATCAGGATTAACCAGTTGAAAGATTTTACCTATGAAATTTTCAAGTTGACTGGAAACTGTGCTTAAACTTAATATGTCTACATGCTGGCAATGTAAAAATATGAATTACTATGAATTATGTATTATAAATGAGTGGTAACTGTGAGAAGTAGGATGTAGACTGATGAATCAGCTGGCTTTGCACAAAAAATGGTTAATGCCAAGGTAACGGATCTTAGAATTTAAAAATGGTTATTGTTTTTTGTTGGGTTCCCCCAGTATTTTATTTTATTTTTTAGATTTGTTTTATTTTCCCTGTACAAAGTGACATAAGCTTCATATGAACAAGGGTGTATTGAAAATACATGCAATTTAAAAGGAAAAAAAGGTTTCTGCTGTGGAAAGCAACCTTACTGAACTCGGATGAATTCATGTGTGTTGTGTTTGTTTTCTTTGTTGCTTTCTTGTTTGTTTTTTCAATGCCAAAAGAGGGTGTGGTTATACGATGCTTAAAGCATTTATGGAGCCATTGCATCATCTAAAACTCTGGTTTCCTGTGGCTCGATTTAGCCTATTTTTCTTAACTTGAACCATCTGCATTGGATGAAAGCTGTAAGAAAGTTCAGGATGGTTTTAACCCAGATTTAGCCTAATCTGGACAACGAGGCCAATCTAGTTCAAACGTACGAGCAGACCAGCAGTGTTGGTTTTTGCAGCAAATTATTCACCCAGCCCGTCATAACCATTATTAGATTTGCTGGATAATTTGGCTCTTCAAATATCAACTGTTGGAAACATCAACTCTCTTGCTCTTTGTTGATTTTTTTTTTCTTCCACGTTCCACCTCTCGTTCTCAAGTCCAACCTTTGAGTAGATTTATTAATGCATATGCATCAAGATAAGGTGTGCTATGGCTTATGCTGCGAATAGCAGAGCTTCAAAAGTGGGGGAGCTTTGTTTCACCTTTTACATGTGTTGGTTTGGGAGCTGCGTGATTGAAAAATTAGTTTCACTCTTGGAATGAGAGAGCTTCTTGCAATTTGCAGAGCTGCATTGTAAACCAGACACATTACTGTTTGAGCCTCAGATACAATGTCAAACATACGTCATAATGGAAAAAAAAAGTTAGGCATATATTTTTATTAAAGGTATCAGTAACTTTGTATACAATCCACAAACTGATTCTACTTCATCTAACTTCACCGTCCTACCTCATTGTTACTCTGGTGTTTGTCAGTGACTGTAAACTATGTGTGTATATTAAAAAAAAATCTATAGGAAAAGTTATACCTGAATACTCTTAAATGTACAGCATATAAATCTTGTAAAACACCTCAATACACATATATCATTCTTAGGAGGAATCAGTTTTATTACCTGCTTAAAAATGCTGCTGTAAAGGGGTTTCTGTGTGAGGGGGGGTCGTCTCCGAATATATATCTTCGCTCTTTGCTATGTTGTGCAGTTGATCGCTGGTCGTGTTCTGTCTCTGTATTGCATTTTGAGATTTTTACTGGTTGATGGTGCTACCAGCAAACAGTTTGAAAACTGATCTATCGGACCTCAAATGGTGCTGTTTTTTCTATGTTTTTATCGTCATACAGCTGTGTTTTATTCAGGTGTGTCAACCGCCGCTATCCCCTCAGCTAATCCAATTTGAAGCCAAAATTTTGTGCGAGGCTAATAATGCTGCCGTGTGTATCAAATATATGCTATCCATCCAAATATCTGTAGATAGTGATTATATCTCAAGCTTCATAAGTACCTCAGAAGATGTTGATTTTAGGTGGATGCATCTGCTTCCATTGTCCATTTTAAAAAGCATGCATTTTTTACGATAGATCAGGTTGTTTTATGGTTAGTACGTGGCTATGAATTCACAAATGACCTTTTAAATTTAAATGGTCAGATTGTCATATATGATATACAGTTCACACTAATCCCACATAGCAGACAGGTGCGGGCCAGATCTGGTGTCAGTCCAGCACTGCTGGCATGGCAATAGGTTCATTACCCAGATGTGGAAATGATGACACTGTTTTTTAAGATTGTGTGCCACAACTGGCCCACTTGTGCTTTGGTTTATGCTGTGCAGGCCCATTCATGGACATCTATGGAAAGCTACATCTGGGCCATCATTCTGTGTGGGGTGAGTGTGTTGTGTGGGCCAGACAGATTTTGCTCTGTGGGATTCGAGTGTTTCAGTAGCTGAGGCCCTCACCAAAACCATGTCCTGTTTGAGTCAGGTTTTAAGTTTTTCTTTTAGATGAGGGATTCAAGAAAATAAAACCCATAGAATCAGATTTCAAGAATGTGTGAAAATGTGGGGCTTACTCAGTCTTTAAGGTACTATGTTTTGGTTTCTGCTTATTGCCCGGAACATTTTTTATATATATATTTTCCAATATAATCTTAAATTTTCTATTTGCATCTCTTTGTGTCAATATTATTTAGCAGATTTGACTGCAGTCTTCAGTTTCATTTGTGTTAATTAGTGTCTAAACAAAAGTGCATTACATGCTCTTTTACCCTGCTCATTGAGACCTGTTCAATGTTTTCTGCACCAAAGTGTTTGAGAGCCACGCTTTCTGCTTTTTTTTTCTCTTTTTCTTAAACCCAGCTCTGTTTGTGAACATAAACTGTTATGCTAGCGCCTCTCTACTGTGAGTTATTTGTGTTCAAAAAAACACATCAGCTTATTTCATGGAAGCACTTAAAGCCATTTTTTTTGGGACTGTTGTATAAAAAAGGTTAGTTGTGACAAGTTTAATTGAGAAGTTGTGTGTAGTTGAATTCCTATGCAGGTCTTGACTAATTTTTTACCACATCACTGTTGGGTAGAGGGCCAATTACAGAGACAGAAAGCGAAAAAGAGCTGAAAATGTCTGCGCAGCCTTGAGATTGAGTCTAATGGAACTCGGCGATATGACAAATCCATACAGAGCTTCTACATTTTAAAGTAAAGCCAGCTATACTGGGCTGCTTGGTATCTCTATACACATTATAGTTAGAAAATTATCGCAGTTATCATTAGGGAACGACAGGGTTTTTACTTTATGGAGTATTTTCCAGATGGCATAACAATGTGAAAAAGACTCGAGACATTTGCAGTAAACAATCCCTACTGTAACCTCCCAAGTGGCACCCCTACATTTACAGAAAATGTTCCAGATGTGTGAGATATTCAGTGTAAATGTCTTTGCTAAACCAGCCACACCTCTGCTATGCGAGCAACTCTTTGACGCTTAGCATCCTGTTCTGTGTTTTCTCTTGCTGCATTCAGGAACACCTGTTTAATGTGTAGATAAACAGAAATAAATCAAGACTTTTATTCTATCAGCACAAACCTCTGGACTTTTATTGTGTCATTTTCTGCTTTGTTTGTTTAGTATTCTATGAATGATAACATGTTACTCCCCAACAAAAGGATATTTGAGCTAAAGAGACACACGATGTAGTTGTTCGCCTCAAAGATGAATGCCTTTCATCGACCTCTAATTCTTTTTTTTTTCTCAAACCTGCTGCTTTGTCCTGTTCAGGGCAAAAAGCCGGTAGTAGCGTCACGGGGCCAGAGGGGATGTGTACACCTCAGAAAGGTCGATGGGCCAACAAAACCTCATACGCTCACGTTTACTCTTAGGGTCAAAGTATTATTACTTTTTTTGGGCGAAGGAAGCCAGTGCACCCAGAGAAAACCTGCAAGATTTTGGAAAACCATGTAAACATTACCAAATAAATGGACTGCACAATCTTAATTCAAATCAGTTTTTCATAAATACTAATATTACTTAATTATGTTTTAAAGCTAAATAAAAATTAAAATTTAAACTGTCCAATAGCTTACAAAACCAAACCCATTTTTGACCTGAAATGTTTTTTTTTTTTACTCTGTAATATCTTTTAACTAGAGATTTTCTTTTCAAATGGCGGTTGTGTCTGCTGAACGGATTCTATAAAACCCTAATGACCCCTAGGTTAATGCAAATTTCTCAGCCACAGTAAACTTTTAATTTAAATGCAGAAAGTCAAATTAGAGTTTGAGATTTTCCTAGTTGCAAAGATTACTTTTTATAATGTGTCACCCAGGAGTCCTGACGCCATTTAGGACAGGCAGATGTTCGGACAGACAGAATCAGATGAGCTGTGGTGTTGTACCTCATTGAGCAACACTGCCTTGAAAACCTTATTTCCCATAGCACATCTTTTAGATTTAAGTTTTACATTTGGTGCAGTGGTGAATGATGTTTGTGTGACGGTGAGGGATTTTTAGGACAATTGTTCTTTTTGCAGCCACAGATGCAGCATGTTTTCTCATTTAGTTTCTTCCTGTCACACAAAATGCTACAAAATACCAGAGTTGCATAAATAATCACAACCAAACCACAATACTGTATTTAAGCAGTAACGCATTTAATTTATTTTTTCACAAGTTTATATATATATATATATATATATAATGTTGACATATCTGATTGCTTGTACCATGGCTTATTTCCAGAGGCTGGAGCTTGATCATTGAGCTCCAGGATTTGGATGGTCTGTTCGAAACTGATGAGAAAGTGGTCACTAAAGTCCACTTCCTCACTCCCTCACCCTCCAGCCTTCTCCCTTGCCTCTCACACATGTCTGCATTTCCATATAATATTGCTTCTGTAAGCAAGAGTGTCACGCGTTCTGGCTTTTTTTTCCCCCTACAGCCCAAGGAGAATTCTCAATGTCATTAGCACTAAAGCCTGCCACATGTCTGTAATGTATTGCCACCTGCCTTTATTGACAGCGTAGTGATTCAGTGGTGGCGATGATGGATTAGTGCCGGCTGGGTTGAGCTGAGCTAGGCTGGTCCATACTGGGCTGAGCTGTGCAGCCTCCGCAGCGTGGCAGTCTGTCGCATAACACTATATGCACCGCAGTGTACAGTATAGTGAGATGCTTATGTCACACACACACACACACACACACACACACACACACACACACACACAC
>NW_013952513.1:1255378-1261790 GCF_001266775.1 Austrofundulus limnaeus | reverse complement strand
ACCTCAGTCAGGATTGACTGAACACCCAGCTCTTCTCCTGACACACACACACACACACACACACACACACACACACACACACACACACACACACACACACACACACACACACACAAAGCAAGGAAAGCTTCCATTTACAATAGGGAGGGAGTTAACAAAAGAGCTGTGCTTTTATTCTCTATATTCTTATACAAATGTGCCATTATTATATATGTCTACAGGACTTCATAGACTCATCAGAAATGTTATTATTCTTTTTAGGCAGTTTTATATTATCAGCATTCATTTACAGGTCATCTGTTAGTGCAACGTGCAAGATATGTGTTAATTCATTTTCTGCTACATTTACTCTTCCTTGCAATGTTATTCATAAGAAACATCCATGAGCTTGTACATCTACCGTTGCTGTTGGTTTTTACAAACATATATAAGGTAATATAAGGTGTCATCCTTTCCCTGTTCAGCTACCTATTAATACAATGTAACTTAAAGGGGCGATATGTGCTTTCCAAGCCTATATTTCAATTTTATTCTAAAATAAAGTAACTATATCACATGCTCAGCTTATGAAAGAGCTATATGTAAAAATCCCCAAAACATTTTACTTCTCATCTTGACAGTTTCTAAATGCCTTGAAATTGGTCTCTGTCTCTTTAAGAAAATCCAACCACTATGTCTTTGTAAAACTAAAATTTAAAACTGAAGAAGAAGATGTATGAAAGCATCTTTCTTAAGATTTTGGGCATTTTAACATATAGTTGGAGGGCAAAGGATAGAAAAAAAATTTGAAGTAAAAAAAAAAAGGCGTCGCAGTGATCAGATTGGAAATATTATGGAATAATGTGCAATACTGTATATACATATGAGACTGGAAACTATAAGCATAAATAAACCCAGTTTTAATCCATGTAAAAGGAATTTTGAAGTACTTGTGAGAGGAGAAATAAATTCAATCCACAAAAAGATTCAGTTGAACCACAAAGAAGTTTGAGGTTTACGTTGTTTTAGATGGCCTAAGTCTGTCTCCACAGAAACTGACATTAGAAAATCTGAACTATCTCTTTAAGATAAAATATGCAGGTAAGTCTTGGCTGTTGCTTCTACATTTCCCTCTGCTGCCAGGGGTATTCTGAGGGTCTTATCATTTTAAGGTGCTTACTTTCCTCCTTCAACGATAAAAAAAACGAGAGTCCTCTGATAGGTGAATGTAAAACTGTTCTCTCTCTATAACGGTAAATACACACTTCACACATGCACCCTTTGCATGTCTATATATGCACACACACGTGCATACTTAAACATAGAACATTCAAATGGCCTCTATTAATGCAGATGGTTCCCCCAATTAACAGGATTGAAAGTGATGATGAATTTTTCATTTTCTGAACATCCAAGCTAATTATGACCCAAATGAAGCAGGTTCCAGTGAATCACCATGGCAGGGACTGCCAATGGCAGCCAATGTCACTGTCACAGTGCCACTCCACAGCACCTCCCTAATCACTACAGCTGCTTAATATTCATCTCCCACCGCTCTCATGTCGCCTCTATCCTGCTTGACTCCCCTCACCTTTCCTCTTACCTCCCTTTTTTTTTTCTTTTCACCTCCTCCTTCTCTCTCCAGTCGGTCTTGGAACGTTTCCCTCTCTCTTTTTCCCACACATCCTCCTTACGCTCCACCTTTCCCTCTCTCGTTGCCTCTCTCACTGTAGAGCTGTTGTTTAAAATGGAAATCAACTAATTGCACTAATAGCATTTTAATGATAATTTAATGTAGGAAATAAAGCTTGTTACAAGCTAAGCAATTTTGTTGGATTTCAAGGGCAATCAATCTGTGTCCGATACAATCTGCTCACCTCCTTGATGATGAGTGTGGGATGTCAACAGTGTGTTTTCACTCATGCAAGCTAATAGCATTTATGTCATCATCTATAGATGCACAAAAATCACAACACAGTAGAAGGATTTTGTCATTGTATAATTTTATCCCCCGCTTTTGAACACTGTCTCAGACATATGTTAAATATGAAGAAGCTTGATGTGAGTGTCTGTTGCACGTCTGTGTTTATACCAATCAATGTGTCGCAGCAATACATCACATTAAACAAGGAAAAAATTAAATTAATAATATTGATCAAATCCATGCAGAAAACTGGCATTAATGTGGCTGTTAGTTTTTAATTGTATCACCCACTCAAATAATGTTGCAGACAAGTCAGTACCCTCATATGGGAATGGCACATACCCCTTTTTTTCATCCATCCATTATCTTGCCCTTGTTCTGTAGCTGGGTTACGGGGTCAGCAACTTAACCATAGAGGCTCAGACCTCTCTTTCCCAAGCCACATCTTTCAGCTCTTCTGAGAGGATTCCATGTTGTTTCGAGAACAGTCAAGAGACATAAGCTGGAAACATACCCCCTCCGACGCCGACGAATTGACACGTGGTTGTTTGGCAGTTGTTTTCACACAGACCTTCCATAGCTCCAGAGACACATTGTGCCAAGCTCCTGGCAAACATCACCCGCTGAAACATACGTCAATGCATGGACTTCATGCAACAGCCGACAATGCAGAAAAAAAGTCAGACTCGTCACTCACCCACCATATTAATCCACATCTGTCCCGGTTTAAGCTCCACAGTTTTTGTCAGTCCTCCGTGCACAACTTCTGTTTAATCTCCATTCACGAGTTTTTCATGGTTTGATTATCTTTATAAAATTCTACTTTCTGGTAGTCGGCTCTGAGAGAGAGTCGTTTTTTTTCCCTTTTTTTACCGAGTGGTTGAATTAAATGCAGCGCATAGCTCTTTCAGCACAAACAAACACGCCATGAGTTTTTCTTGGTTTGACTATCTTTATAAAACTCTGCTTCAACAGTCGGCTCTAGAAGTGAGTTTTAAATTTTTTTCTTTTTTTATCTTTTGAGTGTCTGAGCGCTTTCAGTTTCAGCACAAACAAACACACCCACGAACTTCAGACCAATCACACATTACCGTCGTCATGGAAGGGGGGTCAAAATTCTCCCGGCGGGTTGTGCCAAAAGGGGCTGTCAAACCGACTCTGCAAAGCCCGGTGACGTAATTTTCGTCTTGAAACTGCGACAACCTGTGCCGACGTCGGCAGTTTGGAGGGAGTATGTTTCCAACTATAGTCTCTCCAATGTGTCCTGGAATTTCCCTGGGGTCTCCTCCCAGTCAGACATGCCTAAAGCCTATCCCTCGGGAGCCGTCCAGGAGGCATCCTTACCCGATGAACCACCTAAACTGGCTCCTTTTGATGTGGAGGAGCAGCGGCTCTACTCTGACTCTCTCCTGGATAACTGAACTTCTCACCCTATCTCTGAAATTCCAGCTACCCTGTAGAGAAAACTCATTTAGACCACCTGTATCCAAAGCTTGTGGTCATAGATGAGGGTAGGAACGTAGACCAACTCGTAAACAAAGAGGCTTGCCTTGCAGCTCAGCTCCCTCTTCAAAACAATAGACCAGTACAGAGTCCACAATGCTAAAGGCACTGCACCAGTACGTCTGTCGATCTCATGCTCCATTTTTCCCTCACTCATGAATAAAACCTTAAGATACTTGAACTCTTCCACTTGAGGCAGAACCTCATCCCCAACCCAGAGAGAGCAATCCACCATCAACTCCGATTTAGAAGTGCTGATCCTCATCCCAGTCACTTTACACTTGGCTGCAAACTGGTCCAGTGGGAGCTGAAGAGCACAGCACAATGATGCCAACAGAACTAGATCATCTGCAAACAGCAGAGATGGAATCCTGAGGCCACTGAACCGGACTCCCTCTTCCCCCTGGCTGCACCAAGAAATTATGTCCATGAAAGTTATGAACAGAATCTGTGAAAGTGGGCAGCCCTGGTGGAGTCCAACTCCCACTCTGAAGGGGTCTTACTGACCGTCAGCAATGCAAACCAAATTCTCGCACCGCTTCTAAAAATACTGAATGACCCTTACCAACAGATCCACGATCCCATACTCGCGGAGCACCCCCCACAGTATTCCTTAAGGAACATGATCGAAGGCCTTCTCCAAGTCCACAAAACACATGTAGACTGGATGGGCAAACTTCCATAACCCCTCAAGGACCCTAGTGAGGATGAAGAGGTGGTCCAGTGTTTTTCCACAGGCAATCATTTTGCCCACCCACACCAACACAAAATTTTCTATAGAAGAACAGCTTGGTGTAATGGCCTAAACCAGAGGTGCCCAAAGTGGGGCCTGCGGGCCAAAATTGGCCCGCTGAGCCATTTGATTTGGCCCACCAGCAGTTGTCCTGGTTACTAGATTGTAATTATGTTAATATTAATTATAAAATACAAGTAACTACAAGAGACATTTAGATTAGATTTAAGCCCATATCTAGATTTGCACACCTTATAAGACCACATATATTCAAATTTTAAATTATGAAAATTCCCATGAGCCTTTGCTGCCTGAGCATACGTTGAATTTTCTCCACGTCCATGGGCTAAAAAAAACTAAAGAATGTGGGCAACCACACTTGCTGCTAGCTTAATCATAAAATTTACTTAAGTATTTGCTTTTCTTATATTATTGCATTTGGCCCACGGCCCTCAGATTGAATTTAATTTTGGCCCTCTCAGGGAAAATGTTTAGGCGCCCCTGGCCTAAACTATAAACTTCACATATCCTAATTCAACCTGGCATACATTAGATTGGACAAAATAATCCCAATCACAAAAAGAACAATTAATTCACTCTAAAGACTTCCCCAGAAGGCTTAGTGGCAATTTCTCCAAGGGTTTAGACAGCATGAGGGGTGGAGAGGCTGCAGAATATTAACAGGTGGATCTAATGTTCTGCTTGATTGGCATAAAAAATGCTTGCGTCTACAGTAGACCAGAGTGCCAGGAATGCAAATATTCCATCTCTATAGACACAGGTTCATTACAATAGTTGGATTTGTATCAAATATTTCCAATACTTTTATGCATTGGTTTAATAGTTTTTGTTTTTATTTGTACACAAAGGAAAAAAGAGCAGTACGTGTGAGCAGATATTATAAGATAACCTCTTCACACAGTATGGGCCACAGATGCCTTTGTGTTTAGTGCAGCTCTGTATTATGTTATTATCCCATTTAATCTTAAAGTCTAGTTTGAAACCACCTTCATTCCTGGTGATTGTTTTTGCTATTTTCTTGTTTGTTGTGGCCTTAGCTTATCATAATCAATTCTCTTCAAGAAATTAACATACCTGGGTTGTTTCATGTCTGCTTTGCTTTGTGAGTCATTGTTCTCCCTTAAAGAGATTAGGATTTGCTTCATAATCAAAGATGAATGGATCTCTTTGCATCTGGACCCCTCTGCATATTTTTTATCAAGCAATCCCCCGCAGACTAAACAAATTAAAAATGAAGAGGTGCTGAGGCTTGATAGGGAAAAGAAAAAAAACTGTTCATGAAAGAAGAAAATTTTTTTTATTCTTTTATGTTCTATCGGTGGTCATTTAGTTGGCCTCTTTATATAAATGGTAATGTGATGCTGACCGGAAACAGAGTCAGTCTAATCAGAGAGGCAGACATCAGATAAATCTGGTTGATTTTTACGACCTGTGAGTTTGTTTGGGTGATTCTTCCTGTCATCTAATAGAGCAAAGTAAGGTTTTGAGCTGACTGAGAGTCAAATTATGTTGAGTGAGTTCTTTTAGAGAAAAGTCTTTATTAATTCAAGAGCTTTCCAATGAAAACAAAGAGGTAGATTGGAAGGACTTTCAACTCTGATGTTACTGGTTATTCTGCTGTTTCCTAACTGGTGAGCATCCAGTAGCATTGTGTAGCAGCTAAATGTAACAGATGTAATCTAGTTGAATGTTTTAAACTATTTTACTACTAATGATTAAACTGTGATCTGTATTAGCATTTTAATTGAAATAGATTTTTTTGCTCAGTATTAACATTGTTGTTATATTTTACTTTTTTCAAGTTATACTTCAACTTGTAACAGTTCACTAAAACTTACCTTTGTCTTTTTTTAAACAATGTAAATAACTATTAAATAGCAATTTATGAAAATGCTGGTCTCATCCCTTTCAAGCGTTTTTGCATCCCAGCAGAAAACATCACACAGCCTGGCTTATTTGCTGCCTTTTGCAAAGTTTAACACTTGGGTAATTCAACCCAAAAATGTTTGGGGGGTGTGCTACAGCTCCAAAATAGACATATCTCAAAAAGCAATCAAACATATGCTAAGTTGTTTCACACCAGTGTATTTATTAAACAAATTCAAGTAATAAAACAGTCATGTAGTTTTTATGTTTAGTACATACATTTTGCTCTTCTCTAACTGAGAAGCAAATTTCTTCATGACTCTGGTTAAAGTCAGGGATGTTTTAACCAGATTCTTCTCTATAGAGAGCATGGTCAGTGCAGTGAG
>NW_013952513.1:1251093-1254037 GCF_001266775.1 Austrofundulus limnaeus | reverse complement strand
TAAACGCCTTGAAATTGGCCTCTGTCTATTTAAGAACCACCTCCCGCTTCTGTCCTGCCAATTTCAGCAAGTGGGGGTGGGGGTGGGGGGGGGGTTCGCACATGCGCTATGATGCAGCTTACTTGGCATCTGAAAATACATTTCCTCAAAGGTATTTTGAATCTGAAAAGAGCTTCACTGAGTGAGAAGTAGTGTTAAGATCTCAGCAGACAGTTTCACTTTCACTTTGCTGAGCCTGCAGGAGTCATGGTCGGGGTGTGTGGAGTGGGGGGTGGGGAGGTGTGCTCCGTGATGAGGAATCTCAGCTGGAGACACAGCCCAGAGGTGGAGATGATCCCAAAAGGCGTTTCTAGTCCCCCACCTGTCGTTTTTGCTCGCCTGCCTGCTGCCTCAGGAGGACACTACAGGATTTCTCAGACATGCATGAATGAGTCAAAGCAAGACTTTGGGCATGTTTTTGATGAGAGGATAACATTATAACATGATATAAAACTCAAAAAAGTTAATTTTACATGTTATATCCCCTTTAATATAAAGAATATTGTGTGTTGTCTTTTTACAAAGTATAATTGTATAAAACGTAAACTGTCATAAAATAGAAATCTAAGGTCATCAAAAAAACTCCTTGAGGTGTGTTTGCCTACTTATTTAGAGAAATATGAATATTCTGATTTGTAAACTGTTGTCTACTGCATATGATTTACTTTTTATATATTTTATTATAGTTTAGTCTCAGTTTACTGGCTAAAACCTGACACATAGAATCACTGTGTTTAAACCACCATCAGTGTTTCTCAGAAAAGTCTGCACTCTTCCATCAACCTTGAACGCCTGGCATAACGGTTTCTAAGTGCTCTACGTTCTGGTAGGTGCTGTGGCTGAGAACTGAACTGACACTTGTCTTGGTGGCTCAGTGTCAACTTGGACCCCAAGTCCATATGAGTTTGACGAACACACAAACCTGCCGCTGCCAGCTGGTGCTTTTAATGGTCTGGTGTTAATGAGCATCTTGTTTCGAGCTGTCAGATGACCCGGAGCGATGCAGACCAACACCATCTTCATTTTCACAGCCTTAGAGGTCACCACACAGAGACTGTATGTGTGAACACTTGGGTTTTTGCCTGTTAATTTTCTTTAAAGTCATTTATTATTCCTAACTGCTTTTTTCAGTCAGTGTTTCAAGACAAGAAAAGGTCATTCCCACTCTCTTGGTGATATTTTTGTTTAACCACACTGTACATTATCTGTTTGGACGTGAGATAACAGAAAACACATGTAGCAAGAAATCCATCTTGTCTCTCTCATCTCTTTGTTGTAGAGCCACAGTTACTAAATAAATGGTTTCCTCACAAAAGAAAAATAAGTCCACCTAAAATGATATCTTTCTGAATTCCCTGGCCAAAATACAAAAGTGTGACTAACACAAAAATATTAGTGGAAGACCTTTTCAAAACAAAAGGAAGTGAAGCAAAACCCTATGGAAATATGTTGCGTTACTGATAAAAGCCCTGGAAGTCAGCTGCATATAAATGTTAGTAATAAAATTGACTTAAAGTACTAAAAATAAAATCTTATGATGTGCAGGGAGCAGGGTTGTTTTGTGTCATGTGTGTCATTAGTTTTGTATAAAGACTTTATGTCGGAGCAGCTTTACAGCTGGTAAAGTGACTTGTTTATCTTACATACCATAAAATGCAGATAAACATTTTGCAAGCCCATCATATAATTTGATTGTTTCCAAACTAACTTACAGCTGTGGAAAGTATTCCCAGGCTGGCCATTTTTGTAAAACAGCTCTATGCTTAAAGGAAATAACCGTTTTTAATCAACATTTTTCTAATCCGTCATGAAATTTAGTTCAATACTGCCCACCATCCTGTTAGCAAAATATCCTTTGAATCATGAGATGGAACTTAATGAAACTTTCAGAAAGTAATGTACCTCCACAACTCATTACCTTTTGTAGGTAGATCAAGTCAAGATGTTAGTAGTTAAGACAGAAATGGATGTAACTCGGTCATGTTTACAAATACTGAGCTAGAATTGGATGTTGAAGTAGCTAAGAGTTCACAACACATTCTCCGAGTCTGACCTTGTTACAATGTCATCCTCTCATCAAATACATGCCCAGAGTGTTGCTTTGTCTCACACGTGCATGTTCAAGAAACCCTTGAATCTCCTGTTGTAGCCATGTGGAGCTGCCTAAACACTTGCTGGTACAAAGTACAACCTATTTACCCAAAGCTCTTCCCTGGACCTCAGTCCCCAGCCGAGCTCCTACCCAACAGAGCTCCACATAAACTGGAGGGACTGCACCGTTTGTTGAACTTGTATTACTAACTACTTAAAACTGCTAACCACTAATGAAATGCTGTCACCAAGGAAATGTTTTTTCTCTCTTATAACACTCCTACGAAAGGTTGTAAATGGTAAGAATCATTGTTGTGGGGACATGTTGAAGTGGAAGTGTCAGAAACGTTAGGTTTTTAAAGAGACAGAGGCCAATTTCAAGGCTTTTAGACAGGCTAGATAGGCTATGATGCAATGACAAATTTAATATTTTGTGCATTTTTCATGCAATACTTTTTAGCTTTTTCACTTTTCTGCCACTTTTTTTCTCACTGAAAATGAATGGAATAGTTTTCAACATCAAAAAACCTATCTACTGGTTTATAAAACTACTAAAGTGTACACGCTTTGTTCTGGTTCTGCTTTTTAACTTCTTTGTACTAATTTTAGCTTTTTTCTGCTAGCTTTCATTCTGCTCATTTCTGCTTTTCTTCTGCTCATTTCTACTTTTATGTGCTTCAAGCTTTATGCTTCTTTCAGTTGCTTTCTGTGATTTTCAGCTGTTTTCTGCTATTTTAGTTCATATTTAGCTGTTCTGTAAAATATTTCAGCAATAAGCATTAACACTGCGTTTTCACAGGAAACATATATATAT
>NW_013952513.1:1248977-1250170 GCF_001266775.1 Austrofundulus limnaeus | reverse complement strand
AATGAATACATGTTTTAAAATAAAAATATAATTAATATTTTACCTTAGAGGTGCAACAATTTGTTGCTATTAAAATAACAGTTGTTCCCTATATATTAAATATATACTGTATTAGAAAGTGTATTTATTGCTTTAGGTTTGTGACACCATCTTGATACATTCAGAAAACATCTGATCAGAGCTACAGTGCTGCAGACTGACAGGTTCCTATAGGACAGTTCTCTGAAGCAGCTCTGAAGACCATGGAGGCTCACACAGTGCTGAACGGGACCAAGAAGTCTGATCTAGTTCAGGAGCTGCAGTGGTGCTGTGGCTCTGTACCAGCTGCTCTTCATGGAGAACAATCTGCAGGACACCTTCAGAGACTGTGACTCTGCTGAAGGTTCTCATCACATCTCCTCTGACCACAGCTGAATCTGAGAGGAGCTTCTCAACACTGAAGAGAATCCAGACTTTCCTCAGGTACACAACGTCACATCTCACTGCACTGACCATGCTCTCTATAGAGAAGAATCTGGTTAAAACATCCCTGATTTTAAACAGAATCATGAAGAAATTTGCTTCTCAGTTAGAGAAGAGCAAAATTTATGTACTAAACATAAAACACGACTTGACATTGTAATGCTGTTTTATTATTTTCAATTGTTTAATAAATACACTGTCATGATACAACTTAGTACATGTTTGATTGCTTTTGGAGATGAGCCTACAGTGTTTTGGAGTTGTAGCCCACCTGGAGAAAAATCCACTAAACTAGCCTAAAATGTCATGTAATGTACTGTAAAAAGTTATTGCAAAAAATGTTTTTTGCTGCTACTTTACAACTTACTAATATACTGTAATATTCACTGACAGTTTTATTTTGACTTCTGCATCTTTCAGATCACAGCCTGTAAATGACCATGTCAGTGGAGTTTAGAAAGCAAACTGTAAACTGGCAGATGTTTTTAGTGTAATAGAAATATAGTACATCGTTTTTCCTTTGCAGAATTTATTTTAAGATTATGTTTCTTTTCTGTCTACCAGTTTTTCCCAAACTTTAGCACACTTTCTGCTAGTCTCCCTTCATGTGTTGATGTTGAGACTATAATCTGCTCGCTTTGAGGAGACCAATTCAAAAAGTGGGGAAAATGCCTGTGTTGGAACCAAGCTCTGTGTGTGTGTGTGTGTGTGTGTGTGTGTGTGTGTGTGTG
>NW_013952513.1:1238997-1244809 GCF_001266775.1 Austrofundulus limnaeus | reverse complement strand
TCTCTCTCTCTCTCTCTCTCTCTCTCTCTCTCTCTCTCTCTCTCTCTCATGTGTTGCCACTCTTCCTTAGTCACAATTTAACAGCAGGAAGTTGTCCAGGACATTTGGAATTTCTGTTTGTAAGGTTTAGTGTGATGATCTTGTGTTTACTGCTTTGCAGTGTATGTGTGCTTGTGCGTGCAAACTTGTGTGCTGTGTCCACATTTTCTAAATTGTCTTGGTTAAGTTTAATGTTACCCTTTAACCCTGTGCAAATTAAAACCAGGAGTACAAGACAAACATCAAAAATGAAAGCCTATATAGAACTTTCTTTCTAAATTCACAAATAACTTTTACATATTGTACAATACTATATTGCTCAGCTGTAGAGAAGTAAATAGTTTGTTATACAGAATGATATATTTATTACTGTATTGTACTTTCAGAGTCTTTGTGCAGCGCGAGTAAAGTTTTGTGTACGTTGCCTGTGTCATTCTGTCGGTCTGATCGTCGGACTGTGTCTCTGCAGGCTTGCCATAGACTGGCAGAGTGTTGATCTGAGTGTCAGTGGGTCTCCTTTCACAGCACTCCTCCTCTCCACCAGCTGACAGACAAGGTCAGGGACTCATCCTGCCTGTCTTCTGCCACTCCTGACAGCTTCTCCTTTGAGAGACAAACCCTGCACAACCCTGCACTCCTCGGCACGCACTGTCGTCAATTAATATTGCATCACCATTTCCCACTCGGCTCCTTCAGGAGCTACTTTTCAGGGTTTGATTTGGCCACCTCGGTCTTTTGCTTCTTGACCTCACTCAACCCGTTTAAATATTAGAGAAATAGATAACACAACAGGCTGCGCTCGTTTGTTGTGGTTCTAAGTCATATTGTTGTAGACTTAAAATTAGACAAGTCGATTTTGACGTCCTATTGTAAAAACTAAAGGAAAAAGCTAAACTTTTTTTCACAATGGAGCTCAGAAAGGCTATAGAGATATCAGTCGGTGGCGGTTATCCTTACCTTTATGTTGGAGTTGTATATTTCAACACTTCTTTTTGACTCCAGCACAAACGCGTTTAGTGGATAAATTCTTCTGCTTTGAGGGATAACTCAGGGTTCATTCTTGGTGTTGAGTAAAACATCGTAGCAGCTGTTGAACGAGTTGCCAAGAAATTACTACTGAAGCACAGATACAAGATGATTGTATTACAGCAGCTACATGAGAAAAGCAAAAATGTAAAAAAAAATACCCTATTTGTTCTAGCTGTATGTTTCACTTCATGTTGCAGAGCCTCATCTAGAGGGACACTGTGGTGTGAACTTTGCACAGCAACAACTGGAGTGTGAAACTTTTCGGAGTTGATTTTAATGCCCCCTAGTGTTATTTTAACACTTTTCGATTTAATTAACATCTGGTGTTGGTAAGTCACAATGTTGATTTTTATCAGTGTTTTTTCAACTCTGGACAGTTAAATAAGCTCCGCCCACTGTTAAGTGTTATATAAAAGTGTTAAAATATTTCATTGGACCGCCTTTAGCTTCGACTATGGCACACATTCACTGTGGAATTGTTTTGATAAACTTCTACAAGATTTATTTCCATCCAGTGTTGCTTTAATTTTTCACCAAGATCTTTCAGTGATGAAGGTGGAGTCTGACCGCTGCACAAAGCCTTCTCCAGCACATCCCAAAGATTCTCAATGGACTCTGTGGAGCCGACCGTGTGTGAAAATGATGTCTCATGCTCCCTGGACCACTCTTTTACAATTCCAGCCTGATGAGTCCTGGCATTGTCATCTTGGGATATGCTTGTGCCATCAGGGAAGAAAAAACCCATTGATGGAATAACCTGCTCATTCAGGTAGTCAGCTAGCCTCATTCTTTGAGCACAAACTGTTGCAACCCCACATCATAGACCTTAGTTAAATCCAGGTGGCAACTTTTTTTTTGGCTAGGCAGTGTATAACACCATGTAGTATATTAAAAATATTCTGAAAAGCCTTGCCCTTGTCCACCTCATGCCAGACAGACCAGTATTTTCTAAGCAAAGGATTCTGTGTAATGTTGTGGAAATTATGTGTGTACATGCGTATGACTGTAAAAGATGTTCATGAGTGTAAAAATAAGTTGTTCTGGTTAGTTGTCTTCTTCAGGTTGGTTAGTTGTTCGTGTGTTATTGACCATAAATCAAAACCATGAATGAGAGTTACTTCCTGGTGTGTGAAGTATGACTCCATTGTACTTTTCCACCATAATGAGCAGTGTTGATCAGACACTACAAAGAGTTAATTTTAACTTTTTGAATTTGCTGTGTATTGACACCCACTGGTAGGAGAGATTATATACAGTGGTTTGCAAAAGTATTCATACCCCTTGAACTTTTCCATATTTTGTCACATTACAACCACAAACATAAATATATTTCACTGGAATTTAATGTGAAAGACCAACACAAAGTGGTATACAATTGTGAAGTGGAAGCAAAATTTTACATGAATCAAAACATTTTTTACAAATAAAAAACTGAAAAGTGCGATGTGCAAAATTATTCAGCCCCCCTGAGTCAATACTTTGTGGAGCCACCTTTTGCTGCAATTACAGCTGCAAGTCTTTTAGGGTATGTCTCCACCAGCTTTGCACATCTAGTGACTGCAATTCTTGCCCATTCCTCCTTGCAAAACAGCTCAAGCTCAGTCAGATTGGATGGAGAGCGTTTGTGAACAGCAGTTTTGAGATCTTGCCACAAATTTTCAATTGGGTTTAGGTCTGGACTTTGACTGGGCCATTCTAACACATGAATATTCTTTTTTTTAAACCACTCCATTGTAGCTTTGGCTTTATGTTTAGGGTCGTTGTCCTGCTGGAAGGTGAACCTCCGCCCCAGTCTCAAATCTTTTGCTGACTCCAACAGGTTTTCTTCCAAGATTGCCCTGTATTTGGCTCCATCCATCTTCCCATCAACTTTGACCAACTTCCCGGTCCCTGCTGAAGAGAAGCACCCCCAGAGCATGATGCTGCCACCACCATATTTGACAGTGGGGATGGTGTTTTCAGAGTGATGTGCAGTGTTCTTTCTCCGCCACACATAGCGTTTTGCATTGTGGCCAAAAAGTTCAATTTTGGTCTCGTCTGACCAAAGCACCTTCTTCCACATGTTTGCTGTGTCCTCAACATGGCTTCTGGCAAACTGCAAACGGGACTTCTTATGGTTTTCTTTTAACAATGGCTTTCTCCTTGCCACTCTTCCATAAAGACCACATTTGTGTAGTGCACGACTAATTGTTGTCCTGTGGACAGTTTCCCCCACCTGAGCTGTGGCTCTCTGCATTTCATCCAGAGTCACCATGGGCCTCTTGGCTGCCTCTCTGATCAGTGATCTCCTTGTTCGGCCTGTAAGTTTAGGTGGACGGCCTTGTCTTGGCAGGTTTACTGTGGTGCCATACTCTTTCCATTTCCGGATGATGGATTGAACAGTGCTCCGTGAGATGTTCAAAGCTTGGGAAATCTTTTTATAACCTAAGCCTGCTTTAAACTTCTCCAAAACCATATTCCTAACCTGTCTGGTGTGTTCTTTGGACTTCATGATGCTGTTTGCTCCCCAATATTCTCTTAACCAACATCTGAGGCCGTCACGGAGCAGCTGTATTTGTACTGAGATTAGATTACACACAGGTGGACCCTTTTGAGTCATTAGCAGTCATCAGGCAACTTCTGAATGCAATTGGTTGCACTCAGGGAAAAGGGGGCTGAATACTTTTGCACGTCGCACTTTTCAGTTTTTTATTTGTAAAAAATGTTTTGATTCATGTAAAATTTTGCTTCCACTTCACAATTGTATACCACTTTGTGTTGGTCTTTCACATTAAATTCCAGTGAAATATATTTATGTTTGTGGTTGTAATGTGACAAAATATGGAAAAGTTCAAGGGGTATGAATACTTCTGCAAACCACTGTATCCTCTCTGGCCTGGGAATGTCTTGGGGTCCCCCAGGATCAGCTGGAAAGTGACGCTGGGAAAAGGGATGTCTGGGTTTCCCACATAGCAAAATGTGTCAAGCCCAGTTCTAGCCCAAACAACGCACTAACACTCGGCTCAGATTCCGGAAAGAATGATGGACCTTTGGTGGTCCAGGTGTAATTTGCCAGAGGTGGTCCATGCATGGGCCAACACCACATAAAACAAACCACTACTGGGCCAATTGTGGCATTGACAGATTTGGACCACATAAACTAAATCACAAGGCAATACATCTCAAAAGAGCACCATCACTGCCAGACATGGCCCACATCCGGTTGACAAAGCACTCACCATCAGCCAGCCAACAGTGCCAGCGTGATGCCAGATTTGGCCCACACCTCTTTGCTATGTGGGCTGGTACATTTGTAAAACAGCTGGAGGTGGTTTTAAGAACTCATCTTTGCAGCCGAATCCCAGATCGGTTTTGTAAAACCCTTATGTGAGAGCTGTGTGTACTTAAAACCTAACACTGATGCAACAAAGCAGCAACGTTCTTCTTCCTTGCATTGTTTTTTTTTTATTACCTGCTACATTGAAAGGCAGACAATTATACTGTGTTCAACTGTCTGTCTTTGGCAAAATATCTTATGAACCACTTGGCACTTGAGTATAGTAATTTAACTGGTAGATTTAATTGGTAAATAAAGCCAATATTCCTGTTTGTCAGGACAACTCAAACCTAACGTACTGCAACCTTGGGAATGACCAAAATCTATAACCCTCTGCAGAGACAGTAAAGCTTTGTTTCCAACACATTTTTTTTTTTTTGCTAAACCTGTAAAAAGTTTATACTCCACATTAAATATAACAACACATCCATCTTGTCCTGGTAGATGAGGCCTAGCACAGGCCCATCACAGGAAGATTACTTTATGGATTTCTTCACCATGTTACCACCTTCTATCACTCTGATTGTGTAGCTACTGTTACAGCCTTGTAGCTCCATTTTTCAAACTCCGAACCACTTGCAGTAAAAAACACAACACCTCCCTGTGACCTTAGCGGATGACTTATCCTACCACCTTGGGGACGTGAGTAATGTGCTCGTGGCTCTGAGAACAGCTCCGGTGCTGTCTGTCTACGCCGGGGCTGGGAGCAGCCTGAGCAGCGAGGATGTATTTGTTGGAATCACGCCTTCTGCTTTGCCCATTTGCCTTGCCCCCTCATGCGTGCGCACTCATACAGTTAGCTGACACAGGCGCGCACGCTTCTCAGCACAGGTTGATGGAGGAGCGTGGAGGGCCATGTCACACCTTTGCTGCAAAAGCACTCACCTGGCCTCTCCTCAGCACTGATTTAAGCTGACCCACAGGTGTGAAACAAGCACACACACACACACATAGACTGTGCTTCGGATCACTTATTCTGGTATAGTTTATTATTTTATTTTGTAAAGGGTGTGAAGGAAAGAGAAAGAACTGAGGCAAGCCAGTCAGCAGATGTGGCTACTTCTTGTTTTTCTTCACACAGAAAGAAAATCAAGAAAGTCATTTTTCGATTCCGGAGCTTTCTGTTTGTTGCTGATTTTATTCATAAAGCGGACTTTTTCTACAGTCCACGTGTAGCGCCTGAGTGAGTGTGTGCGTGTGCGCGCAGCCGTTCCACAGATCGCTAATCTCTCTAAAGTTGTGTTTGTTCTCCAGGTTTTCCCCCCCACTACAAACATTTCCCTGATCAAAGCTGCTGAAAAGGCTTGCCACTTCAAACAAGCACACACGTACACACTGAGATGCGCATTTATAAGGGCACACACTAAAAGCTTTACACACACACACACACACACACACACACACACACACACACACACACACACACAC
>NW_013952513.1:1219762-1238967 GCF_001266775.1 Austrofundulus limnaeus | reverse complement strand
CACACACACACACACACACACACACACACACACACACACACACACACACACATCTATCCATTCCGACACAACTGCGCATGTTGTCATGGAAACCGTGTTAATCCTAAACCAACCATCATGCAGTTGTTGCAACAGGAAAGCCAATCAGGGACCGGAGGAGGGACACGCGAACCGAAGCGTTGAGCTGAATTACTGTTTCAGTCCTTGTTTGATTTCAAATGTAAAAGTTTGTTTTCATCACTTAAATCGTGTTTGTATTCTCTTGATGTTTTACTGCTTGCCTTTTTTTTCCCAAAGGCTGTCTCTCCGTTCTTCAGTTTTTGCACCAATGCTTATGTTTTTCCTCTTAGCAGTCAAAAAACTGTTCACTGTCTTTCTATAATATTTGTACGTTGTTTAATTTTGAGATAAGTACTGATGATATCTGAGGCTGTAGATGCTTTAAATTCCTGTATTTAAATTCCTTCAGGTTAACTTGTAGATATCAGAAAAATGGAGAACATAAACTAAATGTCAATTTATCTTCATGGTAGAATGATTTTTTTTTATTATTTTACTTTGCAGATGATTAAACTTAGAAAGCACTGACATAACTTACCTGTGGTGATAATGTGTTTGATTTTAACTCTACATGTTTTTAAAATGTTAATATTAGAAAATAAAAACTACAGATCATTATAACCTTGTTGATTCAGAAATCAAAAATTGGGCCCATGGTGTAGAAGCCAAATGTAACTTGAAATATCCTATGGTAATCAAAATATTGCTTTACTTTCTATGCCACATGTGTCAAACTCAGGACCCGGGGGCAAAATGTGGCCTGTCTGCATTTTATGTGGCCCGTAAGAGCTTCAAAAATGTATTAATTGAATGTCTTAAAATAAATAAATCTAGCACTGACCATGAACTACATCTCTCAGAGTGAATGTTGATTATTGTACCAACGAAGTGACGACATCCCACCACTAGGTGGATGTGCACACAGTTCAAAAGTAGCTGTCAGCTACTTAAAATTTCCATTTTGCTACATTTTTGACAGCTACTTTTGCTGCCACCCAGGTGTACTGGGAAGTGAGCATTTCCCACTTGCAAGTCGTAAATGTAAACTAGAATGCCCCCTCCAGTGGTAATTCTCTGTTGGAAAGTGGGAGAGTTCAAAATTCAAGATGGCAGCTACTCACCACAACTCAACAGTAATAAAACTCTCTTACTTTTACTTTTAATAGTATTTCTGTATTATTTGTTTCATATTTAATTGGTACACATAATAAAATGCTGTTTCTGTGCAGTAAATTCTCCATAGAGCTCAGTTCATGTGTGTGAGTGGTGCTCGGCCGTAACAATGAAACGAGGAATGTGAGGTTTCATGTTTAGACGAAGTTAAACACAAAACCTTGAAGTTAGTTATAACTGGCCCTTTGAGGGCCACCATAACGCTCATTTGGCCCTTTTTGGAAATGAGTTTGACACTTCTGTTTTCTTCATTTCATAAATTTGTCTACAAATGATCATACCTTCAGAAATGCTGTAGGTGTGTCTCAATCAAGTAATTGTAGTTTATATCCAGATGTTGTAGTTTAATTTATCTTAATTTGATAAATGGATAAATGTTGTTAATAGTATCTAAATAGTTATGGATTAAAAAAGCTTTGTTTTAATCATTTTGTATTTTTTTACGTTTTAACTATGAAAATTTAGTTTGAATCACCTTAAAATTGTATTTTTAAAGACATGTTCTGCCTCTTGTTGCAAAAGGTTACAAAAGAAAAGTTTGACAAATAAAAGAAGAACAGTTAACTCTTCCACACAATCTATAACAAGATTGATATAAAAAACAATAATTTTAAAGGCAGAATCATGATCATTAAAAAATAATCCATATGTGAAAATTTACACTTTGATGTCTTTCATATATTTTTGTTAAACATTCCCAAATGTATGTGGATATACTTCACAACAACAGCTCATAAAAACAATTGAAGAATCTCACATAAAATTGGACATTTTTCTAAGCAATAACAACATCCATATGCTAGTTGTGATACTGTACCTCCAAAGACCTACTTACGAATAGATGCCTCAAAATACTGTTTTTGTTGTATTAAAACTTATTTCAAGGTTTGCTTTGAAAGTGTAAATGATAGCAAAAGTAGTAATCCTGCTGAAAATACCAAAGACATGTTTCATCTTTATGACTTCTGAAAAATAATATTCAATCCTTTTTCTGCTTAGCTACTCAGTTAAAAAAAACTTGGTCCAAAACTTGGCCCAGCTTTGAACAATTTCTGTGTTTCTGTGCCACAGTCATGCCTGATAGCCGTAATGTGAGAAAAGGTTTTGTTGTTCCTGCAGATTTTGTTTCAGACGTCGTCTTGCATTAAATTCATCAGAAAAGATGAATTGCGTTGCACATTAACCAGCTCAATTTATTTCTCAATTTACTGATAAAAGAAAAGCATTCGAATTTCGGGGGGTAGAAAATGGCTTTTAAAGCTGTCTGGGCTAAAAGACACTCTCAAGAATCATAATTCTGCGTAGCATAACAGAGACAAGTGAGCCTGAGTCACCACACAAGTGTCAGGATGGTTAATTTTTAAAGACTATTTTAAAAAAACGTTATGGGGAAAAGCAGCTTTTATGTATGTCCAAAATTAGCTATTTTTATGAGCTTTAGAGTGGAGTCTGTATTAAAAACAAATATAGAAATCCCCGTTAGCAGAACTGATATTCAGCTGCAGGCTTTGAAAATGACTCAAAAAGCTGAACAAACAGCCAACTTCAAACTCTTTGTAAATGATTGATGCACTAAAATTGACTGTCTTTTGGTACCAGTACTTTTTGTTTTTCATCACTGGCTTCAGTGGGAAGCTACAGATTCTGACGGAGAAAAAAAATTCAAGGATTTTAAAATGGAGCTACAAAAGCTTATGGGAGACATTTTCCATAATTATCCCATTAATTTAAACAATGCATTGTAAATTGTGGTTGTTCAAATCAAATCATATATTTAGTTATGTATAAATACATCTTACCATCAGATATATCTTTGTTTTTTTAATCTTCTTCACATTCAGCATCAACATAAACATGTTGGGCTGTTTTGTTTTTATTTTTTGTTTTGTTTCATTGTGTTTTTTTTTTTTCTGGGTTTGCATGGATCAGTAACATGTCTTCCTTTACTCTTCCACTGTTTTGTGGGGAGAGCTGTCTGGATCAGCCTTCACAGTTTCTGCAACAACACACCACTCGTCTGGACGGCATACAGTTCGAGCCAGTTCAGCTGACTGAATGTCACACACTTCTTTTGTTTGGGAGTGGAGTCCAGCCAGCTAAGCAGAGCACAAAGTGCAGCTCTTAAAATGGGACACACAACTGTCAAGTATAAAAGTGTCAGGAACTGCTCTGGCAGAGGCAAAATACTGCTGCTGGGAGTGAGCAGAGGCAACAAAAACCTTGTGTATTTTTTTGATTTATGTCTATGTGGTACCCATGTTGTGGATACATAAATCCTTTTTTACAAAGGACCCACCTGCCTTGTGAAGGCAAAAGCCCGAGTCCCTATTACATAAATCTCTTTTTATTTAAAGCCTTGATTTGATGTTAAAATAAATTTAAATGTTGTGGGTGTTATGTACTCTTATGTAATAGAAATTTTTTACAAAATTTAGGAAAATCCTCTCATTTAGTTTCCTTTAATTTATTATTACAGTTAGAAATGACACATGGCAACAAATCAGTAAGCTGAAATTTAAAACATTGCTCTTAAAGCTTGTACAAAATTAAATCAACCTGTTCACTTATCTTAATGTTAAAATTCTGTTCTTAAAAGAATCAAAGCAAAAACAACACAAACATTGCGTGCATGTTGATTCATTTTTTAAACGTGTTTCTGTGTGTGTTTCACTTTAGAACAGTAATTCCAGTGTTAGGTAACAAAATGATTTATGTGATTAACCTGCTCTTTGGTCATGTTGTAGCTTTAGGGGCTAGTCATAGCGTTAAATATCATTGGATTGAGCCCCTCCTGTGGAGGAGCAAAGATGGCGTCCAAAAAGGGCAACTCAATGGGTCCGTGTCACAAATTGTTTGTAAGCTTTTTAGAATAAATTAATATAATTGCATATTATGTTAATTTCATTCAACAATCAAGTAAAACAGCTAGATGATACATATAAGGAAAATACTGTATACAGGAATGATTTAAACTAGATCTGAAGTCAGTCAGTAATTTAGAATTTTAAACTGGTTGAATAAATATGACTACAACTAGTAATAAAGTATATTTATTATTATTTAACTGTCATGTAGGCACTTAGAAAATGTTCACTACTAATGATACTGAATGATTAAACTTGTCTATACCGATATTGGCTAACCAACTTTTCAGTAAGTCAGGTTTGTGTAATAAAAACCTAAAAATAGTCAAATATATAACATTATTTTACATTGTATAAACATCACATAAATTAGAGGCAAAATCATCTATAATATTTAATAATTTGTACTAAGTTGGAGCATGATTCAGCAGAGTGCTACACTCTGTTTAGCAATATATGCTACAAAAGCTAATATCTAGTAACCAATTCAATAATTACCAGTGATTACTTTTGGCTTTTTAAGCTTAATTTAATTTCAAACTGTTACATAGCTTCAGTTCTGGTCAGATCACATCCACAGTGAGGCAAATAAGATCAAATCTGTTCACTTGTGAAATGAGTCATGTTTTCCTGTTTCTCATACATCCATAACACACTTTTTTGGCATTTTTTATACATCAGAAAGCTTATACACACTTTAATATATGAATAATACAGTATTTTAGTTTATATTATCATTAATAGTTTTTACAAATTTGACATAAACAGCCCTTAATGTTCACTATTTTGCCAACATACTGTATATGTGAAACCAGACATTTGCCTGGTCTGGTTAGAACCGCTACAGTATATCAAAATGTCATGTGACCAAGCTAACTACATGAGGCTCAAAAATCAGCAACAGCAGGATAAAGGCTAGAATATTTTAAGAACAAACTAGAGCAGAAGAGCAAAAATTAGAAAAATTCCTCCACGAAACAGGAATAAGTTTTGCCTTAGAATAGCAGTTTTCAGAGTTGTGTCGTGTGTAAATGGAGGAAGAAACTTAGCTGGCTCTTTAGCTAATGAGTAGCGCATATTATCAGGTTGTCTTTGTAGTTTTAATGTTGTTTTGGCGTGTCCCAGCGGCCTGTTGATTTGAGGCGAACACTAAGTGGCTGTTAATGGCACGAACACGACTGTGTTTTTAAAATAGCAGACTGCCCATTAGACTGGTATTAACAAGGTAATGGGCTGTTACTAAACTGCTGAACGACTTTGCTGCTGCTGTCCAGCCAAGCCGATGCCCGCCATGCACACACGATTTCACATGCATGCACACACTCCATTATGTGTTCACACTAAATAAATGCGTAATATGTAGCTTTTCTGCTGTGATGTAGGATTGCGTTTAGTCTACTGAGTGACAGTGATTTCTAATTTAGTGCTGCTGTGGAGATATATGAACTGAGAGACAGGTGGAATCTCACAAAATGGAAAGGGAAAAATATATATATAGCTGGGAGGTATGACGGTAGTTATTAAAGCTGGGATGCACTACGGTTGTTCGCCTCATCCCAGCTGCATTGTTGTGTCTCAGAAAATTATTGATAGGTAAGAAAACGACAGAGTAATAAAGAACTACAAATCTAAACGTGAGATACTGTGGCTCCTGTCAAATGAGTTTTAGCAACAGCTTCTATTCTGAAAATCAGCCCTTTAAATGATATTCAGGATCAAGCTGAGTTTATCTGAAACAGAGGGAGGTGTTGTTTTGCCTTCAGTTTGTGCATATGTAGTTTTTCTTTTTATTATAGTACATTGCGTTCTCCAAATACATGGTCAAATACATGCTCACACACGTGCAAAAGTGCACTCTTGCAATGTGGTGCAGCGATAGGGCAGAACAGTAGGGGGTATATCCCTGGGAAATCATTTCTCCCACTCCTTTCTTCCTATTTGTAACTTGTCCTTTCAAGCAAGACGGCCCTTAAAGTTCAGTGGTGCATTCTTCAAAAAAGGCTATTACTGACTGCCTCTGATTCTGTATCATGCTGCGCGCAGAGCAGCCATCCCTCCTTTTTATGTGCCTCTCCTCCTGTCATCATTTTCTCAAGGCAAGACAGAAGAAGTCAGGGTTTAAGAAAGGCCTATGACCAGTGCCTTGAAACCCTAAGCAATCCCCGTTTCTGACTTTGCTCCAGACGTCCGTATCCTATCGCTAAAAGAGCCTTTTGCTTTAGATACTTGACAGAGCTCCCACTTTGTCTCTTTCTTAGTGGATCTCTGCCTCACCCTTCCTGCCTACTGTCTGTCATACTCATTCCTAATACTTTCCAGGGCTTTTATAAAACCGTGCGTGATGGAAAGAGATATGGGCAGCCTCTAAAATATATGAAGACAATTGTGATGTTGTTGCTGGAACTAAAGGCAAAAGACAAAAGTGTCCCAGCAGCTAAGAGCTAGTGTATAAAAAGGGAGATTTGTGAAGTACAAAATTATCATAGGAGTTCTTTTCCTTAGTTTACTGCAGAATTGCTCATCCCTTTCACCTTTTCACAGTAATCTCCTTCCTCATGTTCTGTGCCGTCTGGGAATCCCTGTTCCTGCTCTGCTGGATCGAAGAAATGCTTGTAGAGACAGACCTGCTCACAGACTCTTTCCTCTGAGCTTTTCCATTTTGTAGATGAAGTAACCGCGCTGGGCACCAGCAGTAGTGGCGTCAGTTTAACAAAAAGTGAAACGGGTGACCATAAATAAAGCTTAGCTGCACTCTGTATTAATAAACCAGTTGCGCTGTTCATGGTGCTGAAGTGGCACACAGCTTTGTGACTACACCTCTTTCTCTCTGTCCTCCAAGCTGTTCTAAATCATTAAATACGCTGTCATGCTATGTTGAAAGCCTATAGTTTAGCTTTGTATAGTATCACCCTCATTACTAAAGTAGAAATGCGTAGTTGCAGAGGAGCAAATAGATCATAGAAGCATGCTCCTAACTTGTTTTGGTTATACAGTATATAGGTACTGTTTTCAGTAAGTCATTGAGCAGCTCCTCTGCTAAGAATACAACCCTGAAGAAAGGAGAAGGGCAGTCTCTGCAATCACTAAGTTGGAGTTTCTTGTTGGAGGAGTTTGTCCAAGACATGATTGATCAGGTTGACTATTTTACGTGGGGTTTGAAGAAGCCATAACGATTCGGTTGAATGAACAATGGGGCAGCTGGGGTTGCATGTAGCTCGGTCGAAATGGCCATAAATCACCTATGTTTTTAAATATAACAAATATTTTTAGTCATAGCTCAAGACAGGAAGGTGCTGACCTCACAAAATCTAAACACCGAACATGTGAAAGTACGTGCCACAATTCAGCTCAGTTAAAACAGCCCTAACCCGCCTGGAAAAGATTGCTATTTTTAGTATGAAAATTAATAGTTGTATCAGTCATAAATCCAGACATGAAGGTGCATGTCACACCAAGTTAGAAGTCAATAAATTATATTTACGTTCACAATAACTTTGCTAATTACCATTACTTCATCTTCTAACTTCCCCCACAAGACAAGACAATACAACCAATAACAGTTAGGACACACTCCACACACAACAAGAAACTTGCACTATGTGACTATAACAAAGCATGGCACAGTGGCTCAGTTGGTAGATCTGATGCCTCTCAGCAAGAAGGTTGCCTGTTCAAATCCTGGCCCGGGGACCTTTTTGGCTAGAGTTTGCATGTTCTCTCCACGCATGCGTGGGTTCTCTCCGGGTCCTCCGGCTTCCTCCCACAGACCAAAAACATGACTGTTAGGTTAATTGATAACTCTAAATTGTCCCTAGGTGTGAGTGAGAGAGTGGATGGTTGTTTGTCTCGTGTGTCTCTATAGTCCTTTTTCCACTACTGAGTCCAGCATATAGAAGCTATGAGTATCTAGTCACAGTGCTGGATACTCATATCCAGCACTGTGACTGCTGGATATGGGCACCAGTGATCCCCATAATCCTAGAAAAGGAATAAAAGGGGATGGATGGATGGATGGATGGATGGATGGATGGATGGATGGATGGATGGATGGATGGATGGATGGATGGATGGATGGATGGATGGATGGATGGATGGATGGATGGATGGATGGATGGATGGATGGATGGATGGATGGATTTAGTCTGTAAACAATACTCATACCCTGCCACAGCAAACTGTTGCTTATAAATGCAGTAAAACAAAACCAAAATTATTTTCTAATAAATGAAATTACAGTTACTGCACACTTTATGCCTAGAAGTGTGAGTAAATATGTTGATTTTTTTCCTTATGGATTTAACTCAATGAAAAACAAACAGCAATGCTGATAGGATCTTTATTGCACAAAATAAAAGTCAAACAATATAACTACATTTAAAAAAACCACGCACCCACCTAAAAAACTACTTTAAAGTCCGAATGTAACGGGAGCAGCTCTCCTGTAGCTGCCCAGCCACTGGCTGCTTTGACCTGGATAGCGGGGCAGCCAGTACCGTTCGATTAGAGCTGGGCGGTATGATCCAAATTTTATATCACGGTATTTTCAACAATTACACCGATTTCACATTATTTGACGGTATTTTTTTCCTCACAGCTCAGCTGATAATAAAATGTACAAACTTTGCTTATTGACTTTTTCTTTTACTGTACCTCTGTATCACTGTTTCCCTCCTCTTGTACGTCTTTTCTTCTTTGCCTAGTTGTAGACAGTAATCATGCATTTAGGTCCGATCGTGAAGGATTGAGGAAAGATCATTATCTGGTCTATTGTTGCGTGTTAATAAAACTTAAAAGGACGACAGTCAACTCGGCTACACTACAAAACTACTTCCTCCCGGGCTTTTCACAATAGAAGCACGCTAGAATCTCCATGCAATAACGTCTCCATTATAACGTAGCACGTTAAATCTAAACGTGCACGTCTCGGAAAAGTTGTTTACTACATTCAGCGATGGTGAAAACGGGCTGTTTTTTTACATCAGACCATATAAGAAGCAGAAACACCACCCGCTGCCAGTTGTTCCAACAATAACGTTAGCATACTAATGCGCTTAGCAGTGCTGCGAGGAAACGTGTCCCCCGGGAAACAGTTCACTGATGGCCGCGATGAAACATTTTGCACGTGTTCAGGCTATTTACACCAGTATTCAGAAAATTCATATCATAACAAAAATAAAAACCGGTTTTCGGTACAAAAAACGATATAACGCCCAGCACTACGTTTGATGTCGGAGAAGGTGGAGAAATGATCCAGGAGCTCAGCTGGTCACATGTCAAAGGTGACTCTGAACAGAAAACCAATGATTAGCCTTGAATACTGTCAAAAGTACAATAAATGTAAAGCTGGGGGGTGTTGTTTTGAGCCTGGATTGCTAACTAGCGATAGCCGCTAGCTGCTAACTAGTTAGCATTGGAAATAAACATGCACAAAGGACACATTGGAACAAACTTTATAAATAAAAGGTACAGTTTCACAAGTGAGACATGTGTCCCATAAATTACATTCAATATCTCACTGAATGCATGAAGCACTCACCGTCTGCAGATGTGTTTGTGAAGAGTCCAGTCTACAGTTAGCAGCAGACAGATCGGTGTCTGTAGAGAGAGATCCCCTCCATTTACCCAAAGCAGCTCTTGTCGCACTGCTTTGAGCCACTCTGGCTGTTGTTGTGGTTCTTCACTGCTCTGAAAACCGGCTCAATACATTTTTAGCTTCTCCCAGCGCACCGCCATCATTTGGAAAATCTCAACTTGCTCTTAATAAACTACGTCATTCAGGCAGCTCCACTGGTCAAGCGTGACGGCTACACGCTTTCGGCACCGCCACGCCCCAAATGGTGCTGGCCTCAGTACCACCTCGAGAGGAGGTCTGAAAAGGTGGGCCGAAAGTGGGCGGGAGCCACATTGGAAATGCACAAAACAGGTGCGGAGTGGGGTGGAGCCGAACCGAACCGCGTAGGTGGAAAATGGACTTATGTGTGGCTCTGTGATGGACTTGCGACCTGTCCAGGGTGTAGCCCGCCCCTCCCACTGTGACTGCTGAATATGTGCACCAGTGACCCCCGTGACCCTGAAAGGAAGAAGTGGGTATAGATGATGGCTGGATGGATGGACTACAACAGCTGAATATCATGATTTGTGTATGTATGAAGGCAGTTACAATGCTTTGGTATAAGTTATCCCAGCTGTACCGTAGCTTCCACTGATAGTTCTCCTCTCCCTGGTCAATGATGGCCACAGGCCTGGATTTCACCGCTGCCTCCCCATTAACATAATTAAAAAGCCCTTCAGCCCAGGCCTGAATACTGATGGTGAGCCAACACCTTGTTTTCCCTCCTTCATGTCTTCCCGACGCTCGTCTCCCTTTTGTCTGCATGTCTCACTCTGTCACTCCCATCGTCTGTGACCTCCACCGTCATCACGCCTGCCCTTGAAGAGCAGAAATCTCTCCATTTCACAGGGACCAGCCATAAGGGGGCTTGATTGTGGCAAATTGATCTATAATCACACAGTGCTCAGAGCTTTTTTGTCCTGTCGCCTCTTCATCTCCACTTAAGAGGCCCACTGTTGGCGTATTTACATGCTGTCTTCTCAAGGGTTTCCTCTGCTGCCACCCTTTTTATCTTTTTCTTTTTTACGCCCTTTCTTTCTTCTTCATCTCTCTCTCTCTCTGTGCCCGTCACCTCTTTTATGACTCTGCCAACCAATCTTTTTTTCTCTCCTCTGCCTCTCTTAGTTCCTCCCCTTTCTGTCTGGATGTGAATCGTTGCTTCAGCATGGTCATTGTAATCCTTTCCTAGACGCAGACTGTAACACAGATACACACATCTGGACCAAAGCATCTCGACTTTTGATTGAGCCTTTCAGCTACACACACAACCTAAAGGGTTAGTGGAGAAAAACGTAAATATATACTTCACATAAAGAATCAACTTAACCCAACATATGTTGTACTGTGCAAAAGTTTTAAACTGTCCTTCATTTCTTTAAAAGTTGTTTTCAATAAGCCAGAATGTTGTATAAGTCGAATTAAATAATGTATAAAGTAACATTCACAAATACTCAAAATGCAATCAATGACTTTTCTTCTGTTTTCTGACTCAGAGCCATATTGGTTACAACATCAGTCAGTGACTCCTTCAATTCAATTAGCATTTCAACTTTGTAGTTGCGAAATAATTGCTAATCCACTCATCTGTACCAGACAATGCAGGATTTTCAGGGAAATACTCATGAAACCGCATGTTGTTCCACTGAGAGGAGCCCTGACAACGACCCACATGTCGGCTGATGGAGCATTACTCTCATCCTGAAAATCACTCTGTGAATAGAAATACATCTCAGCTGTCGTCATTCAGACAAGTGAGCCACTACAACAGTTTTCCAATCCATCGCTCGTTTTTTTTTGTCAGGGAGGCGTTGTGGAGCGATGCGTTTTTACCCTGACAACCTGCTTTCAGTTCATCTGTCATCTGGAAATGTCAGCTAGTTAGGCAAGAGTGACAAGTCATTTTTCATCAGAATAATTTTGCAGTGAGCAAAGCAGCCAGGTGTTGTTTTCAAAAGAAAGAGCCTCACCTTCTTTATAGAAAGTTTTGTCCTTTTTTTGCCGCAATACAGCTGTTGGTGGTCGTTTCGTTTTCACTGTGTGAAGACATGAAACATGTTTGTTCTGGATTTACTGGCATACTTTCCAAGTTACTATATTTTATAAAGTAAGTCTGACAGAGCTAACACTAACATGGAGTGTTCTGCTTAAAATTCAAATAATATTACCCAATTACTCTCTCAAATTTGGTGCTTTTATAATGAAAGAACTAATCAAGAATTTGTTATAAAAATTAATGGCTCTACAAAACTGTGCAGCTTTGGCAGCACAATGGTTTGGTGGTCAGCCCAGTGGCCTCACCGCAAGAAGGTCCCTGATTTGAAAACCAGTAACCCCCCCCCCCCACACACACACACACATGCACACACACACACCTTTGATGCCACTTCCTATTTCTCTTTGGCTGAGACAAGTTCAAAAGAAAATATGCCAGTTCTGTGACAAAATGGGTAAAATCATAATGTCAAGTTTCTTAAACATAAATATTTTATTTTTGACTTTATGTAATTGAACTCTGTATATCACAGGCACTTTAAAGTGCCTGTGACATCAACTTTTTGTAATAAATATGAATTATTTTTGAAAGATAACAATGATAACATATTGCAATAAAAAATCACACCGCTGAGATGAAAATTTGAGGTATTTGCATGTGAAATAACAGGAAGTGATGTCAAAGGGGAAAATCTGAGTGTGAACAGAGCACTGCTACAATGTCTGACTACACAGACTGTAAGAGAAGAATGTTTTTTTTACGTTATTTTAAGTCTCTATTAGTGAGAGATGAAGATGTGTCAGAGTTCAAATCATATCGTTTCATTAAACAAAGACCAGGGAATTTTCTTCCTCAAAGAGTTCCCCTTTGATGTCACTTCCTGTTTCATTTTAGTTGAGCTAAATTAAGAAGAAAATCTGCCAGTTACAAGACAAAATGGGTCAAACTGTGTGTATTATACCAAATTTCTTAAATGTAAAGATTTTTTTTACTTTTTTGTATTTGAAGGGTATGCATATCACAGGCACTTTAAGACCCAAGCCTCATTTGAAAAAGTGATCTGTGATCAGTGGAATTTGCCTAATTAAATAACTTGGATTGTTCTACTTTTATAGGAAAAAAATTAACTAAAAAACACTCATTTGTATTGATTGCAAGTTCAGTTCAGTCTTCCTAAAATAGCTCCATGTCTTTGTCGACCAGCTGCACTGAGTGGTGCCTTTATAGACCGATCTTGTGCATTTACAAGACATTAAAAATGTATGTTTGTGGGCCCTTTTTGTACATGCAGTATGTAATCTTTCACTCAGCAAACAAGCTTAACAATCATTTAGGTTAATAGAGTGCAAAACTGGGATCACCAATTTTAAAAGAGCTCAGTAAAAAATAGATGTGCTCTGCAGCCTTTTTTTTTTTTTGTATTCCCTTCCACTGTGTCTGTCTTTGTTTTTATGTATCATATTCTCTATTCCTATTTTTTCATCTTCCTGATTAATCTTTTTGCCAGATACATCAGTGTTCAATTTATTTTACAGAAAGCACCATGGTCCATATTTATGACAATTAGTAATATAGATGCAGTTTTTTTTGCCTCCTTGCTGCTCTTTTTTTTCCCGTGCCACACTTTAATGGCTCTGAGCTGTTAGTTGTGTAATGTGTGGTGTGTTTGGTGCCAGGAGATGCTTTATGAATGTGTGAGGAGGCCTTGGCGGCACCCCTGCTTCCTCACAATATGACGAGCTGAATAAATATGAAACGTGCCACGGGGCTCTCCAGCACATACACACAGGTCCAGGACCTGGTCAGTTCCTGGGGAAGAAAACAGAATCATAAAACTCTTATCACTTTAGAGCCACTCACACTTCAACACACACACACACACACACACACATCTCTGGTTTCTTTTTCTTCTTTCCTTCTCTCTCTGTCTGGGTGTCCTTGAGGTGGAGGAAGGATGGCGGGTGGTGGTGTCAGTGGGGGCAGGGTGTGTGTGTTTGTGAAGGTTTGATGCTTGTTGGGCCTCACTCAGCTGGTCAGCACACAGCGCTGCCTCTCGTCCCCAAGGCTCTGTATAAATTCAACATCAGTGACAATTTACAGCTCGCGCCCATCCTCGATATAACGCACTGAGCAGAGCGTTGAGCGTGTCTTGTTGCCATTTCACCAAAGTGAAGCTAATTTATTACAGTGTAAAACCCACAGAGCAACAATATAGGGGGGCCTTGGTTTGAGTCTTGTGGTGTAAAATGTATGTTTTTATTATTATTACTGTGTGTAAGAACCAAAGCTGTTGCATTTTATTTACTTCTATTTAAAACTTGAGATGTTATTTAGTGTCCAGTTTGGATGAATGTGTTGCCTTTTCACGTCCAAAAGTTTGGACAACAGTGATATTTAAAACGCAAGCAACCTCTCTATCTGTCTGTCTGCATGAATCAAATTGACTTTAAATATGGGTAATTACATTTAAATAAATGCCCTGTCTTCAAAAAGCCTCGACAGCGCTCCCTTTTATACTGTCTGAGGAGGAATGATGAAGAAGATCTCAGTTAATTACATCATGTCACAACTTATGAGACTGAACCTAAAGTTCCTCAGACTGCTGTCAAAGAAAGAGCTGACCAGCACAATCAGGACTGACCTTCACAATCCATTTGATTTATGTTGTGTTTTTTTTTCCCACTAGCAGTTTTCTTCTTGCCAGTAATTTACATATTTATCAGACCTGATCTTAGTTTGACATCCTTTAATTTTTTTTTTTCATCTTTGCAAGCCGCGAGAGAATGAGCAGCACTACGCTGCGTGGTGTGGTGCCTGACTTTGGCAGGTGAGAAATGTGCTGAGGGAGCACTTTGATTTGAAAGTGTGGGCATAAATTTTGCCTCTGCTGCTTTCACTCACTCATTGTCACCCACCACCTCTCCATTTCCAGCCCCCTCCTTACTGTAGCATATACCTGCATTTTTACAAGCAACTCATTTCTTTCCTCTTTTTTTAGTTTTCATTTCTTAGCCATGTTTTCAGCTGTTGACAGTACACCGATAAAATGATGGTATGAGACAGGCTTAAGTGAGAGGCAGGAAGAGATCTCAGCACAGCGGGGCTGCGATGATAGATGTAAGTCACAAAACTGTTTGGATACCTAATATATGTAAACTATGGAGAAAATGTGAGATATACACCAGAGGGAAATTACAGCAGCATCTTCACATAAATCACATCAAAGTAGCTAATTTATCAGACACATAATAGAAGCTTTACAAAGTATAAACTCACAATAATACAAACTAAATCTAAAACTGAGCTGGATTATGTTTAGCTGTAGTCCTCAAAATAAGAAATAGACATAAGTAAAGATAAATTTTATTTCTTATAATAAAATATACAAATCTAAAATAAGACAAAAGCTCATTTTGTGTGTTTTTATAATAGTTGCAGACTGTCTATAAAAGTGAATATGGTTTATGTTTGACAGCAGCTCTGTAAACAGGGGGGGGGGGGGGGGGGGGTGTCTGCCCCTGCCCCATGAACACAATACTTGACAGGAGAACCCAACAATAGGACTTTGTTTAAATAAATTCTCATGCTTTCTTTTTGTTAAAAAGAGGAAATAAAATATGTTTATTTATTCAGTTACAGTATTAAAGGACTCTTGTTATGTTATTATCCAAATTTTAATTCATCTTTTAAAGTGCACAAGCAATAATTGTGCAAAAAATGTTAAAAATGTTATTGTTATTATTATAAATTAAATACTGTAAACGGAATAACTTCAAAAAAGTTGATGTTTTCTGTTTTTTTGTTAAAACAGAAATGTTGTCTCCACATTTAACTCTATATGACAAGCTTTTTTGATAACAATTTATTTCCCTTCTTCTCTTTTACTACAGATGTTGAAAACTGTCAGTAGAAAATTTTGTGCTGAGAAGAACATTTGACTTTAATTCCTTACTTTTGTCTTTTCATCTAAACATGATATATTTACGTATTCCCATAGGTGCCGGTCAGCATCCACCTGATCTTTACTGCCACCTTCAGGCCGGGAAATGCCACTGCATCCATCTTGACGCAGCCACAACTTGACCCCAACCTAACATGTTAAATGTCACCGCCGCCTGAGCTTGAAAAGTGATTTTCCTGTACGTCTAGTGAAGCTATAGTAGCTGCTTTCCGCAGGTTTTCCCCCTGTGGACGCCGGGTTGCCTATGGAAAAGTGGGACTTAATTTTGTGCTACAATGCTTGGCTGCGCACAGTCAGAGATACAGAGGAATGCAGGAGATACAGGCGCGTAAACACAATCGCTACTTGGGGAGCGTTTGTGAGAGCCCTGAGGAGACATATTCACACAGACACACGGAGAAACACACACACACACACCGACACGCAGACACACGGAGCGATGTGGGATAAACACTACATCCATTGTAAGCTGCAGGAGTCTGCTGGAAGAGATTGTTTTGATGAAGCAGCAAGGGCACACTAACACTGGGACTAAATGTAGCTTGATGGTTGAATTCCCTGACAGTCAGAAGTTTGGCAGCAGCCTCTGCTTTGGAACACAACTTTCTTTTTTTCTTTTTTTTTTGAAAATGGTTGCATGCCTGTTTTCTTTTATTTTTTCTTCTCACAGTACGATGTGTGTGTTGGTGCATGTGTGTGTGTGTGTCATGGCTGTGTTCTTGTATCACAAGCCTGTGTGGCCGCCTGGGGTTGAGGCCAAAGCAGAATTTCTAAGTGATGGAATTTCACAGCCACCGAGCACCCAGCGGCCAGCCGAACCGCAAGCACTCACATTTACAAGAAGCGGCCTGCTCCGCCCCTCAGAGACTCCTGAATGGCAAACCCATTTGTCTCTGTGAAAGGCAGAGGCAGGAAAAAGAAAAAATGAAATCAGAGGCAGAGTACTTTAATGGAACAATGATCTTTTTCTTTTATTTTGTTGTTGTTTACGATTCCTAACTACTCAAAGAGACACCTGTACACACTTCTGCACACACACGCGCGCGCACACACACACACACACACACACACACACACACACACACACACACACACTGCTCTGAGGTTAAATTGGAATTAAGGAGAAGGAAAGGAGCATAGCCTGTTGCTAATTAGCATTTTCTCTGCTCAGCAGAAGAGGATGGAAGAATCAATAAGATATTAGGTTTGTGTATAGCAATGAGCAACACAATCACTTTCATCCATTAGCAACAACAGATTAGAGCAGAAACACCGGCCAAGAAAACAGCAAAACTTTGACCTCTGTAGATTTAAACCAGTCTGGGATTGCAGTAATGGATTCTGTTGTTTTTTTTTTTTTTTTTTTTGAACATAGGGCTGTTTTGAATATGAGCATTGATCATTCTTAAAACATAGAAACAGGTTTTTGTAACTTTTAATTTGTACTTAAGGAAAACATTTCCAAACAGTGTCTCAATTCAGCTTTTTAATTTTTTTAAATATATTATTTATTGTTTATTATTTTTATTTCTTTACCTGCTACTTGGCCTGTCACAATAACTAATTTATACAATAAAATGCCTCAGAAATCATTTTTGATAAACAATAATATCATTATGAGGATATTTTCCCTGCCCTTATAAAGCTCATGGAAGTTTACAAAATTTACATACGTAAGAAAAAGTTACAAACTGAACGGAGATTTGGAAAACAACACACAACAACAGCTGCTAAAGCTGTAAACTCACTTCCTGCTTCCTCTATCCGAGCCCATGAAATTTATTCTTGGTGTCCTCCTCTGGCTTCATTAATTAAATGCGGTCACCCTCACACTGCTTCCAAAGTTTATAGAAGTTTACGAAATTTACAAAGTGCACAAAAAAATAAAAAACTTTTGACGAACCCAAGGTTCTGCATTGTGCCTTGAGGGCGTCCTGAGGCATCGCCAGCTGAAAGAAGGTGTGGGAAAACCGAAGACGCTCCTCTGGCTAAATGCTTGTTCGCGGGTCTCTCATGCTACAGAGGTTACGAGACCATGCTGAGGAGTAGAAAAGAGGGAGTGACGAAGAAAACAAACACGCAGACATATGAAAATTATTGACTTCATTTCACTTTATTGATTAATTGATTTATTGCTTAACGTGACAGAACTACCCGCTATGTCCTGTTTATGATCAAGGGGATCCCAGCAAACTGTATGTGAGATGAGAAATACGCAGAAAGATTGTGAGTCTAACACAGGGGTACAACCCCGAGCTGTTCCCAGAGAGGATACATAATCCATCCAGTGAGACCTGGGTCTTCCCCAGGGCCTCCTACTTGTGAGACGTGCCTTGAACACCTCCTAATCAGATGAACCACCTCAACTAACTCTTTGATGCAGAGAAGCAGCGGCTCTACTCTGAGCTCCACCCAGATGATGGAGCTCCTCTCCTTATCTCTAAGGCTGATCCGGGTCACCCTATGAAGGACGTTCATTTTTGCTATTTGTATCTGGGATCTCGTTCTTTCAGGAACACATGAAACAATCAAGACACATTAAGTCCAGTTAACCTAACATGCATTTTTTTTTCTTGGTCTATGAAAAGAAGCAAAGTTTTCTTGAGAAAACCCACGCAAGCACAGCAGGTGCATGCTCATATCCATCACAGACCAAAGAAAAATCTACAGACGCAGCAGAAGTCTTCACTCAAAGAAGACCTCCTTCAGTTCTCACCTTCTCCAGCCTGATCCTGACCTGAACAGATGTATAATTCACCTCGACTGTTGAATATTCTGTGCAGAGTGTTAGTTTGATGTTTGACTCATGCCCACCTGTCTGAAATTAGACATCCAGGACAAAATCCAGCCTTTTTACACGAGAAATTAAAAAATAAGTGGATTCAATTAATGTCAAGTTTAAATGGTTCTAATTTCTTCTTTATGACTAAATGCATTCTGTTTTATCTGCTTTGTGTGTGAATAAAACCATGTTTTTTCCACATCTTTTCCCTGACACTGTTCTCGCTACTTTTTCTAGATCACGTGAACTCAGAAAGGGAGAAGAAGCTGGTTTTTCTCACAGCTCGTGTTCACCCCGGAGAGTCTCCTGCCTCCTTCGTCTGTCAAGGTAACCTTTTTTTTTTCCACTTTGTGTCATAACAACCTAGAACGTCTCAGGCTTCTGGTAAAACATACAAGTATCACCTCGTAAAATAAGAGCTGTTTGGCAATGCACTCGTAAAAGACAGCCCCCATGCAAACACATTTAAAGTGTGTTAAAGTTACAGGAACAAAAATAGGAACGTGTGTGTTTACAAACAAATGTCTGGAAATAAAATCCAGAGAAACAATTGGTGTAAGAGTGCTTTTGCTCCCGAGCTCCAGTGGCTCAAATCTAATAAAGCATCTTGAAAAACTGGAAACCTGTTGGGAAATTCTTTCCTTGTGCTGCCCAACAGCCAGAAAAACATCTGCCTTGTCTTTTCTGCCTTTCCTTTCTTTAATCTCTCTCTGTGTGTATGTGTGTGTGTGTGTGTGTGTGTGTGTGTGTGTGTGTGTGTG
>NW_013952513.1:1207144-1219702 GCF_001266775.1 Austrofundulus limnaeus | reverse complement strand
GTGTGTGTGTGTGTGTGTGTGTGTGTGTGTGTGTGTGTGTGTGTGTGTGACAGGTGTCATCGACTTCCTGGTGAGCCAGCATCCAGTTGCTCAAATCCTTCGCGATCATGTGATCTTCAAGATCGTCCCCATGCTGAATCCTGATGGAGTCTACCTGGGCAACTACAGGTGCATGCTTTCCTCATTTATTATTTTATTTTTCACGCCTTAGTACTCATTTATTTTATGTTTTTTTTATCATCTTAAGTGGGTTATATCTCCTTAAATCTACCCGTAGGAAGCTTAATAAATTGATCTAGCTAACAGCAGTGTATTTGTTAGGGATATTTGGCTTCAGGGCTGTTTCTTTCCGCCGCCTCTCAGTCCATCCTCTCCTTCTCTCTGTCTTTAACACTTGCTGCAGCTCCGTGGGTATCCTCCCTTCTCCTTTCCGTCCTCATAATTGCCTTTTACTTAATAGGCTCAGCTCCCAGAATACTAATACTGACTGAGATAAGCACTAGCAGCGTGTCCCACTGTGTTTGCCAATGCCATCTAGTGGCGATGGCCCACCACTGCTTTAGAAAAAAACCTCTGCTGGGGTCTTCAGTTCCTCGCCGACAGTTAGTGGCTGCCGCTTAAAAGATGATTTGCATTAGTTTGCTTTCACAGTTAGTAGTGATAAGCTTCATATTGACAGAAGGTAAATAGAGGCAGTCATCTCCTCACCAATCACGCGTTCCCATTTCTGGACGTCGATGTGCACTGTCACATTCTGTCCTGCACACACACACAGGGATGCAGACACAGCACAGCAGGATACAGTGGACAGCAGACTGGAACATGCAGAGCAAATAATCAATGGCAGTTAACCTGGGATGAGGATCCTGTTCATGGCTGGCTGCTCTCTCTGTTGCCCTGTAGTATCTGGGTAACAGTAACACCTGCGTCATTACCAGCAGCTTCAGGAGATGTCAAAGATCCACAGGACAACCAGCAGGGCAGATTAGGCTGCATCCTGACATATAAAACATTCCGTTATGGTAGTTAGAGACCAATGTAGGTGGAGCATGTTTGGCTTTTCATCACCAACACGGTCACTGTCCACTTCCAGGCCAGCTGGATCTTTGTTTCAAGACTTGTGCTTCCCCTCCCCACCCTTCTCCTCCATCGTTCCCTTTATGTCTCTGTTAACTGTTGCTGAGCTGACTGAAAATTACAGAAAAATAAATAAAGCAGAGCTGTTGTTGTCTGTGCAGTGTGGTTACACCTTTAACAAAGTTGTCCTTTGTAGGTTCCTTCTTCGTAAAGCTCTTCTAATACTTTTTTTATTTTTGAAAAATGTGACATAAATTTGCTGTGCTGTCAGTTAATATGTGACCTGTCATATAAAACTGAGGGTTAAGTTGCAAACAGTATGCTGAGAAATAGACAGCTGTAATGCAATGGTTAAAATGTTTGCAATAACTGCATTTTGTCAAAAATAATAAATAAATACCTTATCTATGTCTGAAATATAATCTAAAGTATTTTTTGAAGCCTGCTTTTGAGCTGTAGCTGCAAAAAACATATAAAGGGTATAATGAGTTATGCTATTGATTAATTTACATATATATGATTTATCATTTATAACAGGAATATTTCAGGCAATGTTAAAATAGTAAAGGGAATTCCTCTTCATAAGAATGGGGATAAATGTGTTTTCATGAACCATTGGCCAATATCCCTGTTGCCAGAGTTTTCAAAAATTTTAGAGAAATCATTTTTAAGATTAGATCAATATATAGATAAACATAATATTTTAAGTAGTCATTATCTCTTATGGAATTAATGAAAGAAATATCAACTGCTGTTGATCAAAAACATTTCTATTTATTTTAAAAAAGGCTTTTGACACTACTGACCATAACATCCTTATTGAAAAGTTGAATAAATATGATGTTAGAGGATTAGCACTACAGTGGGTATCTAGTTATTTGAATAATAGAAAACAGTTTGTTCAAGTAAATAATATAAGATCAGAATTATATAATATAACTTGTGGAGTTTCTCGGGGTTCAGTGCTTGGACCTAAACTGTTTATTTTATATGTGAATGATTTGGTCAGTGAGTGAAAGCTTTTCAAATGTATTTTGTTTGCTGATGGCACCACAGTTTTTGTGACTCTATTTCGAACTTGTGAGAAGGAGCGCTGCACTGTAATTCAGGGAATATGTTTGTGTAATTGTCTTGATATTAATTAGAAAAAAACTTCTTAAACAATCAATATGTTTAAAAATAGGATTAAGTCAAATTTATTGTGAAAGTATAATGACATGTAGTGTTCGGTAGACATAGGATATGAAGGATGCCAGATATTTTGTCTTTTACGTTTTCAAATCTAAAGATTGTTCAGGTTGTGGTTTGTTTGTTTGTTTGTGATTTTTTTTTTTATATAAGGAGCAGATTTAATAAGATTGTCTCCACTTCTTTCACTCTTTTCATTCAGTGTTTAACATATTTCTAGTTTAATATTAGCCTGGTAAAAACCAGACCCTTGTCCTTCACTTTGCTTCATACGAGGAGCAGTGAAGGGAAACTAGAATTGAGTGGAACTGCATAGGAAGGCAAGGGCCAGGCTAGTTTAATATACTACTAGGTTTTTTTTTTCATTATTTTTTTTGTTTTGTCTCTTTTAAAGAAAAAAAAACAATTTATAGAAGAAAAGCCTTAGATTTTTGTTAATTTCCCTGTAAGCTAGATTTTTTTCTTTCCAGCTGGTAAATCTTACTATCCAAATACTGTTATACTGACAAATACTGACAAATCAAGGCATATCTCTGGAACTGCTCATGATATCAGGATGATCAAAATGTTGCTTGACAAACAGGAATTCAAAAGTATGATATAATTTGACTTTTTCCTCAGTTTGATGTGATGGGTCAAATACTTTTGACCTAATGAGGTCAGGTTTCAAAGTTTTCAGAGTAGCAATCATAATGCTGATGGCCAAATGATGTTGCAAGCATAACCTCCTTAGCAGCAGGTGATTATGGTTATAATAAGCCCACTTCATATTTCAGGTCTGAAGTTTGTAAAACAGATTTAATTTTCAGGTCCAGGGTAGTTTAAAAAGTTGTGTAAGAAAAAATATTTTATTTTTCAGGTGGCTGAAGTTTGTGCCATCCCATTATCTGACCACTATTTCAGCGTTATAAATAAGACAACTGACAGACAAGCTTTTCACTTGAGGGTATCAAATCTGATACTGGTATTTTTTCTGGGTATTTTTGAATGAGTACTTGTGAAAATGCGGGTTGCTGGACACGACTAGTCTACAGCATGTTTTCTCTCTGCCTTTGTTGTTGCTTTGTCATCTAATGACTAAAACCTTTGGAGAGAAGCATCTCTGTGCACAAGATGCAAATAAATTGTTTAAACAACCTTTCGCTCCAAGCGTGCATTATATTATTATACTATATTATTTAATGTTGCACTGTGTAAGATTTTCCCCCTAAATGTGTGTCTGCATATGTGTGTGCGTGCAGGTGTTCCTTGATGGGCTTTGACCTGAATCGTCACTGGCAGGATCCTTCTCCGTGGGCGCACCCCACACTGCACGCTGTTAAACAGCTCATAGTGCAGATGAACCAAGACCCAGTAAGCATACAAACACAAACACACACACACATGTTTGCGTCTTGTATTTTGTCCTCCACATTCCTTCACCACTGACGTGTCTGCTGGTCCCAAGAACTTTTTTTTTCTTTCTCCCTGCTTGGTTCAGCATTTTTCTAAAATCTGTGTTTAGGGTCTGTGCACGGGGGAGCATGGGTATGCTAGTCAGCACCCCCAGAATGTCAGCCACGATCTCTTGGGCATTCAGAACATATAAGTGAAGCGAGACTTTGTGCTTTGAGTCTTCAACTCCTCTGTAACTTTTTCTCTCTCTAGTTTCAGTCTTTGAGTCGGAGGAACGCTGCACAGGCAGGCCAGGGATTTTTCCCTCTCTGTTCCTGATGTTAATTATAAGCAGAGCGTCAGGTTGGTGGGATTATTGAAGGTCAGTGTGTGTCCTGGGAATGCTCTGCCCTTTTGTACACTCCTCTAATCCTGATAAGAGAGGGAGCAGGCTGGGGCGGGATGCGAGGCAGGCCAGAGATGTGGTGAGGCGCGGAGCTGGCATCGGGCAGATTAACCTTTTCCCCAGATGCTGACACACTGATCAATAGACTCTGTCATGGCAGGGTGATCCACTCATGCCTGTCATTCACACACACACACTCACACACTTACACACAGTGACACGCACGTGCTTGGTGTAGACAAAGAGCCACGCACACACAAACACAGTTGGAAAGGTGTACACATGAATACATGCTCTAAAGTGGCTGAATCTTTATTTTTTCACTTTTCATTATTTGTATTTTTTTGATCAAATAATACAAATATGTATTATTTTCCAGCAAAGGCTTTCCTTGTTGCGTCAAATAATACACAAAAAAACAAAATGAAAAACTTCACTGGCCTTAATCCCCTTCTGCTGAGTTGACTTTGATTCTCTTGCTGTGTAAATTTAGCTCCCATTCAGCCCAGTATTGGACAATATGTTCCTGAGGTCCACTCCTGCTGGTCTGAGCTCTCTATCCCTCCTCATAACAACCAGCCAATCAGCATTTGTTCTGCTGCAGCCCCTCTTTTCTTTAATAATTGCCTTCAGTTGTGCAGTTAATTTGGAAGCCTGAGCGTCCTTCTCGTCTTCTGTTTCGCTCCTGCCACAGCCATTTATTCCCATCAGACAAACCACTTGTGTCTTGTGCTCTCAGATGTCAGTTTCAATGCCAGCTTGTGCTTTTGCCCCCTCCCATCCACGGGCAGCCCACACAGCGGGCATCAGGTCTAATGAAGTGATTAGGGTTGGAGGGCTCTGATTAAGGACCTTATTAACAGGAAATCAGCTACAGCCAGAGCAAAAACAGTTCAGCTGGACAGCAATGGTCCATACTACCTCCATACTCTGTGTGGTTAATTAAAATAAAATATTTGCTTATATGAGATAGGATTTTAGCTAATTTTCCTATATAACCCCGAAACTGTGCTTAAAGCTGCTGCAATTGCTTTTAGAGCTAGGATAATGCTTCTCAACTTGGGGTCCCTACATTTTGAGGAAGATGTCAAAGATCACAGAGAGTAGGAAAAATGTTCATTGCACGAAAGTCTAAATTATAACATGTTTTATATTATCAATGATCTTTGTTAGCAAGAAACCCATCAAACACTGTTGTGACACATCAAGGTCTTTTGGTGTTCAGTAGGTTGTTCAGTAGGTGAGTGTGCAAGAAAACTACATGAATTAAAAAAATATTAGTCTTATCATTGGAACACCTCCAAATGTTTTGTCAAAGCACAAACTATTTCACCCAGAGTGACCAGACATCCTATTTTCAGGCTGTTCTCCTATTTAGTACTGGCAACCTGTTAGATATTATCTCCAGTATTACTGTACCAGTAAAAACTAAACCCCAAAATCTACTACAAACACCGAATCCCTGGCTAATAGTTTGCCAGATCAGTGTGATCATTAGTGTCATCCATCAATCTATTTTTTTTACCTGCTTTTCCCTTTTTGCGGGGAGCTGATGCTCATCTCCAGCATTCTCTGTGCAAGAGGCAGGGATTTTCCTGGACAGGTCGTGAGTCCACCACAGAGGTCATTTGTTTTGTTGTTTTAGATGAATTTAAAGTGTGAATGAAAGCAATAAAGAGTTGGAAATTGCTGTAATCTAGTGTGTTCCTGTGTGGGTGTGTTTGAGTCCGTGTTGACGCTTTTATAAAGCATAAAATTTCTTCAAGATCTTTGTTTGTGCAGTACTATTAAAATATTGTGTAAAACCACCTTTTTTATTTTGTACTTAGAAGAAACCAATCATTCAAGTGATACTCTGAGGTTTTCTGAAAGTTGTTTATTTTGGCTGATATTAACCCAATTTCAGTCCAGCTATTGTACTTGTGAAATTACTACAGGCACAATTTCCCAATTTTTAAATGGTAAATGGACTGTACTTGTATATCACCCAACCAGGATACTCAAAGCGCTTCACACAATCTGTGTCCTCATTTACCCATTCACACAGCACTCTACCAGATCTCCTACAAAGCTAACATGTACAAATCAACTATGGAGACTAATCAGTACCAATCATTCATGCACAGATGGGACAAACATCAGAGGCATTGGGGTTAAAGTATCTTGCCCAAGGACACAACAACTGAGACAGCTGGATGGGGGATCGAACTGGTGACCTTCTGGTTCCAGGACGACTCCCCTAACCACTCTGCCACAGCTGCCCCACTTTTTCCTCTTTTGCAGCCAGGTGACAGATGTGAAGCTGTGACACATTAGACCCATTTTATCTAAACTATAAAGTTTCCCTCATTTTACCTTTAAAACAGAAGTAGAATTAGAAGATGATGGCGCTTCTCACCCTATCTCTAAGGCTGAGCCCGGCCACCCTACGAAGAAAGCTAATTTTGGCCACTTGTATCCGGGATCTCGTTTGGGATCCACGCCTCATGACCATAGGTAAGGGTTGGAACATAGACAGACCAGTAAATCAAGAGCTTTGCCTTTCGACTCAGCTCTTTCTTCACCATGACTGACCAAAGCAACACCATCATTACTGAGGACAAGGCCACAATCCGTCGGTCCATCTCTTGCTCCATCCTACTATCACTCGTGAAGAAGACACCCAGATACTTAAACTCCTCCACTTGAAGCAGAGACTCTCCCCCAATGTGGAGGGGGCATTTCACCCTTTTCCGGTCGAGAACCACAGACCTGATTTTCATCCCAGCCGCTTCACACTCAGCTGTGAACCGCTCTAGTGCATGCTGAAGATGTTGGTCCGAAGACACCAACAGAACCACATCATCTCCAACAGTTGAGAACCATGGCCTCTGACTTAGAGGAACTGACTTTAATCCCAGCCGCTTCACACTTGGCTGTGAACCACTCCAGTACACGCTGAAGCTCTTGGTCCGAAGACACCAACAGAGCCATATCATCTGCATACAGCAGAGATAAGACCCTGTGGTTCCCAAACCAGACACCCTCCTCTCAAAAACTGCACTCTAAGATTCTATCTATAAACACAATAACAAGACTGGAGACAAGGGACAGCACTGGCAGAGTCCAACCTGCACTAAGAAAAATTTTGATTCTGTGCCAAGAGTTTTAACACAGCCCCTTTTTTGGCTATATAGGAACTGGATCGCCCTTAATAGCAACCCAGACACTCCATACTCCCACAACACCCCCACAGAATGCCTTGAAGAACACGGTTGTAAGCCTTCTTCAAGTCTACAAAACACATGTAGACCATAGAGACAAACTCCCACGACCACCTTAGCAACTCTGCAATGGTAAAGATCTGGTCCACTGTTTCATCCCGGTTTGCCACTCCAAAGGTGTTGTCCCATTCCTCCATGCGATGTTGAAGAGACGTGTCAGCCATGACAGCCTCAAACGTTTTCCTTTTCTGAGTCGTGGAACGGTTTGCCAGAACCTCCGTGAGACCAACCGAAAGACCTTCTCCATGACCTCCCTGAATTCCTCCCATACCTGAGTTTTTGCATCTGCAACAACAGAAGTTGCAACACTCTTTGCCACCCTGTACATGTCAGCTGCTTCCGGTGTCCTCTGGGAAAGTCAAATCTGGAAGGCCTCCTTCTTCAGCCTGATGGCCTCCATCACTGCTGGTGTCCACCAGCGAGTCCTTTGGTTGCCGCTGCAACAGGCACTGATGACCTTCAGGCCACAGCTCCTGAAAGCTGCATCTGCAATGGAGGCCCTGAACATGGCCCATTCAGATTCCTGACCTCCCACGGGACATGTGAAAAGTTGAAGATCACAAGGACAGGGGACTCCTCAAACTTTCCCAGTTCACCCTCACAAAATGTTTGGGTTTACCAGGTCTGACCGGCAACCCTGCCACTGGATAAAACTCACCACCAGGTGGTGATCATTTGATAGCTCTGCCCCTCTCTTCACCCAAGTGTCCAAGACATAGGGCCGCAGGTCCAAAGAAATAATTACAAAATTAATCATTGACCTTTGGCCTAAAGCCAGGTACACACCGGACGCATTTTGAGCAGCCAAAGCAGCCAGTCTACAGGCAAAGTCAATGAGTTTACAGGCAAAGTCTATGGTGGATGCGTATCTAGGAGCAGCGCTGCACGTTTTGTCAGTTTAGAGCGGCGCGCAAGGTAGCGGTAAGATGCAGCAGAGCATTTTCCGTGCATGCGGCGCGTCCAAAGCAGCGCTGCTCAAGTTAAACAAATTTAACTTTTGTTGCTCGACATGCCACAGCAACCAATCAGAGAGAATCATTTTTCCGTGTGACAGTTTCCTGAACCCGAAACAGACAGACAGGAGCTCTTTAGCTGAAACCAAATGTACCATTTTCTACCTCACCAAATTGAAACATAAATCTGTGGATCTGTGTTTGATTGCTCTGGCTGGCTTTCTCAAGGACCAGGATGTGTGACACAAAAATCTGAATTATGGAACTGAAAGTGAAAGTAGTCAAACTGAATTTTTAATAAACCAAAATACAGTTTCACAGGAAATTAATTCAGATGCAAAACTTAAAATCAGTTTCAAATCATTAAATTCAGTTTCAATTTAGTAAAATTCATTTACAAACCAATACATTCAATTTCAAATTATGCACATTCAGATTCAATCTGAGCAATTCAAATTCAATTCCTGCTGGCACAAGATTTATCCCATACCAGCCCTTCTCCAGGAGTTGGGTTTCAAAGCCCTAGCTGTGAGTCAAGATGAGCCCAACTATATCTAGCTGGAAATGCTCAACCTCACCCACAAGCTTCAGCTCCTTACCTGCAAGTGAGGTTGCGTTCAATGTCCCTAGAGTCATTCTTTGCCAACAGGGATTAGCACAGCCAGGGACCCTCCTTCGCTTGCTGTCCAGCATGCATTGCACCCGACCTTGAAGGTCCTCACTGCAGGTGGTGGGTCCACATGGAGGTGGCCTCCTGTGTTCCTTTTGGGCTTCACCCAGCCGAGCCCCAGGAGCCAAGGCTTGACCACCAGGCCTGGCTCCAGGGAGGTACCCTGGTTTCCCTATTCCGGGCAAGGTTTCCTGATGTGGTTGGTGTTTCATCATTAGGGGTTCTGAACTGATTTTTGTCTGACCCCTTCCCCGAGGCCTGTTTGCCATGGGAGACCCTACCAGGGGCTAATGACCCAGACAACATAGCCCCTGGGATTTTGGGGGGTACTCAAACCACTCCACCACATTAAGGTGGCAGTTCTGTGGAGGGGAATACATTTGATGTAGACTGTCAATCGGATAAAACGCTTGCTGCAAGTCTGGAACATAAATCAGCCTCCAAGACTTTTGTAATCCCTGTGACTTTCTTTACTTCTTCGAAGTCCTGCAGGTCTGTGCATAGGCCTCATAAATCAGAGTCACATTGCCATCTGTTCCACAAAGGAGCCTTTTTAGTTTGAAACCTCATCACCCATTTGCGTGACAGACATTTTAGTCACTCCGAACGATTCACCCGTCGACATGGATTCAGCAGCTTCTCTCCTTCTGTTGCTGAAAGTTTCCTTGTTCTGTTCAGGCAGTAACTTCCAATTACTGACTGTGACTTCTTTGACAATTTTAATCGAAGTTTGTTGCAGAAGCAATCTGTGTTGTGTCGTATTAATGTCAGGAAATCTCCATTTGACCCAAGTTTCTATAGATATTCAGAATGTTTCTACTCACCAGCATTAATGCAAAAGCTGAGCTAAGAATTGATGTCAGGATTCAGTGATCTTTATTCTGATAACCAGGTTCATTATATGTTTCATTGGTGTATTGATACGGAGAGGTTTTCCTGTTAGAGTTTGGAAGGGAGAATGAAAAAATGGAGTAAATTAAACTTTGCAAATACATTATTTACTCTTGTAACATTTGAAATTTTTATATTTAAATTAAATTTTATATTTGTGTCTAGATTCTAATTTACAATTGCAAAAAAATGTAGGCTTTAGCTACAAGTAATATGCCTGCATTAATTAGAACTGAAGAGAAAAAAAATCAATATGAACTGTTTGACTGTGATGTGAAAACATACTTTCAGCTCTGAAGCTTTAATTCGGTGTTTTTTTTTTTTTTGATACGTTTTCTAATTCAACAACAAAGTGAAGTAAATTCTAATTTTGTTTATTAGTTTATAAAAGAAAACAATAAGTGAGCAGTTTGTCCAGACTTGTTGTCATACTTAGAGTTTGACGTCAGTGGCACATCGCAAGACTTAGTGTTTTCACATCTGATAGTTTGGTAGAATCGATTTGATTGGGGGAAAAAATTGCAACATTTATTAACATTTTCAGATTTTAGTGGTTGTAGGATTTCTCTTTTGTCTTTGGCAAATGTGCCAAAGAAACATCTTCAAAAGGGTGTTTGTTTAGGTTGTCTGGTCCGCTTGGCATTCACATATGCATTTGAACTGCACCAGAGTTCACTTCAACTGAGCAGAGTCTGAAGTCGGACTGGAGTTTGCTGTTTTGGGCCACATCAGAGTTTTGATGAAGCATTTTGACCTCTCCAAATCAACCGGACTTTTAAAAGATAAAGTGAATCCAGACCTTTGATTTGTTTTACAACCTCTTAACCTTTATAACTTACATCAACCAATGATTCTGTTATTTGCTGCTGGTAATGTGAAACTTGATCCAGCATGCTTAATACTTTACAGCATTCTTTTCAAAACTGACTTTTAATAAATCCTCACATTAATCAAACCTAGACCAGATTATTTCATTGCAAACCAACAGAGTTGTATTGCTTTTGTCTTAATTAACCAAACAGCAACCAAAACAGCATTTTAGTCATCCACAGGTTGTTGATCCAGTTTAAAAAAATACTGCTACTCTTCCAGTCACTTTTTGCAGGGGTTTTTGGCCTTAATGGCTTCATTTGCTTTAGGGTTGGGCAACATTGGCAAAACAAATTAATCACGATTAATTGTGGTATTTAGCCGATAACGATTAATTTGACGATTAATCCCCTGGAGTCCCTGGACACCCTTATGTCCTATTCACATGACCAATTTAGTGGGAAAAATTTGGTAAAAATCTGTTCCAAATTGTGTCAAAATTACAGACTTCAGGATATACATCAATTTTTAAATAAATTACAGAACCTTTTTTTTAATGTTCATCATATTTGAAGCGGAGAGGAGCATTGAGCAGACACTGCCTGGTGGCATTAATCGTATTAATCGTCAAGTGCCAAAAAATAATCGATTAATGTTTTTCTGACGATTAATTGCACACGATACGATTATGCCCAACCCTAATTTGCTTTTAATGTTAATCATCACTTACACCAAAAGTTTCCTGTTATTTTTTAACTCATAACCAATAAAATTAAACACTAATGTCTGAAAATGGACACATTACCAAAGCAGTGGTTAAAGTTGGAAGATAAAATCTGAAATATTTGTGTGGTCAAGGTCATCATGAAAAGGATAAGTCAGAATTGGCTCCGGCTCAGGCGCAGGCTGTAAACTTTCTCTCCAGCCATCTGATGGGTAAAATTGCCTAAACTGTGTTATAAAATTCCATCACTTTACCATCTGTAGCTGAGCGTTGGTCAGCAGGGAAAATGGCTGGAAGAGTCAACGATGCAAGGAGTTATAATCTGTTCCCAAGCCACCCTGTTGTTTGTTTTGAAAAGAGAGAAATGGACGGGGGTGTGAGGGTGGGGGGACGGCGGAGACTGAAGAAACAAATGGACCCATCTCCTTCCTAAAGCGCTGCTTTTCCAGCTCATTTATCAAAAGCAGAAGAAGAATTCTTTTTGATTGGCTGATTACCAGAAGCATTCATCACTGGCAAATGTATCCCCACCAGTCTGACACTGCCATTTTGGATAATTTGTTAAGGATGACAAAGAGGTCATTGTTTCCCTGGCTTAGTTTTGACCTTTTTTAATATTAGAAAATTAATTTTCCATCTGAAACAAATGTATTAGGTTTTGTCACAGCACCTAGATGGATTCTGTCCCCTGAAATCCTTTCTAATGTCCTTCCTATGTGACTCTTAGAGTGTAGCTCTGCATTTAATTTTTTTACTTTTGTCTTTGTCTTTCTTCCTCATCAGTCTGAGTCACAGCCACTGTGTGTGTGTGTGTGTGTGCGTGCGTGCGTGCGTGTGTGCGTGTGTGGGGGTGTGGTTTCGGCTTTGGTGACATTTGGGGGCAATTTTAAGACAAAATGCCTACCTTTGGGGACAACTGGTGCATTTGGGGACAAAAGTCGAGTCCCTGTTTGGTTTAAATGCCATTGGGTGGGTTGGGGGTTGGGTTTAGGACCAAGGTGTGAATTGAGTTTAGGTTAGTTTTAGGGTCAGGTAGGTACCTGTGAGGTTAGCCTTAGGGTTTGTGGTCAGGGTTAGGCTGTAAAAATGTAATGGAAGTCAATGGAATGTTCCCAATTATATAGCTGTGCAAACATGTGTGTGTGTGTGTGTGTGTGTGTGTGTGTGTGTGTGTGTGTGTGTGTGTGTGTGTGTGTGTGTGT
>NW_013952513.1:1205026-1206834 GCF_001266775.1 Austrofundulus limnaeus | reverse complement strand
CTCTCTCTCTCTCTCTCTCTCTCTCTCTCTCTCTCTCTCTCTCTCCACCTGCTCGTTTCCTCCTCGGTAAGCTCTGCCAACAGATGTGACAGCTTACGTGTCGCTAACAGACCTGAAGCAGAGGGCTGCCTGTGCCCGTTCAGCCTGATTACAAGTCACCTCTATGTTCATAAACAGACAAATACCATCATCAAATACGGGAGCACTGTACAAAATGAGAGTGTTAGAGAGAGAGAAACCATGTCAGATAGATGGAGACAGAAGGAGGCCGAGTTTTTTTGTCATTTACTCTTATCTATGAAGCAAGTCGTGCCATCTGCCATATTCTGTCACCGCTGTATCATTTGAGGATCACTAACCAGGTTCCTCAGTCACCAGGATTGGCTTCTCTAACTAATGCAAAATTAGCTGGAGTTTAACTTTGTTTAAGAATTCAGAAAATATTTATCTGTGTCTTTTTCAGTGAATACTGTGATGCACTTTTAGTTCTATAAATCCCATTGAAGTAAAGCAAAAAGCTGCTGGCAGTAATGAGCAGCTTTTACTTGTTTCAACAGAAATTTGAAACAAGTCCATTTTGTTCATCTGTATTTTTAATAAATGTTATTTTTTTATTAATAATCTGTGTCTTTGTCTCAAAAACATTTCAGCAACCTAAACTGTAATTTTTATCTGATGCTTTTTATCTGATTTATGTCTAAATCCTACAATATTTTTCTTACTACATTTTACTAAGTGTTTTCAAGCTAAAATAAACCACTGAAGTATACTGTATGTATCTGTAGGTAGAGGCAGGTATCAACTTCCAAATGAATGAATGAGGTGATCTTTAGTTCAAAATGTGACTGTCCTAAAATTAAAATATTGCTAACAATAGGTCCTTGGTGAAGATTAAAGGAGTTTCTCACTTGAAGGTTATTTTTGGGTTAATGTGCAAAATTCCTGCAATGAAAACAATGTAAATGGCTGATTTTTATTTCTAATTGTACAAATTAAGGGCAGTGGTAGCTCAGTTGTGGTCTTAGGTTGCATCAGGAAAGACTTTCAGTATGAAATAATTCTCACATCTTTCATGTGAGTTCACATGCTGTGGCGAACCACACAGAAGGAAGCAGCTGAAAGAAAAAAAATTAAAAATTGACGTTTTAGAACGAGTCTTGTATCCATTATATTCAAATAGTTTTTGAAGAGTTTAATCAAAGCAACTAGCCTTTAATTAGCATTATAATGAATAAATAGGACTAGCTCAAAACAAAAACAAAACAACTTGGCTGAAGTTGGTTCTTTGCAAACTTAATATTGACTCAGTGAGTTAGTTGTAATCAACAAGCTATTGTTGCAAAGATTACTTTGAGTGGAATCAAGCTGTTATTGTTGCAAACTTCCTTTATTTTAGGAGAGATCTTGACCAGTGTTTCAATTCTAAGTACAAAGAAAGTCATGCAAACAGTTGCTTATCTACTTCAAAGTCCAGTTGGACTGTATTCATTGAAAACTCCAGTAAAGATTTGTTTTCAATTTGAATATAAAGCAGAAGCAAAAAACACCTAGCATACATTAGACCTGAACTCAGTGACCAGTACCACAGAGCTTCCTCCACAATGTCAAGACAATCACACACATAACCTCTAACGCAGGGGGGTCTGATCCTGAACCTCGAGGGCCACTATCCTGCATGTTTTACTTGTTTCTCTGATTTAATGAGTGAATATCATCTTCATGTTCTACAGGAGCCTGTTAATCACTCATTTGTAAGAAATGTTCAAATTGGAAGCCCGAATAGGCAGAAACTGACAGCAGTCAAATAT
>NW_013952513.1:1201225-1204554 GCF_001266775.1 Austrofundulus limnaeus | reverse complement strand
TATATATACATATAAGGTTCTCTGCAGCTCAGGATCATCCAATCACATCAGGGTTCATCAAAATTGTAAGAAAACGTGTTTATTTGCAGCCAAAGTTCACATAGAAGAAACACATTTAGATTTAGTCTTGAGTATTTAATTAAAGACATGGTGTTTACCAAATACAACTCAGATCTGGAAATGGCCTCGAGCTACCCATAAACCCTCAGCTTCACACCAGAGTTAGGTCCCACTCTGAATATGATGTCATAGTAAACCAGGAAGTAAGTTCTAGAAATGAACACTGAAACTAAGTAGACTTGTTGGTTCTCTGTTTAAAGTAAATGGCTATAATTGATTCCAAAGTATAAAAATATAGATGTGTGCACCTAAAATTCAGTTAATCAGTCACAAAATATCCTTCACATTTATTCAAATCAGGTGTGTTGGAGCAGGGAAACCTCTAAAACATGAAGGATAGTGGCCCTCGAGGACCAGGATTAGACACCACTCCTCTGTAACTGTCTGTAACTGAACACGTTGCAAACTCAGTATTAATGCCAGAGCTCAATACTGAATACCTTAGAAGGGTGTTTCTCCCATCTAGGATTACCTTTGATGAGCAATTGTCCATTTTAGACCAACAGTCCCTCAGTGGTGGAGCTGTAGTCCAAAAGGATGTTTCTTTGAAATAGTTAAAACTGGTATAAAGAGCTAATCATTGGTGTAAAACTATAAAATATTGCTAACAGTCTTTAGGTTTTACATTAAAACATCTTGTTTTTGTATTCTGTTTCTCATTTCCTGAAAATATTTAAAGCTTATTTAAGGTTTTTGGCCGTTACCAATGAAAATACTGTTAATAATAATACAATTGCTATTTAACATGATGCTATCAGTATTCTGTCCACGCCTTGTTAGTATATTATTGTATATTTTTTGCCTATGCGGCACAAGCAACTTTTTCTCCTGCACAAGCAGCCGTCCCTCCTCTGCCTCAGAATGTACGCTGCTGATGCAAAGAGCTTTATTCAAGAGCTTGTAATCCTGCTTCAATCAGCTACTTTTCCTTTCCATGTAAAGATAAGCTTACCATTTATGGCCCCCGCTGCTCTCCCGCACCCGGCTCTAATTAATATGCAGCAGATAAGTACTTGTCTGACAAAATTCATTCGTTTGACCTTCTAGGTTTTTACACTAAACTGTTTGCCGTCGCTGCAAGTTCACCACAAGTTGAGAGTTCGCTGGAGTTTCGGCAGCAAGACGGGGCTTTTATTTTTCTCTAAGAGGTTTAATTTGGACACTTGCTCTCTCTCTTTACTTCTGTCTCTCTCTCTCTCTCTCTTAAATTGTCTTCTAACTTTCATTTAGTAGCCTCTGTTTCTTAATTGCCCCTAATTGCTTAATTACAATTTCAAATGAACAATTCTGGAGGTCAGAGCGGGTTGTTAATTGAAGCATCAATCACAGTGGTTGGGCCTTCAGAATCATCTCTGTTTGATTGACAGGGCATTAACTAAGCAATGTAGTAAGTCTGGACATGACATTGTTGAGGCTTCATGGCTGTTATTACACATCCTCTATTGTCCTTGAAGGAGACCTTCACAGCTTTATGTGAAAGCTGGCTGGATTAGAGTCAACATGACTTGTGCCATCCGAGAGTTGAGGTGTTTCATCTTCAAGTTGTGCTTTCTTTATATGTTTTTGAATGTTTTTCTTTCTTACCATACTAAATAAAAATGTCAGTTAGCTGCTCTTCTGAAGCCATTTATGCTTCTGGATCTTTACTTTCTGATGTAGTCACCAGTTGCCTGCATGATATCATTAGTTTAAACCCTTTGGTCAACGTATTCTGTGTATTTAGGAGTTTCAGGCTGACTTCCTGGTTTTGTCATCTTCTAAATAAAAACCATAGTTTAGAAAACGATCATCTTTGTTTCAACGTTACACCACCGTACACAAAAAAGAGGACCATAGAGACATTTGTTTCCAAACAGTGCTGTGAGTATTTTTTTTTATAAATGACTAAAGGCCCTGTCACATTATAAAGTTTTATACAACTTGTACCAACATAAAAATTTTGTTCAAAATGCTGGTGTAAGTTGCTTAAGTTTTGTGTCAGTTTTGAACATCAGCATGATGGCCAGCCAATAATTTTGTTCATGCTCAACATTTTCAGCTTATACTGACATGAAGCTGCTAAGTGAAACATGTTACAGGTATGCTACAGATTTTTTATGCATCGGTTGTTACAGATGAATTATTAATTTATTACTCATGAGTGGAAACACACATCCAGCTTCCACAGCGGGGAGGAGCCTTTGCAGGGGGGTGTTGCCCACTGACGATAGTATGCAGTATGCAAATGTTTATTTTGTTGAATTGAATCATACATTTTTAACTTACAATCAATTTTAAATGTATTTTTTATTAAATTAGGTCAAATAATAAAAAAAAACATTTCCCATATTAGTATTTTTTTATGTAATTACTTCTTTAGGCGCCCTTGTGCTGCTAGTTGAACAGCCCTGTGTTATAGAGTGACAGGGACTTAGCACTTGCTGTTTCTGTTGAATAAAGAAATTTCAGACTTTATGAAGTCATTTCAAAACATCTTCCTGAAACGTTTGTATACTTGACAGCGACAAAGCAGCTGGTTATAGTTTTCTGATTTTTGCAGAACTTGTGTTAAAATCTCAACTTCTGACTTTTTTTGTGAGTCAAGATTCTTTTTCTATCAACCTTTCATGACCCGCTTAGACTTTCACAGATCCAATCAGCACCATCAAATATGGTCCAGAACCTGCTGCTCCGGTGTAGAACTGTGTACTTTACAATCTGCAGCTCACTCACCTCAGTGTGCTCGCAAATATCTGAATAAAACGCTCGTTTATCCAACTCATTTTTGAACATTCAGATGTCCTCAGCTCAGTTATTTACAGGGGTTACATGAAAGCAACACCCAGTTAACATGTTTGCTTCCCCGGTTCTGACATTTTTGATCTCCTCCTTCTCCACCTTTCTCCAATCCAAACCTGCTTTTAACATTTCTTCCTCCCATCCTCTCCCCTCCACCAGTGGGGGATTCCTGGGTGATTATTAGTCTGGTTTCCCTAGTCAAGACCCTGGCAGGCACTCTTCACCCTCCCTTTTTTCTCTAATAGACCTGGATTTTACTACTTGCTCTCTATACCTCCCTTGTCTCCCCCTCCTACTCCTTTTTTTTACCTCCCCCACCCTATCCTCTTGTTTACATCCTTTATTTAACTCCTGCTTTTTTCCCTTGCTGTGTATTTTTTCCCTTTGTCTTACTCACTTGACCACCGCTGTTCACTTGGTTGCATTTACCA
>NW_013952513.1:1197965-1201190 GCF_001266775.1 Austrofundulus limnaeus | reverse complement strand
TTCCACCTCCAAGCCCCACCCTCTCCTGCTGCTGTTCCTCTCCTCTGGGGCTCCATCCATCAGGTTGTCGGGGGCTGCTAGCGGCCGACTCCCATTCACCATATTTCACCGCCAGCCAGCCAAGCAGCTGACAGCACAGCCACGGCCAGGAAATTGCTTTGGCTGTGAGCAGAATTTCAAACGCAGCCACACTGCGTTGCCTGGGCCGCCCAAGCATCACTTCCCTCTCTCTGTCTCTCCCCTGCCAATCTCCCCGCGCACATCTCTGTTTTTCTCTGTCTTCCTCCTATTTCTCTCTCTCTCTCTCTCTCTCTCTCTCTCTCTCTCTCTCTCTCTCTCTCTTTGTTTGTCTTTATGTACTCATTCACTCCCTTTTCCTTCTCTTCGTTGTGCATCTCTTTCCTCACCTCCTCGTCCTTTACTGTATCCATCGTCTTCTCTTGTTCCTCTTCCTTCCCCTTTACTCCCTCCCTCTATCTGTCTACCTCTGCTTTTTCTATCCCCTCATTCCTTTTTTCCTTCCTTCCTTCCTTCCTCTCCTCCTCTTTATGACCCGTAGGGAACAAGGTGCGGTGCTGAATCTTTAATGAGCAGAGAGGGAAGGAGATAAAGAGGGAGAAGAGGAGCAGAGGGATAAAACCAGGAGCGAGTGATAAGATAGAGAGGAGTGCTGCTGGGTGTTACTCCAGAGTTAAAGGTCAAAAGGTGGGAGGGGCTTGTAGGTCTGCCCTGGCAGGTATGTTTTTAAGATGGCTCAAGTGAAGGTCATGTTTGCACACCTTTGCTTATTTTCGTGTTTTGGGTTGTGAGTGGTTTTTTTTTAAAGTTTCAATAAATTTGCCTGAACATTACACTCCGTTTGCCTCAGATTACAGTATATGAGAGTGATGTCGCACCCATCCTAATGCAGTTTCCAACGGTTGTTCTCAGTAACCAGTTTAAGTATTTTAGGAGTGCAACAGTGATGCACTTCTCTGTAATTTTATGCATCCAAACACTGTAGTGGCATGTTTCCTAATGGAGGCAATGCAATACTGCATGTGTGATCGATTTAATAGAATGCAAAAATCAAAACAAAAGTTCATTTTCCAAAGCTATCACCACTTTTCATCAGTGGGACACATAAAAAGTGGATTTTGAGCTTAAGGCTTGTGAAAAAGCTCTAATGTTCTGGGTTTAAACTAACATTATGACCTGTTTTAAATAATTTGACTGGTTTTCTGACTTTGAAATCAGAAAATACATCTTCTCACGTGACTGGGATGTGCTGTGTTTACAAGAAGTCCAAAATGTTGACCACAGTTCCAATGCTGTATAAAACCAAATGTTTCAGTGTCTGTAACACTTTATTTTAATGTTGTTTTTTTAGTGACTCAAAAGTAAGGATTGAGTAATATGTAATAGGAATATTCTCTCTTTTTTTTTCAAAATAAAAGTTGAAACAAAAAAATAAACGCTTTTCTTAAAAGAAAGAAAAAGCTGGGAGAACTCAAATGGTATTGTCATTTTTAGCATTTGTATTAAAAAAAAACCTTAGCAGGTGAAGCATTCCCACCAGCAGAGTTTGATGGTGAGAAGGCCTCCGAATGGAAAGAGCATGTAATATTTTTACCCTTTGATAAAACTGTTATAATGTTCACCAACACAGCTGAGATAACAGAGACAAGCTAGAGTTAGAGGACGCATTTAAGCCAGAAAACATGCAGATGTTTTAATAAAAGTGAAACTGTTTCTAAATGGAGTAAAGTCACTTCAGCATGTGATGTCACAGGACCTAATTTACTAAACAGTAGGAATGAAAAAAAAAAACCAATAATATGAGGGTCCATCTTCTGCAGCTGGTCTAATGTAATTTACTGTGGGTATCCTAATTAATTCTGCTGTTGCAGACAACAAATCTAATGATAATTATGGGCAATTAACTAACAACACATATTGCTTTAACAAACTATAACTGAATGTGATTGTGCTTACTTATTAAGAAAACTGCAATGCTAGTTTATGTGCCTATTGATCTGTTTTGAATTTTTAACATTAATATCAACTTAAATTGACATTACATAAACAAAGTTATCATAGTTTTTTTTTCTTGAAAGTCTTAACTCATTTAATATTTTTGTTTTAACCTTACCTTTTAGTTTATCACCTTTAAGCTCATTTTTTCTCACTGGTACAATTGAACTTTATTTGTTTTTATTTTTATTTTTTTGACACTTGTGATAAGGTGGGCATGGTGGCCATCTTTGGTAAGCTTACTGCAAGTTTTTCGTATCAAACTTTTTTCAGTCCTGAACCTAATGCCATATATGACCATTTTCCCGGTACACACAGCCTTATGAGGACACACTGTTCCTTATAGGGACAAAAGCCTGGTTCTCATCGGGAGAAACACTGTTGGTGGGTCAGGGATTAGTGTTAGGACTAATGTGTTAATTGTGTTTAGGTTAGGTTTAAGATCCGGTACGCACTGTGGTGGTTAGGCCTAAGGTCATGTACAGTATGTACTGGGTTGGTTAGGTTTAGGATTCTGTCAGGTAGGACTCTGGCCGCAGAATATGGAGGGTTTGTAGTTATCCAAAGGGTCAAAGTCTTTGTTGTCCAAAGAATCAAAAGCAGATCCATCATTCCAAACAATATTTATTGCAAACCATTTTAAGTCACCTGTTGTTTGTTTTTTCTTCTGTCTCTTATTTTTGTTTTCTCTCCATTAGAGTGTCAGTTTGGAGTTCTACATTGATGTCCATGCTCACTCCACCATGCTAAATGGCTTCATGTATGGAAATGTGTTTGAAGACGAGGAGCGCGTCCAAAGACAGGCCGTCTTTCCCAGACTGCTGTGCCAAAATGCACCAGACTTCTCCTTCGTAAGTCAAAGTAACGCACACGCAGAATAAGAAATGTTTTAATCTCAGCAGATTCTGGTGACGTGGTGTTCGATGAAGCACTGAATTACCAACTGCTGAGCTCTTAGAAGTAGACACTGGAGAACATAGGTTGGACTGGGTGCCTGTAAAATGTAGCTGCATGCGTTTGATTTAGCTCTTACTTTTAAGAAAACATATGCTTCATTGGGTTTAGATGAGTGGAAAACACACACAGACTAAATGCATGAGTTAATTAGCAATATGTTGTGCATCCAGCAAGTGCAAACGTAAACGAGTGTGTGCGCTCGCATGCTCTCTCTCTCTCTCTCTCTCTCTCTCTCTCTCTCTCTCTCTCTCTCTC
>NW_013952513.1:1193617-1197955 GCF_001266775.1 Austrofundulus limnaeus | reverse complement strand
CACACACACACACACACACACACACACACACACACACACACACACACACACACACACACACACACACACACATTGTTCAGGTAAAGAGAGGAGCACGTTAAGCATAAATCATGTTATGTTTATTGAGGTAAATTACATTTTCATCACAGAAGCCAAGACAAATGTCCTTAAAGTTGCATAAAAATTAGAAGAAATCACACATTAAAACCTATATGGTCACCCTAAAATCAGTTTAGATCAAGTTTAGAAATAAACCAAATAGATCATATGCAGAAGGCAAATACACATAAGTATGAAAGTGTGTTTATATCATATATGCTATCTGCTTGCTGTCATTACTTTAAAATGGATTCATCTTTTTTGTTGTTGTTTGTTTACAAATAAGTCCTCCTTAATAACTATGTAAAAACTGTATTTTGAGTTTTAATTCTTTGTTTTATCAAAATGTTAAAGACTTAATTTCTCATTTACAGTACTGATAAGCCTCAGATATACACCTCGCTTTGCTTCCACATTTCTTGGGGAAGAACATTTCACTCTGACCTTATACCTGTTAGATAGTGGTCTGTGCCATGGTTTTGTGATCCTGAAGCTGCAGTTTGGAGCCCAGGGTGTGTCAGGAAAGGTAAACAATTGCCAAATCTTTCATGCATGTTTGCTTGCTGTATTGACCCCTGCAGAAGGGGGCAGCTGAAAAAAAAGCAACAATAATATACTTGTTAGGTAGTTGCAATGATGGTAAACTAGAGGCAAGCCTGGGATCTTAGGTCAGTGGACGTTTTGGTCATTCATTTTTCATTTTAAAAACAAATACTGAAAAATGGATGGTTATTCTGCTTTCATATTATACTCCAAAAAACTGAAAAATGGTTCATCTTTTTATTTTTTCTCAAACCAGAAGTTCAGCACCGTCATTAAGGCAACTCAACGCTGTCATGAGGAACCTTGTGCAGCTTTAAGTTCCTCACCATGGACCTCTTGGAGAAAGGCTTCATGTGCTAAAAGCAGCAGAAGCTCCAGGAAACAGTTCTGATTAGTGATGCACAAACTATCAGCCTGTTAAAGAAATGTCAAACTAGTCAGGTAGCAATTACTCATTGTTTGGTTAGCTAGTTAGAAAATAAAACCTGTTTATTCATCCCATAATCAGACTATTTAAGGTGGAGCTAGATAAATTATTTATTTTAAAGAAATTAGCTAGAGTAGCAATGTAAATAAAAAAGTACATTATGCAGTTAAAGAAATGTAAAAGTAGCTATCTAGCATTTATTTATTTACAAGCAGCACCTGTTATTGAAAAGTTATTTAACTAGCTCCTGGTCTGAGACTGACAATGTTAAGCTTCCAGTTTGAGAAAAATTAAACACGGACCATTTTCCTGTTTTTGGAGTATAAAATGAAAATACTGTAGATAACCATCCCTTTTCCGTTTTTCAGTATCGGTTTTTAAAATGAAAACAGAACCGTTTTTCATTTTTTAATACTGGTTTTTAAAACGAAAATTGACTGACCAAAAAGTACAAGGACCATCTAAGCCCTCAAAACAGTTTTAACTAAGAATTCCCCTGTTTTTATCTTCTTCAGTCTTAGTCACATAAAAATGTTTCTATAAAATGTTAAATGCTACTTTTTGTTTGCCTGTAGGACTCTTAATATTGAGGTGATGCTCAGTTTTTGTTCTTGCTTTTATCTACACACGCTGTTACGTGTTGTGTTTGATTAAACAACTGAGTGTTGCTCAGATAGTTCTTCATTCAACTCCACTAAATAAATGGTTGCTCAGGGTGTCTCATTCAGTGGCTCTGCTGGATTCATCTGAGTGACGGTTCTAATCGTTAAGTTGGGTTACAACAGTCCAAGAAATCATTTCACCTAGATGTCACAAATGGCTAATTAGGTATTAATGAATTTAATATTAAGATTTTTGTGTTGTAGTTGGAAATACAAGCTTTACTGACTCTGATTTTTGTCCTCTTGAAAAATTACAGAGCACAAAATATTGGAAACTAGCCTCACTAACCTCACATTTCACTTTCAACTGCAGTTTTCTTAAAAAATGTTTTAAATCCACCAATTTGCTTTTCAAATTCTTGTTGCTTAAGAAATTTCTACAGTTCTTTTCCCAAATTTCTGCCTCAACCCAGTCTTGTTTCACACATCCATAGATGTTTCGCTTGACCTCATCACTCACTAATGTGAGCCTTTTTGTGGACAAAAATGCGCCTCCTGATTACAATTAATTTCATTAGGCACAGGGTGGACTCTAATCAAGTTGTAGAAATGTCAAGGATCACTGATAGCAGTGGGACGCTCCAGAACCTAATTGCGGATGTCATACAAAGACTTTGAAATGCTCATTCAAACAAAATGATTCACTCTTTCGCCATTAATTAATTAACAAAACACTCCAATACCTTTGTCACTTTGTCTTTGTAGTGTTTACACTGATGAGGAAAAGATAAATGAATGTCAAGAACTCAAAATGATTTCAAAAGTCTCTTAATGTCAAGTGTGAGCAGAAAAGGAAGGTCAGGATGCAGCACAGGACTGTAATGTAAAGGCCAGGATAACATAAACAGAACAAAACTCCTTTAAAGTGAATGAAGCTCAGGTATTAAAGTAAGAAGCCACATGCAGAACTTTATATTGATGCATCATCCAGTCAGCTGTGTTCTACTTGTATTGACCTTTGTTCACTCATTGACAGTGACATTTCATAACAGCTACTTATTCACGTAACAAGCACCCCCCCCACCCCCCACCCCCCATTGATACTCACAGCCAGCCAAACAGAAGTCAGGCATGCATATATCCTCCCACACAAATGAAAACATCACTTATTGTCAGTGTCTATATGGTGGGGTGTGTGACGAAGGTCGAGCAAAACTCCATTTTAGGAGAAACTCTTTCTGTCACTACACGACTCGTGTGACAGCTGGCCCAGGGGTCATCTCCCTTCCTGCGCTTTTGTCCCTCTGCCCATTCAGCACTACCCAAAGCCCAGCGCAGCAGCAGCACAACACAATCACGGCCAAGTCCCGCCGGTGGACGCCGAGTCTGCATTTTAAGCCAAGTCAACCCTCAGCTGCTGCAGAGTGAATTTACAGCAAAAGCAGGAAGTTGTTCCACACTCTTCCCAAGACGCCATCAAATTGCAATGATTTAGCTGACACGCTCAAAGCTAAAAAAAATTTTTTTCTCCACTTTACCAATTTACAGACAGACTTTGTAATGACATTGTATAAATTTGCTGAAATGAACTCCCCTCTGTAAGGCTGGAAGAAATCCCAGAACACAAATGCATTTTTACTAATGAGACATGTCAGTCAGTTCTGACCACAGCAGTTAGGTTTACTTAGCTTTGCATCATAAATGCTTTCACGCTCCTGGTCACGTGTTTAACTTTCAGTGTTTCCTTGAAAGAATGCACATAGCCAGCCACCTTTCATGTCAGAGTTTCAGACTAAATTCATCTTAGGATGAGAAATGGCAGAGTTCTAGTCATTTTAGTCAAACCTTCAAAATAAAGTTATGTGCCATCTCACGTGATATTTTGAGTTGTCACTCTCAGAGTATGTGTTGGTGATAGGTCAATATCTGTATTGATCATTTCTGTGTTGGCTAATGTTTATTAGCTCTGGCAGCCATCTTTAATTAAATTAACTTCAACAAATTATCAGTTGTTGATGGACATCCAATTGTTAAATTCTGAGATTTTCATTAAAATTTTTACAGTAGTTCACAAGATTTTTTTTTGTTAAAAACAGAGTTGACACTAATTGTTTAATGGTAAAGATTCTGCCTGATGTTACACAGTTACATTTGGTTGAAATACTGTATAAGCTGTAAATGGACACCCAATAACTGCTTTCTGCAAGTTTCATTAAAATTTGTGTAGTTGGTTCATGTGGTATTTTGCTAACCGTTAAACAAACAGATACAGTCAAAACATTAAAATTTGTCCACACGCCACAGTAGCTTCACTGGTTGTGTTCTGCCTGATGAGTTCATGTGTGTCCTCATTGTAAAAAGTGATTTATCAGAGCCTTCTCTACTAAAAGTACTACTAATTACATTTTCAGTACTTGTTTGTGGATATATTGGTCAGTATACTAGCAATTAATCAATCAATTAATTAAACAGCATTCAGTGATGATGTTTAATTTTACAGTGGATTAGTATCTGGTTTACACTCTCCAATATACTGCAAATAATACAAGTGTACAATATATAAGTGAAATACTTTTTTATACTGTATTTAAATAAAATATAGTATATAAAGTATATATAATCTACTAATTTAAATAAAGTATAGTATAATCATTATAGGAAATGTAG
>NW_013952513.1:1185084-1193605 GCF_001266775.1 Austrofundulus limnaeus | reverse complement strand
ATATATATATATATATATCTGCCCTTCCCTTGTCCTGCTGACCCCCAAATACACCAACACACAGCAACAATCTTACACTGACATGACTAAAGTCCTCTTTTTTAAGTTTTGGTGCCTAATTGTGAGCGTTTATGCATGCGTGACCATGTTTGTCAGGTCGTCTGTACTCGCTGGAAAAACAAGCTGCTCTTTTGTTGCTTCTTGTTGCGACAGATGTGCTGTGACAGAACAGGGTGGGATATCTACATCTATTGAAGTCATTTACAAAAGGAGAGGGAAAAACAAGGGCTAGTTTTTGTGCGCGTGCGAGCCGTCGATGCTGTCAGTGCGTTAAACAATAAAACAACATTTCTGTTCAGCACCAAACACGCAAACGGGAGCGCACACGTGGAGTCAGAGCTGAGGCAGAAGGCCACAGGTGCCTCGGTGAAAGCAGAAAAGGAGGAAGTTTTTCTTCGACTGACCTTCTCACTGCTGAGGAACTCCTGAGAGCCTGCTGATGGCGGTCCTATCTTACCAGTAGAGTGATAGAGGGGGAAAAAAAGAAGATTTGGAAAGCGACAAGGACTATGCATATGAAAATTATGTGCTCTTTTACACGTTCACTGCAGGTGACTGTGGGCTTATAAAAATATAGCCTTAGTGCCCTCTAGTGACAACTGCTAGTAGTTTTCCTCTAATAAATGAGGGACGTATACATTTGATTCGGTCAATTCCACATATGGATTACAGGAAGTCCTTACCGTCATGTTTTTAGTTATTTTGTGATAGATAAACTGGAGAAGAAAGAATGCCGAACTGTTAGATTAATATATGTGTATTATGATGTATTATCAGACTGAAAGCTTTGTGTGGAAACATGAACAAAAGGGGGCATTCAAGTGGATGTAGCATAAATCACTTCTTGCTTTCATTGTATGTCATGAAAACACATAATAGAACAAATGCATTAGAACCAATGTATGCTAAACATAAATAGACCTGCAAGTGTCGGAACAACTCTACCTTGAGGGAGTATCATAAACCACAGAATCATGTTCCTCCAGTCGCCACAGTCATGAATTTCAATTACTGTTGTAGTCTAGAGTCTAGAGACCATCTAACCAGAGACCAAGTCAAGACAAGTGAAAACCAAGGCCAAGGGAGGGCGAGACAGAGGGTCTTTCCCAATCAGTGGCTACACCCTCGTCCTACTCACTCCTCACTCCGTTTGTGCGTGCCCACGGAGGGTTGGCCATTTTAAGTCCCATCCGAAACCAATTATGTATGAGGGCGAGTGGCTTATTAAGCCCTCCACAGTGAGTCAGCATCCAATGCAGACTTGAGGAGCATGCTGCACCAAATAGTGGTCGGCATGGAGGACGGGACGTAGATAAATATAAGTTCCGCGTATATATTTACTAAGTAAACACCTCACCAACAAATATAATTTCACAAAGACTATATAAGTCATGTTCAATTCAAACCTTATTAAGAACACAGAGCCATGGTCCATATTTAAAAATGAAGGAAAAAAATTAAAAAATAAAGAAAAAGTTAATAAATTATTTTTTAAAAAAATGTTAAAAGCAATCACTTTGACAAGTTATGTGTTTGTTATAAATAGTCATATCTGAAAACTCTCTAAAATGTGGACCTAATTAAATATTTTTCTAGGGTCTATTGACAAAAATCCTCTTCTAAACGATCTTATGGCATTCGTTATCCAGCATTCACTCGTTGCCAGAGCTTGGACTAATACCATGGTGACGACAGCTTCCTGTTCCGGTGGTGTGAGGAGAACCCGTTCCAAAAGATGAGAGTTTATAATTAGACCTTACAGCACCATCAAGGGGACTCAGTTCAGCTGCGAGGGGGCTTCACAGCGAGTGTAGTGGGAGTAGGGCGAGAGAGTAGCCACTGATTGGGAAAGGCTTAGACGACCAAGACCTGTTAAAAACAGAAACTAGTGCCCTAAAACATACAGTATGCTGTACACAGGTAGCTAACCTAATATGTAGAGCTAATATTGGATAAATCTTTTGTGTGAGGTCCGAGTAATGAATTTTTGGTACAAAGACAGATTGCTAACATTAGCTAGCTAGCTTTACTAACATCAATTAGCTTACTATTTTATGTGATTCTAATCAACAATAAAAGTTTGACGTAGCCCCCACTGTCTCTGAAAATGAAGCACTGCGCAATTTACAAGTCGTGTGTTTTGACTTGGATGTTGTTTTACCAATATATTCTTTATGATTTGTGTAGACGAATTGTAAAACTGCATATTTTTCAGACATCTTTTCCCGCTCCCAGACAACCACTACTCACTTTCTTGAAGTGCACCATGCGAGTGGAGAGGGGCGGGGATGGGTGACAGCAGTAAAAAAAAAAAAAAAACTAAATTGAGTGAATGAGTCACGCTTGGGTTTCAAACAGTGCGTGTTACATCCAATGAAATCAAGGATGTTAACAAATAAATTGGACAATATCCTGGCAAATCTTTGATATTTTCACATTTGTGGTCTTGAAATACAATCCCGTGTCCTCAATGTCCGAGTACAAATGCAGCCAATACCATCAAAAAATGGTCTTGAGTACTACAACACTGCTTTCACTCATTCATAGAAACTAAATAAAACAAGAAAATCACAGTAACCTTTACGCACACACGCACACACACACACACACACACACACACACACACACACACACACACACACACACAGCCCCTGCTGCAGAAGCTCAAAAGGCACTAACTTTTTTTGATTTTTCCAGAGGTGTGCATGATGAGCTGTGAAAATGGAGGGGTTAGAGGAGGAGGAGGAGGAGCTCCACAGGGTAGTCAGGCAGCACAGAGACCTGGTACAGAGCGGAGATTGGGATCAGACAGGTTGAAGGAACAGACCATGTCACTCTTTACGCCCCAGCGGTTTGCTCGATGGAGCATGTAAATCATCAACAGAGACCTTTAGCACCGCCCTCCACCTGCCCCCTTCTCTCCTCGTTTATCATCAGACACACGCCTTTTTTCTAACTAATACATGATAAATAAATAAATAAATAAAAACCTCGGACTGTCTCTCCGTCCTCCTTCCAACCGTGCTGCTCCACCTTTTCATCGCACTTGTTGCACTTTCTTCACTGCTGTGACTTTTATCCACCGGTAATGACATCTTAACCTTTCCTACTGCCAAAACGTTTGTCACAGTTTGATGGTGCTACAAAAGAAACATCTTACATGTCGTGCATGTGTTTGTGTGTATTTATTAATTTTTATCTACTCTGCTGCTCTCTTCTCTCCTGTACTCTGTCTTCTCCTCTCATCCCATCAGCTCCATTAAAACAGCTCATTATATCATCTAGTCATGCTGAGAATCCCTTTTCTGTCAAACAGCAGGGACAGCTTCTCTCGAGCATCTGACTTTTCATTGTCCTCTAATCATTTACTAACTACGTGTATGTTTCTCTGTTAATTCTTCTGCTCTGAAGTGTGAGAATTACATATTACATGTGAGTTATTGTGTTTAGATACTGTAAGTTTGTCCCATTGGGCTTAATTCAAAACTCGGCAGATATTAAGTGCATCTTCCAGTGCTGGACTTTATATATTCCTCTTTTTTTTGTTCTCCTATTCTTTGTTTGTTACTAGTTTTGTTTTTTTGTTTTTATATAATACAACAGCATTTTCTGATGGGCTCTCCTGTCCAGTCTTTGAACTTCAAGCTTTAAAGTGGAATGGATCAAGGTTAAGAGAATGCGGGATCTTGTTCAAAACACAGCTTGATGTTCTCCGTGTGTGTGTTTATGTAACTGTGTGTGTTTATATGAGTAGAGTATGTGCCGTTTTTTTTTTTCTCAGAGCCTACTTATCTTGTGTTTGTTCTTGTTTTTGTGTTCTCAGCCGCTTTGAAGGATCTTTGAAACATTTTGAAAGTGATGCAGGATTGAATGTGTCCCTGAAAGATTAGGCTCTTAGTGCTTTCCTACATTGTGTTCAATTTCCACCCCTCTTTTTTCAGATTTTTCCTAGTTGAAGGACAGTTCACTTTTCTGTCTTGTGTTATTCCAACAAATGTGTTGATTTCCCATCGAAGTTGGTCACTCGAATGAAGAGCTGACAGTCCACCAGGGGAGGGGGGGGGGGGGGGGTCTGAGTGACGTCACAAATTGATGATTCCCTGCATGTCTGTCAGCCAGCGCTGCAACACTTGACGCGCACATCACCGTAACAGTGGGACTCCACGAATACCAGAGCTGCCAGTGGAAAACAGTACGCATCATTGAACCTGACACCCCAACACACAGGCTGTGACAGGTATGCAAATGATATAGCTGGGAGGCAAATATGCCTCACTACCACACATCATACACATCACATCACACAGATACGCACAAATGGATAGGTGCTCGCACACGCAGGCCAGCTTGCACGGAAGACGCTCGCGTTCATGCACACAGTTGATTGCGCAAATATTGCTGCTATGCTTAGATGAACGGGTGTCACGACGAGTACGCTCAAAGATTTACAAACAGTCGTGGCCATTTTGTAGTACTTTTTTGTACCGATAAGTGTTTACAGAGCGTCTGAGAAAATTTGGACAAATGCATTTGAGCTGTTTGAAAGGCTGTGTTTTCAAAGAAAATTTAAGTAGTGCTCACTGCTAGAAAGGGTTTGATGCTGAAACAAGATAAAGTTACTGTCAAATACAGTTAGGAAACAAAGCAGAAATGGCCAAACAGGATGATGTTAAAATTTTAAGTTTAGCCTTAAAAAGAACTGAAACAGTTCGAATGTGATGGAGCTGGAAGAGCATCAGAGAAAAATATGTCTAAATTTACGACTATGACTAAAAAAAACAGCTACTGGTTGCAAAAACAAATTGTAGAAGTCAGCTGAGACAATGTGTTTAAATATCCACGTATAACAAATGAATAATAGTGGAGCTTTAAGAATAAGAACAATAAAAAGAAGAATGTTGTTGATTTCAATTTGATTGGTTTTAATATTTTCCTTTAAAATCGCACTGATTGATGATAGATTAATACAAAAGAACAGAAGGAAGTTATCTTCTATAAAATCCTACAGGAAATATATACTGTATTTTTACATACAGAAACAATCATTTTTTAAACAATGAATGAGTTCAAAAAAGAAAATTTGTTCTGTTTGAACAACAGTTTTGTGTTTACATATATAGTTCTTTTCAGCAATGTGTTTGTTTTGTTCTGGCATAAGTCGTAGGTTTTGTAGGAATTATATCCATGTTAAATACTCGGTCATTATAGACTGACAGGTTTAGCATTCAGAGGCATCATGTAACAAAGTACAAATACTTCTTTACCTTACTTCAGTAGAAGTTTTGGTAATCTATACTTTACTGGAGGAATTATTTTTCAGCTGATTTTTACTTCTGCTCCTTGCATTTAAAAAATGTAAAAAGTATTTATTTTTGCTTGTCATTGTTTAAAAGAAATATATCAAGATATATGGCACTACCCAGATAAAATAAATTTAATTGTTAAATGCAAAGTATAAATTTCGTCATTCTGACACTATCGGTTTGTACACAATTCCACATGACACTGATCACGTCACACTGTGGCAGAACATATCAGACATATGTAGCCTAATATGAAGATGAGCGCAGCAGAGGTATAGGCAACTGAAACAGGTAAACTAGTGCATCCCAAATGCTTCAATATTAACATTTTAATATAACATTACAGTCAATACTGTCTTTAGACAAAATGTTTTTGGGGAGGTGGGGTTGTGGTGCAGCCTAAGCTTTTATCTTTAATGGCTTTTTTAACATTAGTTTTACTTTTATACTTGAAGTAGTTTTAAAACCAGTACTTTTCACTTTTACTTGAGTAAAAAGCATGAGTTGATACTTCAACCTCTACAGATGCCTTTTTAAACCCTAGTATCCATACGTGAGTAATTAATGTGAATGTTTTTGACACCTCTGTTAGCATTTAGTCAGTTTGATGAGTAGAAAAAGTCACATTAACAATGTTTGATGCAGAGTCCCTACAAACAAAAGGTCCCTTAAATTTACCATGATACACGGCATTAAGATAAACAAATGTTTAATGTCAACCTGCTTGAAGGAGACAGAAGCCTTTCTTATACCTCTCTGATTTTGTTATTCAGGTTTAAGAGCTTGTCTCCTTGGCATGGAAGGTGGATTCTGTTTAAATCAGCTCCTTTTTGTCCCCTTGGACCACTAAGACGTGAGGACTTTCAGTAGATTCACTCTTGGGTACAAAAAAATGTCCTTTCCTGTATTGCCGTTGTTGACTATCCCATTAATTAGCATTGATAATTAGTTCTCTACGTGTCAGTGCACTGACAAGACCTGTCAGTGGCCCATATTGATGACTCCAAAGTCCCCTTGCTTGTCTCCTTGTTAACTCCTGTCCAATCGTGACAGGCGTCTCACACGTGACTTGATAATTTGACCACGAGGGGCCACGTTGTCTGTTCATCATCTTGTCTTACTGTCTGGCAGGACAAAGTGCGGGAAACGTGGCGGTTAAAGCCGCTAAATGCGGTGCCGACAGCAAACAGCTGCAGTAAACAAGTCGTGTCCCCACCCCGCAGTCGCCTTTGTCTCACATGCACCATAATCTCATCAGCCTGGCACACCCCTGAGCCATGACAATGACCTGCTATTGATTCGACGAGACCATTATATATACAAAGAATGCACTTGAGTGAAAGCCAGGCAAGATGCTGACACACTGCATTCACATGTCTGTGACCTCCCCATTAATAGAAGAAGAATAACACAGTGATAATGATTGCGCTTTGGGATCCGGTGAAGTTGATTACACAACATAAACAATATTATCAGTATTAGCCATTGTTTATGTTCAACAGAGATTGTGAAATGTGGACTAAAGCAGCTGAAAAAAAGGCTTTTGTGAGTATTTCAAAGTCGACTCCTTGCCACAGCTCGCCGTCTGTTTCCCGGCTCACACGCCACGACGTTTTGCTTGCAACCCCTCCACACCTGATCTCCAGAGCCTGCGGTTTCCCTCGGCAATGAGCCAAGCTGCATTCAGGGCATCCTCCGTGTCTCCGGCCATAAACGCGGGGAAAGAAATTCTCCTTCAGAAGCTGACCGTCCATCACCAAGCCTCCTGTAATAGACGGTGAGTCGTGACGAGCCAAGCTGAGAGGCCATCTGCGCACGGTGGGGTCCAGGAGATATTTTTGTCGCTGAGCGTGCCTGGCCAAAGAACCCACTGGCACCGAGCTCTGCTGATGAGAGGAAACTGAGGAAATCTCCAAAAAATAAAATAAAACTTTCCAGAGGTCATAGGGAAGAAAGGAAAGATATGAGGAGGGTAAAAATTTGGAGATTTTTATGGTGATGAGTTTTACTGCAGATGAGATGAATTCTCCCTAATCAGATCCTTTTTTTGTTTGTTTTTCTAGACAATGAGTGAATAGTTTCAATATGGTGCCATACATGCTTTTAGGTGGCCCAGCATTTAAAACAGCATCAAATTATGTTAAAACATCTAGAAAATAGCAAAAATATAAATAAAAGTACTTGGAATAATTTTTATTCTATGCTTCCAATTAGATGATTTTACTTTTAGTTCAGATAAAAAATTCTCTTTGTAACTAAAGTAAATGGCAGTGTTAGATACTGGCCTGTCAGCCTGACGTTGTTATTATTATTGATCTTTTGTTCTGCGCTCTTGTTTGTTTCCCCAGACTTTCTCGGGTGTTGTTGACCCTGCTGATGTTGCTGACCTCCTCGAAGGTAAACGGCCATCTGGGATTTACTTTCTCATCTCTTAGCCCTAAATTGTATTCTGCGCAATCTTATAGGCTATTAGCTGAGATAGCAATCATTAGCTCACAGTCTGTTTATGCCTTTCTTCCTCATAGCTGACACAACAGTTTTTGAGCTGATTCAGTTGGTCCCTCCAGGTACGCTTTCCGATGCCATATGGCCACGTTAAATCCCACTCTATCTACTAAGTACAGTGCAAAATCAACATCTTTTACATGGATTCTTTTTATCTGTGTGTTGTTATTTATTTATTTTTTTTAATGTTTGTGGGTGGCTTTTAGAGGGTGAAATCTTGGCCACGATGGAGAAAAACAGCAGAGATTTCCTGTACCCTGACCCCACAATGTTTGACCGAGGGAGAGATGCAGAGCGAGAAATCTTGATGAAAAGATCACCCACCTTTCCTGTAAGCTGTTTTAATTCAAGTACATTATTTTACTTTTTATCTTGTGTAACACACTCCAGAATGTTTGAGACTTCCTCGCTCAGTATAGTGATTTGAAATGTAAACCTTTTGCTGATTGTACAGCACATTCATTGAGGGTCACACCGTTAATTATACCAACATGTAAAGTAGGGGCGCAACGATACAGAAAATTCACGATTCAGTTCGGTTCTTTAGTCTCACGTTTTGATATTTTTTAATACAAAAAAAGAGAAATTTCAACGCCCTTTTTAACTTGTAATTTATTGAAATTAATTATGGTCATTTGTTTAACTTCAATGTA
>NW_013952513.1:1180311-1183954 GCF_001266775.1 Austrofundulus limnaeus | reverse complement strand
ATAAATAAATAAATAAATAAATAAACAAATAAATTTTATCAATCAGGGTCGAAAGTGGCACCAAATTCTCTGGTCTAATGAAATGAAATTTATCATTAAAAAACATTAACACCACATATTTAGACTTAAAGGGAACATAGCATGCTAGAATGGACCGCAGGATAAAAACTGACAGCCTCAAAACAAGTTGATGTGAGACACGCCTCTAAAAAGGTGTGAAAGAGGGGCTTGTGGGGTTACAATAACAAGGAATTCAAACTACAGCGTTAATGTTCCACTTTATTAGACCTAATTGATTGATTTAAATGTGAAATGAACTAATTTAAAAGCAGGATATGCCTACTTTAAAGGAAAAACAGCTTTAACAAGTTTCTAATAAGCAAAAAGTTCAAAAGGCAGCATTTATGATGTGCATTAATGCACATGGATGAATTGCACATTTGTGACTTTCCCATTAATTGATGCTAAATATGTACATTTTATTAAGTAGCATTTGCTACAATTTAGACAGTCTTTTAAGAAGTCCCTGTCTTCAGTTTTATTGAGCTCTGTCATAAGGTAAAAATTACAACAGAAATGAATTTTAATTCAAAACAAATAAAAACAAATGCAAAAAAATATACATTAAACACTAAAACAGAAATGGTGAAATGAATGAGTAGAACACACAAAAAGAAGTCAAATCTAAAAGCACAGGAAAACAATTCATCTATTCTATTCATGTCCAGGAACAATTCAAGTCAGGTCCACAAAACTGTCTAACAGCTTCCAGCATAACAAATATTAACTAAACGATTGTTTTATTGATTTAAGGTTATATTACAAAGTCTGACATCAACTTTTAACTAAAAGTAAAGTTGCTGCCTGGCTGAAACATTAGGTTTTAAAATTCAAATCTTTATGGTTGTGTTGTTTTTATCTCAACCCAAGTGTCAGGAGACAGAAGTTTGGAGACAGAGGAACGGTCTCACACACACACACACACACACACACACACTCCCCGCAGGTTGGGCCTGATGCAGGGCTCACAGACAGCCAGATGGAGTATAAACTACAGCCTGGAGTCATGTGGAGAGTGTTGCTACCATCCTGCAGTGTAAGGAATGATGTCTGGTGCTGACTTGTGAACATACAGACATGCTCTACATTAAAGGTCAAAAGGTGACTCTCTCTCTCTCTCTTTGCGGGGGCTTCCTTCACATGTCTAATTATAATGTTAGCTTTGTGTGTTCCTTACCTCGCGTGGCAAACTATAAAGCTAGAAGTGTGCTCGCACTTTGAACTATAACTGAGTGGTTAACCAGTTTAGGGCGATTGTTTTTCACTCTTTTAGCCACTAGAGTTCATGTAGCATTGATCATTTTTTTCTGTATTCCGGTCGTTTCAATCACGCTGCCGTGACAGATGGATTACTCCTCAGATGACAGGATGTATCTGAGTATCAACAAGGTAATGATTAAAGAAAAGACAGATTATGTATCTGTGTTGTTTCATCAAGCTCCAGACCGGTGAGGAATGGAAGCAGAGAAACATCAATGGCACGAGATCAGGAGAAACCTTCGTACGTCTCATATTATAAACACTCGTATTGATGGGATATAATTGTCTGACTCTGTGAAATTCACTTTTAACTTTCTGTATTCATTGTTTTTCCCGCTTATTGGAAACATTGTTGACGTTTATTTTTTACACCGGTTCTCCGTTATCTTAAAGTGACTGACATCCTGACTCGCCGTGCTCTCCGGCTGAGCTAAAGCACCAAGTGGACAGTTGCACGTTTTATAAAAGTGTTACAGTTATTGATGAAGTCCCTAATGTAGTAAAGAACAGCTGAGCAGGGAGATGATGTGTGCACCCACCTCTGAATTTAAATCAGGCCTCAGTATATAAGTAATTGCTTTGTCTGCTTCATTTTGGCATCATACATTTGGCTGACATGAGTGAAATGCAGCTGATTTAGCCTAACTTAATTCAGTAGTGTGTTGTCACCTGAACATTTGCAACGCTCATTTCTCAGGTGTTGTCTGAAGTTATTTACTGTTCCTCACCGGGGTTGTTGGCGAGGACAAACAGGGTGTATTTTTAAAACCTTTTTAGCATGTTTATGTGGCATTAATGTAAGTTTACAAAATCTTAAATATCTTTGTATTTTAAAATCTTGTTTTTCTTTTTCTTCTGTTTTGGAATATCACAGAGTTTTAGTGTCTTCATTAAATTTTTATGTGTTTCCAAATAACCCTTACACAAAGTCCATTCTAGCATCTCATATTCTGACTTGTTATATTAAAGCATGTTTAAAAACAGTTTAATGTCAAAATTTTAACTAAGGAGAAAAAATGTTTTGTGCTTCATGATGTTTGGTGCTGGATGAGTTTCACAAATGACCAAAAGTGTTTAAAGGAGCTACATTTTAGACAACTTACACCAACATTTGGATATTTTGTTATGACTAAATTACTCATTTATGGATATTTTTAATTCCATCTTCAGCATAGATATTTGGACAAAATTTGAATAAGTTGTCTAAAAAGCTTAGGTGTGACAAGATCTTAACTAAAGAATCTTTTATTTTAATTAGGAAGGAAAAATTATTATTAAGAAAATATGAAACAATCATGTCAGTCGCTCAAAACCTTCAGCTCAGTTAGGGTGAGATTCTTTGTACCCTTAGTCATTCCATGTTGCATGTCCCATTGCTTTTATAAAATACTGATTTAGTGACACTTTCAAATTTCACTCTGTGTTTTACTTTTTGTTAAGTGGCAACTATTTCGGGGGGTTTGTAATAGCCAAAACAGAAATAATCTTAACTCGGTGTCCTCAGACATGAAGCTGGGCAGTAATGTGGCTCGAACGTTTCTGGATTATTATAAACTCAACAACCTCATCAAAGACAACATACCACATCAGCTTCGAAGGTAAAACTTTGCGGTATCTAGAAAAACTATACATAACTAAATGCATTGCTGATTTTGTTTTGAAGAATGCCTACTGACTTTTTGTGCTGTTCCCCGCCCCCTAATTTTTATGTCTTCTTCTTTCTTTAATCTTTATGTTGATATTATTCTCCAGCACTGATGTGATGCCCAAACCGATCAAAAACAACACTGGAAAGGGAGCTGGCGTTGGCAGAAACACAGCGGACAGAGAAAAGGAGAAGAACCAGAATGTCAGACACTAGAAAACAAGACGGACACAGACTGAGCATGAATCAAATACAGAGCCTTGTAGCAGGAGCATCCTTCACAGTTCATTGCATTTATAAGCTCTGCATCAACCCAATCAATAAACTTATTTGCACAGATTTGTAACAGCAGAATGACTGGCATTTGAAGGACTAAAACCTGAACAAGTTTCATCCATGTTTGGGCTGACTTTAAATATGAAAATGTTGAAAGAGATAAACTGCACCATTCGTTTTATTTATTTGACAGCCTTTTTTTGTAGATAAAAATGCATGCATTGTGACATATTTAATAATTTCAAGAAATGTTATCTTTAATAAAGATTCATCTGCTTAATTCAGATGTACTTAATGTTGTTGTGAATCTAGTTTTATTTAAGCAGATGCAGACTGTTATTATCTTTATGGTGCTAGAAGTGTGTGTGTGTGTGTGTGTGTGTGTGTGTGTGTGTGTGTGTG
>NW_013952513.1:1177167-1180296 GCF_001266775.1 Austrofundulus limnaeus | reverse complement strand
GATAGATAGATAGATAGATAGATAGATAGATAGATAGATAGATAGAAGATGGATGGATCAACAGGCTGTGATTGGCTAGTTTTTAATCACGTGGTTCCACGTCCGCTTGTTGCTCGGAAGTCATGACAACGAACTTTGAAAGTTAGATGGATGGCAACAGTGAAGAAAATTGCCTCTGAAATCCACCAGAAGTGTCTGAAATGCACCGTGTACCTGGACATTTTGAAAGTAAGTGTGTGTTCATACCAACGCTTTGGAACAAAACTAACAAACTGACTTGTTGCTCGAGCTTTCTTGACATTAGCTAGCTAGTTAGCCAGATCGCATCCTCGACCACTCAGTTAGCTGTGGGCGACAGATGACGGGCAAAATAGAACCTCACAATCTTTCTTGAACAATATGTGATTTTATATATATTGATTTACATCCTTAACCCATTTCCCCTTGGGATAAACTAGGGATGCACTGCTGATCGAATGGTCATCTATGAACAGATGATATTGCGTTTTATTCCCGGTTTTATTGGACTGAATTATGAAGGTGTGTTAGAACATCATGCCAGGAAAGTAGATAAAGCACAAGTAAACGATTTTAGAGTAATAAATTGTAGTGACTACACCACACCAGTATACAGTAGCTATAGTGGCTGGGAAAAAAAAAAAAAAAAACATCCAGCTTAGTTAAGGGCAAGGCTTAGATCTGAACCTTATGGCTTTAGCCAAGGTTGTTATGTATTTTTTTTTACAGAAAGGTGGTGAACTTTCCATACAGTTACACCTAATTTAAAGTACTGGTGGGCATCAAGAGATTGTATTGTGGTTTATCTCAAAATTATGTATTTATTTATTTGTACAGTAAAATGCTTATTCTGGTGGTTTGCATTTAATTTTTAAATCTTTGCTCTCAACAGCTATTTTCCTTAGACATATTTGTAAAAAACACTGATAAGTAAAGTGATAAATTGTGCACATCAGACCCAGATTTTCATTTTTTAAAGAATCTATGAACTGATTTTTAAAAAAATTAATTTGAATTCTCTTATCAAATCAGTGCATATTACACAATCAATGTTTTCATTCTGTCCTTTTAAAGCTGCGTTGGGCATGAAGAGTTACTAGCTAGCACATAAAGTTCAATAATACATTTTGTGATATCAAAGAGTGTGTTCTGTTTAGCCATCTAAAAATTTTTCAGCTTTTCAGTTTCAAACATTTGTTAAAAATGCAGGTAAAGGAAAATCTAATGGGACAAGATATTAAAATAGTTTTACTGTTATTTTAAACATAAGAAGTAATCAAACCAAATAATGTACTCCAAAGCTCCATCACACATTGTGTTACCTTTTTAACTCTATAATGAATGAGTTTATCTAAACTGCATATGTGGGTTTTGAAAATAAATAAATAAATAAATAAATAAATAAATAAATAAATAACACTCTGTTATATCAGATATGTTGGACTGATTGTGTGCAGGTTACGTGTCCAGAAGTGCTTCTGCATAAGAAGAATGACATCTACCTCAGTGTGCGGATCATGGGCCAGTACAGGAAGACTCTGTGTTTACCTCCAATCTTCCCGTTACGGTTTCACCACAAAATGGTTTTTGTCAAGGTCTGACCAATAAAGTTGATGACATAAAATAAATAAATAAAAATCCTCTGTCTGAGACAGTATAGCTGTGGGTTTAAAGCAAGTGGGAAATTTAGTGATTTATCTATTTTTAAAGTTGCACCTTCTCTACCACTGAAACTTTTTTTTTTTGTTTAAAGACTTTTTTCATTTTAAAAAAAACTGTAAAAGAAGCCTTTCTTATGACTTCCTTTACATTTTTGTACAGATCTTTTTCCAAGTATTCAAAGTCAGACAACAGTATTTGTCATACGTTGTTAATATCAAAAATATAAATAAAAGTACTTGGAATAATTTTTATTCTATGCTTCCAATTAGATGATTTTACTTTTAGTTCAGATAAAAAATTCTCTTTGTAACTAAAGTAAATGGCAGTGTTAGATACTGGCCTGTCAGCCTGACGTTGTTATTATTATTGATCTTTTGTTCTGCGCTCTTGTTTGTTTCCCCAGACTTTCTCGGGTGTTGTTGACCCTGCTGATGTTGCTGACCTCCTCGAAGGTAAACGGCCATCTGGGATTTACTTTCTCATCTCTTAGCCCTAAATTGTATTCTGCGCAATCTTATAGGCTATTAGCTGAGATAGCAATCATTAGCTCACAGTCTGTTTATGCCTTTCTTCCTCATAGCTGACACAACAGTTTTTGAGCTGATTCAGTTGGTCCCTCCAGGTACGCTTTCCGATGCCATATGGCCACGTTAAATCCCACTCTATCTACTAAGTACAGTGCAAAATCAACATCTTTTACATGGATTCTTTTTATCTGTGTGTTGTTATTTATTTATTTTTTTTAATGTTTGTGGGTGGCTTTTAGAGGGTGAAATCTTGGCCACGATGGAGAAAAACAGCAGAGATTTCCTGTACCCTGACCCCACAATGTTTGACCGAGGGAGAGATGCAGAGCGAGAAATCTTGATGAAAAGATCACCCACCTTTCCTGTAAGCTGTTTTAATTCAAGTACATTATTTTACTTTTTATCTTGTGTAACACACTCCAGAATGTTTGAGACTTCCTCGCTCAGTATAGTGATTTGAAATGTAAACCTTTTGCTGATTGTACAGCACATTCATTGAGGGTCACACCGTTAATTATACCAACATGTAAAGTAGGGGCGCAACGATACAGAAAATTCACGATTCAGTTCGGTTCTTTAGTCTCACGTTTTGATATTTTTTAATACAAAAAAAGAGAAATTTCAACGCCCTTTTTAACTTGTAATTTATTGAAATTAATTATGGTCATTTGTTTAACTTCAATGTACAGGTTATTTAAAAAGGATGCTGCTGAAAACAGCAAGTTTCTCAGTGGATCTGCGCTCGAAAATGCAGCCTAGGTGGAGTAGTCGAACACAGATCCACTGATCCTTTAACACAGAGCATCTTCAGAAGACAAGTTGATGAAAAAAATGTAAAAAAATCGGTATTGTTCGATACACGTGTGTATTGAATATATATTCAATACAAACATACATATATATATGTATATACAGTGGGGAG
>NW_013952513.1:1152658-1177110 GCF_001266775.1 Austrofundulus limnaeus | reverse complement strand
CCCCACCCCCACTGTTGCTTTTATATGTTTGTGTTTGAGACCTACATAGCAATTTAGATGTCTCGCTTCAAATGCCGTATTATTTAAACATCACTGGAGCTTTTCTGTTTTCTGCTGTTTGTTTTTCTCAGCTCAGACAGATTGAAGATTCGCGGCTGTAAATTGGTGTTTCACGCGGTGCTTTTATGCACGCTTTTGTCTTTGTCTCCCCGTTAAATATGTTTTGTTTGCTCTGTTGTTCTTCCCCTGCTAGGGAATTTCCCCTAAAGTGGAGTTTGCCACAACATCGGTCATAGAGGAGAGTGATGGGAGAGGGAGTTGGGCTGCTTCACCTGTAAGTGCGTCTTTCCAATATATCTTTTGAATCTTAGTTTGCTGCTGGCATAAATAAATGGGGGTTTGTGCTGAGTGCATTAGTATGTAAGTGTTGACTACAGCCACGGCACTGAAGATTGATCCCTGGAGGACTCTAATGAGTGGTATCACTTACCATCACATTTGTCTGTTTCCACTATACGTACCCGTCCTCTATTGTTGCCATGGCTACTGCATCTATCTATCTATCTATACCGGCAGTGATTCAAGGGTATTTGTTGTCTCTTTGTGAATGTAATTATGGGGAGGTAGATCAGTGATGCTGATTGCGAGGCTTCTCACACATCCTGGACTTTTTGCACAACAACCTGTCAGATACTTTTCTTTTTTTTTTACACAATTTATGCAGGTAGTGGTTTATTTGTATTTCCAGCATTCTGCTTGTGAATTTAAAAGTCATACATGTTCATAACCTTTGCTGCAATCATATGTTTTGATTTAAAGCAGTGAGACTGAGTTTTATCTGCGTACACATGGGATTTGAGTGAAAAGATCCAACATCCAATTCTGGACTCAAAAAGAGTTTAAAAATTAATTGTACAATCTGCTAGCAGCATATAATCTCGCATGCATTGGTTGGCATTTTGTTCCAAACAGACTAGCATACATTTCCCAGGTGCAGAAACCTAAGCTAAGCTATTAGTTTGAATGGGATGGCACTGACAGCAAAGCAGATTGTCAGATTGTTCTGCAGTGGCCCCTCAGGGGGATGTCTGGATCAGAGCACCGCTGTGGCTGTCAGACAGTAGGATTTCTCCATTTTCTCTGCCCCTAATGGCTTCTCAGCATAGGCATCTTCCTGACGACTTGTCTGTCCTGCTGACAAACCATGTCGTAAACTAACAGAGCTTCAGGAGGAGGGAGACTTCTACAAAACATCCTGAACAGCACTAATCAGAGTACGCTCACTCGTAATCTGGGCCTTAGCTTAGTTCTGTTCTTTTACTTGTACTGTCGTCATTTTCTTTTCATCGTTTTCCTTTAAATTCCTTTTTCTTTCTTTCATCTAAGGTGAATTGTGATGACAGTGTAAGTAAGTGGTCTGCCAGTCCACGTCTGTGAAATATATCAAACACCCTTAAATGGATTGATAAAAAATATTTGTTTTAATTTATTTTAGACTATTCCTAAATTTGAGTCAGATACAAATATTTGGCTGGTTGGGCACATTTTTGGATTTTCAATAAAACAAGTAACATAAAATAAAGAAGGCTGGTTCTGTTCTGGGGACGACTGTGGAATCTCAGGAGATGATGGTGCAAAGAAGGATTTTACAAAAAATCAAGAACATTGTGGACAACCCTGACCATCCTCTTCATCAGATTGTCATAGAAAGACAAAGTGTCTTCAGTCGGAGGCTTCTTCAACTTCGCTGTAATACAGACCGCTACAGAAGATCTTTCCTGCCCACAGCCATCAGCATCTACAATAAGTTTTTAGTTAAATGAGTTACAACAACACCTAATTTCCCTCTGGGATCAATAAAGTATTTTTGAATTTGAATTTGAATTGAATTTGAACATCATCTTGATGACTTTACATTTGTAATGAGAGGGACCAACAGGCTCAGGCATTAAAACACTGCTAACCTAAAAGTAACCAAAAAGTTTACATTTCCAATTAGAAATAAAATGTTTTAATATCTTCTATTTGTGACCCATCACATCGAAATGAGGATTAAGTCCAAAAGCGGAATGTGAAAAAATAGGCATTTTGTCAAAATATAATGAATTAACGCCTTATCAATGTATCATTTGAATGAAATGTCTGAAATATAATCCTAAAAACATTTTTGATGCATTTTTTGAGCAGTAGCAACAAAAAAAAAAAAAAACTGATTTTGAGGAAAAATTAATTAAAATTTTGAATTTTTCCATGTGAGCTAATAATGTTTTTGTTTCTTTCCAACTGGGAAATCTTAATATACAAATACTATTTGAGGTTTCCTTTTCATATTAACATCAAAAATTACTCAATAAATTTACATAAAATTGGGATTCAGACCAAACAGTAATGTATTATCATAACCAACAAGACCAATTAAGTCATATCTCTGGATAAGCTTACAGTATGATATCAAAATGATCCAGGTATCAAAATGTAGCTTTTAAAACCAGGAATCTGAAAATGTAGTTAGGTCATTTTGAACAAATTTGACTTAATTCTCATTTCGATATGATGGGTCACATATATATTCAGCCATTTTCTTTACCTGCTTTCTCCTTTAAGTCGGAGGGAGCTGGTGCCGATCTCCAGAACTCCCTGTGAGAGGCAGCTGCATCACAGAGCCTAATGTTTACTCTGTGATAGTGTTGTAGTCAAGACCACCAAGTCAAGACCAAGATCTCGTGTCTCGAGATCGAGACAAGACCAAGATCAGAAAAAAACGAAACATACCTAGTGTCGAAAGATGGAGTATTTTGTACACGTTAATATATAGAGCTAATATTGACTAAATCTCAGCCAGTAACAAAATTACTTAAATAGCAAAGAGTCGGGTTTGAATTTGAATCAGTAGATACATTTTAAATCCAATGAAAGCAAAAATGTTAACAAATAAATTGGACAATAATCTGGCTATTTAGTGATATTTCCACAGTTGTGGTCTTGACTGGTCTTGAAATAAAATTCCGAGTCCTCAGTGTCTGAGACCGAGACAAGACCAAGACCATCAAAAAGTGGTCTTGAGACCGGTCTCAAGTACTACAACACTACTCTGTGATTTGCTAATTTTATCCTCGTGCATTTTCTTTTCAGGTCAAAATTTTGACTTTTTGATTAGTATTTTATGAGATCAGTTAATTAAAGCCAGTCATTATCATATGATTCCTAGTTAGACTTTTTTAGTTCTCCTCCATAAACTTTAGCATGTTCAAATCATCACAGTAAAGACTAAATCAGGTTAGCTCTGTGACTGTGAACTACATCATAAACATTCATGTCAAAGCAGCTTCACAGAGAGGGATGATCATTAATTTAGTTATCAACACCCCGAGCTATGGTAAACAATGTTTTCTTTCCCAAAAGTCAAGTGATTAAAAAAAAAGGCTAATCACATTAGTCAAGACTTTTGTCCAGGTGACAGAAAATATGACTTTAAGTGGCCATTCAGCAGAGAAAAACCAACAAAAGAGCAGGTAGGAGGTCATATTTATCAGATTGTTGTCAAATTGCAGCTTTGATGATGATTTATTCATCATTTAGTTTCTCTTAAAAATAGTTTGAATGTGCTGTCATTTTTCTAATTTGCATTTAAATTATCTTTATTTTACAGGCAGCTACGGCCTTTTTATCATATTAGGCTAGAGATGGCCATCAAATGCAATTAACATTTTATCTTAACTTATTTATCCCCGGTTGGCATTACCTGCAGGAAGTGAGATATTGCGTTAGAGAATGATGTTAGTGGCCATTAGAGTTATTGAAGTAATTCTGCAGAGGTTGTCTCCATGGCAGTGCAGACTGCCAGAGCTGTTGTTGTTATAACACTTAAGTGGAATCATTTTAGCTAATGGTTTAATGGTTTTGTCCAGTGAGAGCAAGTCTGTCAAGAGTGAGAGCCGCTGTCTGGCTAAAATGGGCGGCGCGTTCAAAAAGGAGCAAAATATAGTCTTCAGAGAAATTTGAATTACTTTAAGGCTGTGTCACACTACAAGATTTTAAAACAGTCGGCCAATTTTCAAAGACTGAGAGAGCCCACACACGTGAGGATAAAAAATCATGGATATACCAGGTTTGGTCCTACAGTGTGTGGTGTACAGTCACACGGCAAGAGACAACACACCACACACTAAAAGATATTTCATTCATGAACATTCAGATGTCAGATATTACTGTAAATCATGCGAGACTTCCTGAAATCTCGCGAGAATTCATTTGTCAGAGGAAAAATCTCACGTGACCTCCAGAGAGACGTGTGTTCAGAGTAAATAAACATTTGCAACAAGGAAGAAATAATGTTGATCGTTTGTGGATTATTTTTACCAGAGGAAAAACAATTCCATAGGACTTTTAACATCCAGCAGACTTTCTGGTGAGTCATGACAGTTTTTTTGTCCTCAGTATTTTGGAATCCCCTCTGTGTTTAAGTCACCTCGCTTTCTGATTGGCTAACACGTCTCAGTCACAGGCTGCAAGCTCGGGTGAACACTACATACAGTGTAATATCGGGCCAAAAAATCAAACATGTTGAATATCCTTGATTTGAGGTTGGAGCGGTCCCGACGTCCTTCCAAGCTGACTAGATCACTCTTAACTCACCACCCACAGCAGGAATATCTGCTATGATTATCTTTAGAGCCATCACGATAATCTGGACTTCCTTAAGATTGTCCGAAGGGCAAAAATCAGCATGTAGTTTGACTCAGGCCTTAGATGTTGTGTTATGTTAACATGCCTGCAGAGAAAACTTGTTCATTCAACATTATTCCTTTCTGTTCCTGCAAAACAGACTTGTTGTCTTTCCCCAGTGAAGCCGTCTTTAAGCTCCTCTCAGCAACGCTCGGCAAAACAGTCTTCATCAAACGGTGGACGCCTTCCCAAGAACTGCACCGGACGGAAGGACATGAGGGAGAAGCTTCATGTGGAGACCAACGTCTCAAACTCTGCAGTGATGTCATCAACATCCAGGCGTTCTTCTCCCTTTGCACCGCCGCCTGGCTGCGGTCCTCAAAAGAGCGAGAAGGACAAAAGACATGTCAGTGCTGGGTACCAACAGCCCACAGTGTCCTCCAGGACCCGAGCCCTGTCCCCCTACACGCACCGCAAAATGTGCCAGCTCTCCGAGGACTCCAGGCAAAGACTCAGCCACCTCCAGCTGGGGCCTCACCGCTTCAGGAAGGAAACACAGATCCAGACGCCTTTCCTGGTCAGTGACATCACGTCCCCTCCTCCAAACTACAGCATGATTAACGGTCTGTTTAAGGCCGGCGGTGGACGATTTTAGTACATTGGGTTTATAAGATTAATGAGATTTTGAGTTGCTGTAGTTCAGACCTCAGTGGAAACCTCCAAATAAATGTAACTTAATCTTTGAAGCAGATTAAATGAGGGGTGTAGTAGTGAGAGAGCAGTGTTAATCTCTTTACCTGTTAATGGATTTTGACGTCATAAATGTACTTCAGCTATATGTAGATGGAATATGGTCAATTATCCTCACTAAGAGACTTGAGCAGGCTTTAGAAAGACGCAGTTTGTATTTAAACATGAACACAGCTTAATTATAATTGTATCACTGGTATCTGAGATTTATAAATAAAAATGAGTTAGTTTCTTCTGCAGCTTCAGGGAGGAGCAAAGTGTTGATGGAGAAGAACAACACGGCCCCTCCCCTCTGCTCCCCACTGTGTTCCTGCTGCTTTAACATCAAATTCAATCCTAAATTATGAGCATCAAAGTCCACTTTGGCTCCATTAATAGAAAAAAAATTAAGTATTGTTTTTTTTTTTTTGGTCACACACATTATTAGAATTTATTTTAAAACAATTGTTTTATTTAAAACAAAAGCTTTCTTCTCTGCTTCTGTATTTCCTGTGGGTTGATCTTCCTTCTATAATTAACCCTCATTAATTGTGAGTCAAGCTGCAATTAACAAATAGACACTTAATGAAGTAGTTTAGTTTCGTAGTAAATGCTTTATCAGTGCAGATTTCAGACCTTCATCCTGTACAGTATGTGTGAGAGAAAGACGTTCTGATTTTATGCAGGTTGGTGTGAATAAATATCTTCTAGCCTTTTTCTTGATAAATGACTTGGTCCTAAAATGACAGATAAATAGCTCTACAGTAAAATTTCACGTTGTACAAACTGAATTGTACCGTTGTGATAAATGCAAGTGTTTATTATTCCACAGTGCAGCAGCAGGAATTTCCCTGGTTTCATCGTGGCATTTACAGATTTAAATTGGTCAAATCTGGGCTTAATCTAAGGTTGCTGCTGCAAACCCGCTGTGCAGCCAGCTGTGCAGTGTTATGACGAAAATAAAACAGCGTAGCAGCAAATGACTGTATGTTGGGTGTTGTTGCAGGTCTCTGGCTGCAGTAATACCTCTGCCATGGGAACACCTTCCTCCGTGTTAAACAGCAGCATGCGGAGACGCTCCGTCACGTTTGCAGACGGTCTCACGGGTAAGTTTAATTAAATCATCTGCTATTAAACAAGTTACTTATTCTGGTGCAAAAAAATCACTTCTTTTTAAAGTGTTGTTAATACTGGAACTATTTAAATTTCTAACAATTTCTAACATAGACATCAGGCCCAGAGCTGTCTCCTTCTTGAACTTGGTCACCTGTTAACACCCCCCACCCCCCACCCCCATTCTCTCCCTTGATTTAAGATTTTACTGCAGTATTCACATTGTACATACCACTGTGTTAGAGCTGGGCGGTATGACCTCAAATTCATATCACGGTATAAATTGAATCCCTTCATGGTAACGGTATATATCACAGTAGAAAATTATCATAAACAGCAAAGATAATGTAATTTTTAAGAGTTTTTTTTTGTAATCTTAATTAAACCCAGCATTTTTGCTTTAATGTCTGCCTTCCATACAATGAGCTTCTGCCTGCTGAACTTATCAGCTGCTGCTCTGCTGCGCGCTCATCTTCATCATCTTCATCATCAGAGCAGAAGCCGACTTTAGGCTACATTAGCAAGATGGATTTATGACTGAACGAAAGTCCACGTCTTTTTAATCATCTCTGTGGGTAACAATACATCAAAAACAAAACAAAAAAAATCTCCGACAACTAGGGTGTGAAAAACTACGGTTGTTAAAGCTTCGCTCTGCACGACGTGCAGCGGCAGGGAGGGAGGAAATTATCCCGCGACACAACGTAACTTTTCTACAGCGGGAGGAGGAAATTTGAGGATTTAATGCCTCTATACGTGTTTTAAAACGCTATAATTTCTTCGTTATATTTCAAACTCCTGCTCAGTTGTCTCTGCACTCGCAGCCCTGTTGACACAGGTGTGATGACGTAATGACGACAGGACGGTAGAGGGTTAAATTTCTACCATAGGCCGACGTCATATCGTTTCTACCGCCTACCCCATATACCATGCAGCCCTATTATGTGTATAAACTATACTTTACATAAATAAAGATTCAGACTTCAGACTACCAGCTTCACTTCAATCTGTACATCATGCATACACCTATCCCACCCGCATATCAGTGTATTATGTTCAAAAAACAAAAAACATTTTATCTGCCCTTCTGGTTTGATGCTGAACTGCAGTTCATTGCCTTGTACTTGTACTTGTACTTGTACTTGTACTTGTACTTGTACTTGTGTAATGGCAAATTTAAATTATAAAAATGTACAGCCATCGCACAGTTTCCCTGTATTTGGTTGAAAGCGTTCCACCAAATATAGATTTCTGAACTTGTCCTGAGTTAAAACATTAGTTTTGTTCCTGAATGAATATGAACTTGTTTTCTGTGCATTATTMRAGGTCTGAAAGCTCTGCATCTGTCGTCACTTTGACCATTTCTCATTTTCTGCAAATAAATRCTACATTTTTACTTGGAATTTCAGACATGTTGTCTGTAGTTCATAGAATAAAATAACAATGTTCATTTTACTCAAACATATACCCATAGAGAGTCAAATCATAAAAACTGATCATTTTAAAAGAGTCTCTTAATTTTCCATAGCTGCATATCTTTATTTACTGGACTTAAGCAGCATCTCTGTTGTAATCTTTGTAAATGGTTTGTGGTGTTAATTATAAGTTTGAATAAGTTTAAAGAATATATTTAATTGTTAAAAAGTTGTTAATCCAAGTCTTCCATTGTTTGTTTTTGTGCAGATTCTTCTCTCCTTGGAAGTTATAGACCAAAAACAGTACAAGTAAGTCTGAGCTTTTTTTTAACTGGTATTAACTCTGAGCCACCATCTGCATAAAAGTGCAGAGGAGAGAAGTGTTGACGATTGTTGAGAAGATTGTTTTTACAAACTCTCTAAAAGCACTCGGACTTATCCACCCTGTTATCAGGATGTTTACAGTCAGAAACACACCAGCTTTGTGTATCATTCATCATCAATCATTTTCTCTGTCTGTACATAGAAATGATAGTGGTCAACTTTAAAAGTTGTCATAACAAACATATTTATGATGAAGACGTTGTGTGAAATGTGAAATAAATCAATGTTTACGATAATAACCCAACAGCGCAGGTTTGTGCTTCTGGTTTTTACTAAACTCTTGAAGTGAAATAGTTTCAAGGGCAGCACTTTTTTTTTTACAAGTTGTCTAAAAAACCATTTGACTTTACCAGGTGGAATCAGCTTCAGTGAGGGTCCAGTCGCCTCCTGGGACCTCGTCTAGACACGAACCACAGATCAGAAGCCCTGCGAGAGGTTCCTCCTCAGTTCAGTCCAGCTCGGCTGGGTCAGACTCCAGGAGCCATTCCCTCAGAGACAGGTGCATCCTTTTTCTGCACATTTCTAATCTGAATGAATTGACGACCTAAAATATTCCAGTAAAAAAAATAAAACTCTAAACAGTCAGGTTTAACCCGCTAGTACACACAGCAAAACATCAAATATTTTTTGAATGAAAACTTAAGTTCTTTCACTTATTTTCTACAAAAAGTCAAGATGACTTCTGAGAAGGATGGCTGTGAAAACTGTCCTCTCTGTCGCTCCAAAGCAGCAGGAGCGACCATAATCCAATTTATTTTCTTTTTTTTTTTTTTTTTTTGTGATGTTTGCTCTGATTTTGTTGAGATCCATCTGTGCACATCATTTGTGTTTGCTCAAAAGATCTCGAAAGCAAAACTGGCACCTGTATGAGCTCCCATTTACAGAGTTCAGCAAATATAAGGCAATCCCACGAGGCGCTGGCGCATCCCGCCGCTGCTGCCGCCGCGCAGGTTCTGTGTGTGTGTGTGTGTACATACACACCTCATCTTTAATTTTGATCACACTCGACGGGCGGGATGACTTCCCCTCCACCTTTTTAAATTACAGAAGCTGATGTCTTGTCATGTCCGTTCATTACTGACAGAGGAGGGAAAACAAAGAGGAAATGGTATTGATTTGTGTTTCAGCTCGAGACTGATGCATTTGACCTGATGTACACTTTAATACGTTCAGAGAGACCTTGTCATCAATCACAGCAGATGTTCGGTTTTGTTTGTTTGTTTCCACATGCCCCCCCCCCACCCCCCACCCTCTCCGTCCGTCCTTTCTGCTCGGTCCATAAGTAAACATTAAAATCAATAGACAATCTTAAACTGGAAAGCAAATTGCGGGAAATGAATGATACTTTCCTCTCAATTGGAAACGCGACAGGATTTGCTGGGTGGGAGATTAGAGTTGGCCTTTGTAGATTCTCTCTGACAGGGAAAGGAACACGTCTTTCCACAAATCTTTGATCTATAAAGAAAATGACAGATGCCACTGGCAGCTTTCGCCCCCTAAGCCTCGGAGTCTCAGTCTATTCATGTCTCTGGGTGATTTGTCCTTGATGACTTTTTGAAACAGGTAGTGAGTTTATCTGATTACAGATCAAAAGCGTCTGTCCCAACACTGCCAGCAGAACCAAGACACAAGTCGATCTGTCACTCATCTCCCCTCCACTCTCGACAAATAGACGTGGATGACAGGCTGGATAGTGGGATTTATTTTTCTCAATTGAATCTGGTTTGGCCTGATGAACTCCGGCTAATGTACGGTCAGACAGAGCCAACACAATCATCATGTTACTTTGTTTTCAAACCGATTTCTAAGTAAAGAAGCCAAAATCAGAATAATTGTTGCGATAAGAGGCCGTGCCACTCCTAATTGTGGTTTAACATTTTAAACTGTGTTCTACCCTCCTGTCTCTGCTCTAATCTGTGGTTACAGCACAGACTAGTGGACAAACAGGAATGCCACTCGCTCATACAAAAGTGAGAGAAGCAAACTTTTTATTTGAAGTTATTTTTTCCTGATATGTGTTTTATTAAACAAATATGATAAACCTAATTGTACCACGGAGAAGAGAAAAAAACAAATATTGAGTAATATTAAATATAGAGGTTCCTGAACTATAACAATATAGAAAAAATAAAAAAAACCTGCACAATAAAAAAAAATACATTTATTGTTTTTAAATGCAAATTTCACTGTGTCCTAAAATAATCACAACTGTCCAGAAAATCATTTGTCCAAATAGTTTCTCAAAAATGCCTGTCACACCAAAGGAAGGTTTATAAATAAGTTAAGTTCTACTGAATTAGGAGTAAAGCCTGTTTTATAAATTAGCATCAGTATCCAGTAGTTTCACTTGGTCAGCTCGTAGTTCAGGGCCTGTATTTTGTCTTAGAGTGGAATTTTAAACTTAAGTGATGAAAATTTCTTAGATTTACTCCTACTCTCAGTGAGTTATCAAAATTCTTAAGTCGAAGAATCACTCTTACTTTCCGGACCAAGCGGATGATGTGTGTGTGTGTGTATATATGTGTGTGTGAAGGGCGTGTTGTGTGCGGGCTGTTAAGAGGAGAGAAGGGTGCAAACTCATTTCATCAAGCGCTGAGAGACAAAAAAAACTTTAAAATGGAGTTTGAAAAAAAACCTTTGAGATTTTCTTTGTTTTCATGATGCAAATGAGGAAATATGTAATTTATGACAATCAGTATAACGTGACATGTACGAACACTAATGTGTTGAAAGTTAAGATATTCTAGGATTTTCACAGTTTTATCTTGACATTTATCAAAATATTCTTGAAGAAATCTGATGCAGTGATCGGTCCATGCCGGGGTTTTGTAACGTCATCCAGGATCGGCTTTGTGGAACAGCAAAGTGTCGTAAATCAGCTGTAAGATCGACACTTAAGAATTACTCTTACACTTTGCTTAAAGTCAGACTGACACACTTCATAATTATTTTTTAGTCTCAGCTTTTAGCAAGAATTTTTTATACTGAAGTCTGTTTTCTACAGTATTAGTAAATCTAAGATGTTTGATAATTACAGGCCTGATAGTGATCCATTTGTTAGATCTGGTGTAGCAGGAAAGTGCAGCACTGAGAGTTTAGAACTATTTACTGATCTGATGGGGTTTTTAAACAAGAGCAACTTAATGTTTTTAACATTGCAGAAAAATGCTTTTACTGCTGTTTATGTAAACTGTCTATAAAATTTTGTTCCTTTCTCAGATTTCAGACGGGTCCGTCCGACTGGGAGCAGATCCATGACAGAGTCCAGAGAATCCTGCAGACACACAAAACCACCTGGAACCACTGAGTGCGCTGACCTCAGGTTTCTGTCATAAAGGCAGTCATTTTGAAAACACAGTTGTGTTTGGTCACATTTATCAAAGTGTTTAATTCTGATACTCTTGAGTCATTTCTGTTCTAAGAATCGACTCTTGCTGAATGACATTCTTCATTTTACAAGCGTAAATAACCACTTTAAAAACTTCTCTAACAGATTTAAGTACAATTTACAAGGACCAAAGTAACGGGGTAAAAATGTAATTTCACCAAAGGCGGATAAAAATGCTTTTATTGTGTTATGTTGTACAGCACGTAGACAGAAAACTGAATGTCAGTGATTTGAATTAAAAACTACATTATCTTCAGATCAGTCTTTCATACAGTTAGTCCATTTTAACTCTTTCAAATGTCAGGATTCAGTAAAGATTTGTTTTTATTTCAATGAAGTAATAAAGATCAGTATTAATAAAAAGCCTTAGCATCAGTATTCATTAGATCTTCACTTCTTGTGGAATTTCTTCTTTCTCCTCCTCCTGTCAGCTCCAAGTGCTGCTTTCTCTGCCATTATCTGCTGGTACCTCTTTTTGTTTTTGCTGAAAATAAAGAAAAATGTTTTTATGAACTAACAAGAATATTGACACTTAATATTCACTGAATGCATCTTGTTTCACCAAATATATCCGAGTCATCACATCAAACCAAGGAATGTGTCTCAAAGTGGTGTGAGGAGAAGCAGGCAGCTATAGTGCAATGGTTAAAACATTTGCAACAATCAAATTTTTAAAAAAATGAATACCGTATCTACAGGTTGTTTAAATGAAATGTAATCAACAAAAACATTTTAAGCCCTTTTTTAAGCAGCAGACAGGTAAACATGATTGATTTTGTGCAGAAAAATATTGTAATTTTATCCTGCAAGCATATAAAACTTGTCTTTCCAGCTGGTAAATCTTAATATCAAATTATTATTAGAGGTTTCCTCTTTAAAAACAAAAATACTAAAAATAGCATTAAGACCAAATATCCTGATTAGGAGGACAAATCAAACCACATCTCTACAACAGTCATCAGGTGTCAAAACTATGCTTAAAAAGCAGGAATCTGACAACATGCTTCAGTTATTTTGACCTAATTTATTCCTCAGTTTGATGTGATGCATCACAAATATTATACAGTAAATGCTACACAAATGAGCATCTATCACTCAGTAAGACAAACAAAAACCTTTTTATTGTCTTTTAAATGCTTGTAATTGTTTTATATTGTCTGAAAGATGTCTTAAATTTTCCTCTTTATTAAATATTTTTGAACAATTCCCTGACTAGGAGTTTTTCTTGGCAGATGAGCAGCACATTGTTCAACTTCAATTTAATTAATTAGCCAACATGTGATTAGTACTTGGCCATCGCCCAGGGTTGTATCACTATTACACAGCACCTTGAAAGTATGTGCTAACTTCAGAGGTAAGAACTCTGATCATGTGTTAAGGTCAGGAACGTTTGTCATGCTGTATTTTGTATCACTTACTTGAGTCAAGTCAAAAACAAGAAGCATCCAGTGAAGGTTAAAGCTACCAGTTTGTCTAACTTACTGTCTGAAGTCTGCATCAGCCAGCAGCTCCTCCACCATAGTTCTCTTCCTCTCCTTCTTAGGGATTTGGGAATGGTAGAAGTCAGCAGAGTTATCCACCACTGTGCCGATCTGCATCATACACACACACACACTTACAGCTGAATGTGGTATCAGAAAGCCTCACATGATTATTCAAACTTCAGTTTTTATGTAAAATGTTAAAACGTTTTTATCTGTGCATAAAGAGAACTCTAAAGAGCACACAGGTGGAGTGAACTGACCTGGAAATACTTGGGAAAGCCATCTCTGTCGTTCTTCTTGTAAAACCTCTTAGGATCCAGAGAGCCTCTCATCTTCAGGACTTTGAGGTCTCCTTTCAGCTCCTGGGTGAGCTCTGGGGCCTTCATGTTAAACCAGCCATCTCCTGTTGACATCTCCCTCTCTGCCTGGGGAAAGGAAAAACAAGGATGTCAGTGATTTCTAAACCAACTGCAATCATCTGAGGAGTGATGGCTGCACATCTCAGAGGTTTGCATTCAGGGTCAAATATGTTGTACAACTGCACAAACAAGTCAAAACATCATATTGTGTAACTTACTCTGTGTTTGAGCTTTAAGGCTTGTTTTGATTCACTATATGGAGGCACTGCATCCTTCTTTTCAAAGTCTGGTCCAATCACACTCTTCTTCATCACCTGTAGAGAAGGCAAAAAAAAAAACAGCACAAAACTCTATAAATGCTCAATGACTCAGAAAATAAAGGTCAAAGTCAGAAAAGAAGTGAATGTCATCTGTAAAATCTTAAAGTTCATAATTCATTCGTTGCCTCAGATCACCTTCAGAGAGGGAGGAAAAAAAATCAATCGTTAATTTACCTCATCTAGGTTCTTCTTTTCCTTCAGCTTCGGCAGTGAACTGGAGACGGGTTTTGATTTGCTGCCATCAAAACTGATGTACAAACCCCCGAGCTCCTTCACTCTGATGCCGGGGTCAATACGGCTGGACATCTCTTTTCTGAAATTAATAGGCACAGGGAAAAATCCTTAGGTGCAGCAGCCATGTCTCATTTCTCACCTCCGTTCATTAGAAATATGAATTTGTCAAAGATGGCTTTGACGAGTGCAGCCGGGCTGTCTGCAGAAAACTGGAGCAACAAATCTGACAAAAGATCTACACCAACAGTGTGATGCTTTCTCTACAGAAAAATACACACATGTTCCAACCCAAAGCTACACAGTGGGGCAGAAAACCTGAACATTGGATCGAATATTAAATGTGATGTTACAACAACAGACAGGTGGCTGAAAATAAAGCAGTTTTACAAAACCAACATCATCTAGTAGGCCTGTTAAAATAAAATATGTACCGAGTTCATCAGAGTAATCAGCCAGGTGAAACTAAAAATGTTTTTGTCTTGCACAAATGTTTATTTTGACAAATGTTTTGTTAATATTTCTGTATTTTAAAATCATTTATTCAGTAAAACTTGAGTGAATCATTAAATTATTTATTTTATACTGGAATAGTAGCAAAAAAAAACAAATGTAAACTCATTAAGATCAGCTATTTTTATGACAGATATCAACTAAAATGTTATAATTGTGTTGTTAAAAAAAAGCATCTGAGATTCTAAACTTTCCATCAGAAATTATCTGAATTTTGGTTTAAAGTAAAGCAGAACAAAGAGTTTAAAAAAAGTTCAAATTAACTCAAACACAAATTGCTGGGTTACGAGAAATACTAAAAACAAGCTTCACCTGGGGAAAATGTAGGTCCACCACTATAGTTTTTAAAGCTATATTTTCTAAATGTGCAGCCATACAGCTGCATCACACAGGCATCATAAAACCATACGAGTTGGCTGTCTACCTCAAACTTAGATTTAAAACGGTGCTCGTTCCAAAAAATTTAATCAAACATAAAAGATGGTTGTCCAATCAGAATGTGGTTTAGTCAAGGTTACTCAAGTAGTTTTCCAAATAAACTGAAATGCAGGTCCACACTCAATGTAAACAAAGCCAAAAACATTTTGTTTAGTTTTGTTTGGTTTGTTTATTTTCTGAAATGTTTTGTTGGACTTTATGACTTTGTAACGAGCATCTTTAACATTCTGGCCCTGCCCTCTCGGAGTAAACCCAGAAGATGTTTGGTTGACAGGGTTCCTGCAGATCCTTAAAAAGTCTTAAAAGACAATGAATTCATCAATCCAAAAATAAGGCCTTAATTAGCCTTAAAATGTCTTAAATCAATCTTTCAGAAGCCTTAAAAACATTAATACGTTGTTAGTAGGATGATTTTAATTCATCACAAATATTAAAGTAATTGGTAACATTTATTTATTTAAATATTTACATGCAGACAGTCTCCTTTGACATCACTTCCTGTTACTTATGGTGCGTTCACACCGAACGCGATTTCAGCTTCAAAATCGCAGCCAACGCTGAAGTCTGAAGCTTGTGCACTTTGAGGTCAGACGCAGGACAGTTGTTGAAGCGCCGCACGGCGACAGCCGCCCCGCCCCTCCCTCCTCTGTCGGGCTCCGTTTAATGTCGGACGAGGAAGTGGCTTTGCTTTAATTTACAGACAGCCAGAACGTGTCACGTTCATCAGATAATTAATTCATAATTAATTCACCAGATAATTCAGAGAAGAGGCTCATAGCTGCTTTCAGGACTATTTTTTTCAGTCTGATGAGTCGCTGTCACGCATTGCTGCGGATCAGGACACGACTGCAGGCACTCATTTTAGCTAAAGAGCTCCGCTCCGTCTGTTTCAGGTTAGTGGACATCATTCAGTAAACTGTCCCGTCGGGAAATATGTCACTACGTCACACAGTGGAGTCTCTCTGATTGGTTGACGCTGCGCGTCGAGCTGCAAAAGTTCAGATTTTCTAACTTCAGCGATTTGGACGATTTGGACGATCTGAGCGTTCGACGCTCAGATCGTCCAAATCGTTCAAATCGCGCTGCTCTAATCGCGCTTGAGGCGCCGCAGAACTTCCCGACGTTGCTTGAAGCGCCTCCACCATAGACTTTGCATGTAAACCTGCTGCTCCTGACGCTGAAATCGCGTTTGGTGTGAACGCACCATTAGATGCAAATATCAACAACTGTCCATCTGAGCGACGTGAAATTTGTTTTGTAATATGTTCATAATGTTGTCTTTCCAAAAATGCCTTCACTTTTACAAATTTTGATGCCACCTTCACTTAAGGTTTCATCTACAGCAACATGGGGTTAAGACCCCACTGTGGGTCCTAAAACTCCACATTTTGGGTGATTAAACCGACTGCTAAGAATGTTTTAGCTATGTTTGATGAAAAAGCAGTTAGATCTGGATTAAAACAATTGGTCTATTATCAATATTTGAATACTTCAACCAAAAATACATTGATTCATGAGTTTCTGCCACAGTTTTATTTATTTTTTGTCATTTGTGTTTATTATGAAATTGGTCTTAAATTTAATTTCAGTTGGCATTAAAAAGTCTAAAACTTTCTTTAAACTGTAGGAACCCTGGTTTAGTTCAACACTGGAAACAGAAAAGCTCACAAAATAAAAGGTTTCAAGTTTCTTTTTATAAACTGAAACAACGTGAGGCTGTCATCGTCTGCTGTACTTACAGATGAGCACTTCTGCTTGAAAAGAGGATCTGCGTGTCCTCGTCATCCTCCTCCTCCTCTTCATCCACAAACTCCTCATCTTCCTCCTCCTCCTCCTGGTGTGTCTTGTTAGTGACCTCCTCATCCTCTCTGTAGTACAGCTCATCAGCATCCTGTCCGGGCCGCGTGTCAATCATAAACAGGCCTTTAACGGATTCAGCAGACATGTTGGAAGGTCCTCCTCTTTTCTCTTCTTCCTCTTCACATTCCTGCTCTTCACCAGAGTCATCATCATCATCATCACTGCTGTCCAGCAGGCTGACTGTTTTTGTGCTTTGAACAGGGTCTTCGACCACCTTCTGAGTGTCTGTTTTCAACCTGCTGACTTCCTCCTCTTCCTCAGTCACATCAGCAGCTTCCTGCTTCTCCACGACCTCCTCTGTGGTTTCAGAGGCCTCCTCAGGTGTCGTTACGGCGACAGATGGGCTGGGCTGCGCTCGCTCCGATGGTGGGACTGTTTCCTGCATCATTTCCACATCTGAGGCATCCTCGTCTTTATCTTCAGGAGACAGCTCCTCCTCCTGGTCTTTGGTGATCACTGCAGATTCTTCATCGGCCTTTTCAGCACAAGCTGGTGCAGAGATATGAGACTCCTCTGCAGAGGTGTTTGGAACATCCCTGTTTTCTATCTGTGTGTCTGCGTCACTGGAACAAGGATCGTTCACACCTTCAGATGTTTGGAGGTGACCCTCCTCCAGCAGGGTGCGGTCTTCATCGCCTGCAGTCAGGGTGCTCTCTAACCTGCAGTCAGCTGACTCTGCAGTCACTTCTGGAACGCTGACAGGTTTCCTAGCAGAACGCCTGGAGGCTAGACGCCCCCGACTGCTGGTCCGGGAGTTCGCACGGCTGCTGCTGGGGGTCTCTCCGCTTTGTGTGGAGCAGGGGCTGCCGAACGAGGAACTGATATCCATCGCCTCGATTTCTGAATCCTCAGCTTTGCGACCTGTCGGCTGCTTTTTGTTATTTCTGCTTAAACTGTAAGTAGGTCCAGACTCAAAGCCTTCTGAGTCATAAGAAGGGGTCTCTGTGACGTCTACGGGGGCTGCTGCCTTCCTTCCTGTTGCCCTGGTCTGTCGACCTGTCTGAGGAGACTGGGAGCTTTCTGACATGTCTTCTAAGCTGATGGGAATTGGACGCGGTCGTCTTCTGGACGCTCGTCCTAAGCTGCTGGAGGTACAGCTGTCAGAGTCTGACACCTCAGAACCCACAGTCTGCAGTTTAACACAGGATCTGGTCAGAGGAGCTTTCTTCTGACCTCTTGGAACTCTCTGGGATTTGGACATCACAGAGCTGCAGGACTCAGCTTCAGACCCCAGGTCTGGTTTGACGTCTCTCTCGGCCGGAGCCGAATCAGAACTCTGAGGAGCAAGTTTTCTTCTGGTGCTCCGGCTGCTTCTGAGGCCAGATTTTGACGTAGATGCAACAGAGGAGCACGACTCCACCTCCGAAATTTCCTCATGTTCCAGACTTCCAGCTCGCAGCAGTCTGGTTTTCACCCTGGACCGCGTTACTGGGGGTGCAGTTGTAGAGACTGCCGAGCAAGCAGACTCCACGTCTGATACGTCGGCATCGTGGACCGAGTCCACGGGTGTGGAAGGCAGCGGTGGACTGTGGAGCCTCGATTTTCTGGTGCATCTTTTAGTGGAGGTGACCGGAGTTAAGGAGAGCTGACTGCTGGGCTCTTCACAGGTCTGCTGGACACGACCCTCTGCTTGTTGAGCTGTGCTCCTGGTTCTGCGGCCAGCGGAAGGAGTGGCCTGTGTGGCAGAAACAGGTTCATTAGTAAAACTGGTTCGTTGCAGTCTAGAAGTGAAATCCTGCTTGTAAAGAAAAATCACAACTCATAATCAGCAAATCTGAAGAAGTCTTAAAAATATGAATGAAAACAGAAAATAATCTTTGCTCTTCACAAAAACGGTTTCCATCTCCAACAATACGCCTCGTGTTTGTCTTCAAAATAAAACTACCCAAGTAAAACCTGGTACTTTTATGCACCAAACATTTTTAAAGTTTTATTTTTTCTGATTCATATAATCCAATTAAAATTTTAAAAAGGAGTCACTTTCTGGTGCGACAGACCCCGCCTCACAGCTGATGTGAGCGTTCCTCAGGTGTACGTTTCACAGTGAACATAGGGTTTTCAGACTCTTCTCCAATTATTGTGTTTTTCATCGGTATCCAGGGATATTTCACCCAGATTTTATGATGCAGCAAAGATGATTGTTCACCACATTTTTGATCCAATGATTTCTGAAGTATCTTCTGCAGTTTATAGGTGATGAAACTTATGCACAGGTTTACAGAAGTCAAACAGTAGATATAACATATACTGGCTGACTTTAACGACAATCTAAATGTGAGAACAAACTTCCTAAAAATGTCATCCAATTATCTCAATAAAGAAGTTATGCCCACTTGTTTGTGTCAGAATAATCACAACTTTTCATGATTTTCATTGTTAAACCAGCGCAGGGGAGAAAAAGAGCTACTTTTCGAAACTAAAATTCCCATAATTTCCTTTTTTTAAAATCACAAATCTAGACAATATTGATATCAATCTTAGTTGTTTCAAGCTCCATCCAGCGCTCGTTATAAAAAAAATTCATAGACTTTTACTGTTCGTCAAAATCAATATCATACCTGTCAAGTCTCCCGTTTTGGCTGGGAAACTACCGGATTTTTCCCCTTTCCCGTTGTCATCCCGAATTATTATTTTCCCTTTTCCCGGAAATTTCCCGTATTATAAAATTATTAAAAAAAAAAAAAACATTCCAGTGCCTCTGAATTATGTCACTAGCCTCGCGAGAACTGCCGCCTGCAGTAGCCTGGGTGGCAGTTCTCGCGATGTTAGTGTTGGCAGCGGGAACAAATCCGGAAAAACAAATCAGAGATGGATGAAGTTAACGAGAGAGAAGGCGTTCCTGCCAAAAACGTTAAGACTTTGTGTAAATATCTTGAAAAATGGGACAGYGAATTTACTTTCCTAAAGAAGATTAAGGTGGGGTACAATTATGCGTTTTGTACATAGCTGCCAAGGCTAATGAAGGCATTCCCCACAGCAATGCCAGTTCTGAAAGGGTGTTTAGTATGGTGAGAAAGATTGTTACAGAGAATAGGATGTCATTAGACAACAGCACTGTTTGGGCTTTACTCTCATGTAAAAATCAACCACTCTGGTCCAGCCCACAAATACACTCCTTCCAAAAATGTGTTAAAGGATGCAAAGTCTGCAACAAATCTGTACAATAAGTCCGTGAATGCCAGTGTAGAGCCACATGAGTGAGCACGAGAAATTAAAAGAAAATGTGTAATGAAAATAAAACGTAAATGTTTCACTTAAAGACAATCTATGTGTGTATAAACTGAAAATATATTAAATAAACGTGCTTCAATTCTCTGGTGTTTTCATTTAGGTTCTATTAAAGGAACTACATATGTAAGAATGTTCACAGCATTTCATTGTCAACAAAGGTAAGCTTATCAGATTCTGATCACATAACTGTGGTTTGTAAGTGGCTGACAGGTAGTTATTTTAGATTTCGTGTAAACATGTCTTACAATGTAAGGGGTCCTGGCTAGTGGAACGGCTCGCGTGCCCGGCAGAAAATTTCCCTTATTTTTAAATCCAAAAGTTGACAGGTCTGATCAATATTGATTTGCACATAATATAATTATATACATCCATCAACTCTGCTGTTTGTTCTGGTTCTTATTGTAAAACTCACCGTTCTTAAAACTTTTAAGTCGCAGAAACGATTTTATTTATGTCGTTCACAAAGAAGCTGGGTCGGGCTGATATTTGATTACATGTCCGAACTGCAGGTGTGTAACAACAGATTGAACAATTGACCGTCACTAAAAACTTTGTACTAATTTACCTTTTCGACAGTTTCAACTACATTTAAAATCTGTTAGTAAATTTCCCACTGACCCAGCTCTGCTACGACCAACTAGTTAATCCTGGCAACATATTTTCTGTCACTTTATGAGACGAAACTAGAAAATTTACAGAGATAAACCGGTTGCTTCTGCCCACGTGACGCTTTCAGCAGCTCCGCGCACACGAGGGATGACACGCGGCAGCTTTCCGGTTAACCACGGTTTTATAACTCGACATGAAATCTGTCAACCTGCGGATTTAAACACATCTCTGTTAGACAAACCTGAACTGAAGACGAGTTCTTCTGAGTTGTTTCACTTGAAGAGTCCACACGGAGTCCACTCCTGGTGGCCACCATCTTGGAAGCGAGTTTCTTCTTCTTCGGTCACTTCCGGTGTGAAGATCAGACCTGAATAATCGATCCGCAGAACAGGGGACTGATGATGGCAGTGTTTTATTGAAGTTTTTAATTTTCTATTTTCAATCTCAATACTTCTGTGTCTCACATGCATCACTTTCCAAATCTTAACTTATTTAGACAGAATTAAACAAACAAAAATAATTTTAAATCACTTTAATAAAGCCAAATCATGATATACAGATATGACATTTTAAATATGTGTACAACACAAAGTACTGGCGACCATGTCTAAAAGCTGCATTTAATAAAATAATGTTTTCCATCACAACAAATTACATTTGCCACACATTGTGTTTTCCAGTGCTGTTTTACATCTAAGGGACAAAAACCTCTCTCAGACTAATCTCATGAACATCAGACAGAAAACACGTTGATGCAACAGTACAGTCAGAATGTTATAATCAAATAAAATGATATAGTTACTTATTTAAGCTTACAACGGTCTGCAACAGACTAAAGGACAAAATACAAATCTGGGTTTCAGATGCTGTGTTAGGAATGTTATGTTATATTCAACATGCATGTATAAAAAACAAATCTGTATTTCAGATGTTTTACAAATATATGTATATTTCTTAATCTTGTTTATTTGGTTTATTTTAAAAACAGATTTACCAACAGAACTATAATGTTTTGATTGGACTGTTATTTAAAAGGTGAACAGACATGTAAAAACAGGAGCAGTAGAGAGGCACTTTACGTTAAAACAGTTGAAAGACCTAACCAAGCAGCCAACGTTTTATTAATATATATTATAGTTTCTGCTGTGTTTATACATGGCTGTTAGAGTGCTGCTCATACAGTGGTGTTCCCACCTGTTTAACTTACATTATGCATCTTCTTACAAAGTAATCTTTTTTTCCTGATCTCACTGAGACGATAGTTAGCAACTACATGACCGGCTGGAACAATATTAAAATCAAAAACGTGGAAGATGTGACTCTATCAGGAAGATTAAAACAAGAACTTCAAGATTTCAAGACTGGCAGCTTTCATTCCTCAGAGCTGTATCTTTGCGTGGGAGAAAAAAAAACAGAGGAATCAGCTTCATCCACACGTCTCTCTCTGGCTGCTAGGGGCTCGCCCTGTTCGCATTGACAAGGTAGCCCTTGGACTTGATGATGCCCCTGCTCTTGACGATGACGGAGTAACGGAGGACCCACTCCAGCCTCCAGTCGGCCACGTTCAGGTCCTGCACCGCCTCTTGCACCGCCTCCTGAAACGTGGCTATGGACATCAACTCTAGGGGGCGGAGAGACAACAAAGAAAAAATAATAATATGCCGACAATTAAAAACATGATTTTCTTTTAGAATAATTCACAGAACAGTGAAATCACCCTCATAAATCCAAAATGTTTAAAATATGTTTGCTTTGTTTTTTTTATACACAAAACTACAGTTGAAAATAAATTATATGGTTCACTAAGTACTGAGTCATTTTGTTGTTTTGAACTTTAACCATAAATGAGTTATAATAAATATACATTAGAAAGTTTGTTATTTTTGTCACATGAATGTACATTTTTCTAACGTACTACAACTGAATTTAGTAAAGTCAAAGCTTTTTTGGTCATATTTTTGAAAGAAGTTTCAGTTTTATTTTATAGTAAATAGTGAAACCGTCACCTGTTGACATAAACAAGTGCAGTCTTTAAAATCTAAACTTCATTGATGTTTTTCATCTGAAAGGTGAAAGTGTTTTTGTTCTTGTAGGTCTGTATAAGTGTAGGTCTGCTTAAAGAACAGATACACTAGTTCCACCGCAGCCAACTGATAGCCTTTACTTTGGGTTTATAATCAGCTATGTTCACTTTGTGAATTATACTTTTAATTTCTAAACATTTGTCAAATAATAGAATATTCTTAAGGTGTTTTAAAATATACAAATGTGATAGTGTAGAAAAGTGTGAAGTGAACACAGACTATGACACATGTTCATGTACACCCTGTTGTATTTACTACTGAAGTGTAATTTAGGAAAAACTTGACTGGTTTCTTTACTGGGACCAGTAAAACAATTACAAAACAGCTGGTTTTATCAAATAAAAAAAGATAACGCTTTCTTTTACAGTACCCTTTTTAGCATGTAATTACATGGTAATTACACGGTAATTACATGGTAATAAGATGTAAACTTATGTAATTACACGGTAATTACCATGTAATTACAGCTAATAATTACATAGTAATTACTATATTCATACTAATAGAAACATTATCATTTAATTACTTGGAAAATAATTACCTTATTACCATTTAATTACATGGTAATAACATGTAAATACAATGATATTTTCAGGTTAATTACAACCTTATTTCATTTGATGGTTGCATGATAATTACCATGTAATTACATTATAATTACAACTGTCTTACATATATTTTAAATATATTCATATTATTACTTTACAATTACAACATTATTACCATGTAATTTAATTATAATAAGATGGTAATGACAGAATTTTTTTACCAAATTAGCTTCATCGTGACGCATAAATTGAATAAACATGAAACATTTTTCTTTACTAAAGACATCGATGAGAATCTAATGTAATCTCTGACTAAAAAGATGTTTTCTCTCTCTTGGTTGAACGATTTGTCCGATCAACTTTTTAAATATACTGGCTGGTTTTATTTAAACAACCTCAGAGCTGACTCTGAACAAGTCTGGATTATAGTTAAACAAAATCAGTGTTCACCTTTAGGGTCATTGTGCGTGAGCAGCTGGATGTCAAACTCTTTAGCAAAAGCTGTCAGGTCAGGAGGCATGACACAGCAGGATGCCAGGTTGACCTGATTACTGCTGGGCTTCACCTGGTACAAATAAAAACTCAACAATCAGCTTCACAAACCAGAGAAGAACTGACAGATCTCCATTGTTGAAGGTATCCCTGATTGGTTGTAACATTAGACTTTATTTAATAAACACATATTTTAACTGTAAAATAAATAGTGTAAAATACTGTAGGATGTTTAGTTTTTATAATTTTTAAACTAAAAGTTTAAAAATATATTACACGGATGGGGCCATTTTATTTACATGCAAAGCATTCTGGGTAAATGATGACATGGGTACATCATTGGTGAGAGGCTGCTAGCGAGCTATATCCACCCTGAAGGTTAATCTTGGACAATATCTGACGATTGGCTCTTTTAAATGAAACCAGAGAGCGTTGACAGAGAGGAGAAGGTAGAAATGACTCAGCCTGCAACTGAAAATATGGATGGAGGACCTCAGTTTAGCTTATTTGTCGCGCTAGCGCCGAGCTAATACATATAAGGCAATATAGGCTGTATCCAAAACAACAGACCGGGTCCTCCGGAGGACCC
>NW_013952513.1:1146575-1152484 GCF_001266775.1 Austrofundulus limnaeus | reverse complement strand
ATCCGGATCCCTCCAAGGAACCATTTGTCCCTTCTCTAATAAAAATAGTGTTAGTTTTAAAATATAGTGTTAAAAGTAAAACCAACCAGTGTTTAATATTGAACAATACTGGGTGTGGTATTAATATTTCAACAGTGTTAAAAGTATCACCAGTGTGTTATTATTAACAAAGGAAATTGTGGTGTTAAAAGGTTTGCAGACACCACAAGATGTCAATATACCATAAAATTGAGAGTGTCAACTTAACACTCATAATATCAAACTCTTAAAGGGATCCATGATTAGTTGTAACATTGGACTTTATATGATAAACGTATATTTTAACTGTAAAATAAAGACTGTAAAATACTGTGTGATGTTTAGTTTTTCTAATTTTTAAACTAAAAGTTTAAAAATATATTACACGGATGGAGCCATTTCATTTACATGCAAAGCATTCTGAGTAAATGATGACATCAACTACGTCATCGGCACGAAGATGTTAGCGAGCTATATCCACCCTGAAGGTTAATCTTGGACAATATCTGACGATTGGCTCTTTTAAATGAAACCAGAGAGCGTTGACAGAGAGGAGAAGGTAGAAATGACTCAGCCTGAAACTGAAAATATAGATGGAGGACCTCAGTTTAGCTTGTTTGTAGCGCTAGCGCTGAGCTAATATATAAGGCAATATAAGGTCAGCGCTAAAGCTAACAGGCTAAGCTGAGGTTCTTCTTCCATGAAGCAGCTCTGTTGTCCTCCATCCATGTTTTCAGTTCCAGGCTGAGTCATTTCTACCTTCTCCTCTCTGTCAACGCTCTCTGGTTTCATTTAAAAGAGTTGATTGTCAGATATTGTCCAAGAATAACCTTCAGGGTGGATATAGCTTGCGAGCAGCCTCGCACCGAGGACCTATCCACGTCATCATTTACCCAGAATGCTTTGCGTGTAAATAAAGTGGTTCTCTCCGTGTTAAAATATATTTTTTAAAATTTACAAAACTAAACAGCCTACAGTATGTTTACAGTCTTTATTTTACGGTTAAAATATATGTTTGTCAAATAAAGTCTAATGTTACAACTAATCGGGGATCCCTTTAAAGCTCAAAATCCCTCATCCAGACCTTTCACCGTTCTAATCAATCAACCTCTTTGTTGGATCACAAGTGCACGAGATTTCCACCGACCTGAGCCCAGTTGTAGAGCTGCTCCAACAGATCTTTGTCCAGATCAGACGTGCCGATGGCTGCGATCTTCTGGCTCCTTACCAGAGCCTCCAGCTTCTCCCACGCCGGCTGCAGATGAGCCAGAGTCTGGCCGTCCCCCTCCAGAGGTCCAGGGGGCGCTATAATAACAGAGTCGAGCTGGGACACGGCCAGAGTCTGCCGGGCTGCAGGGGAGGAACAAACAAGGCCGTTTACCTTCCAGATCTCTTTGCAGAGATGTGAGGTTTTATATCGTAAATAATAGGTGGTTGATGAGCTCACCCATCTCCACTGCATCTTCGATGGCAGACTGACCCGGCTCACACAGAAAGAGCTTCACTGCAGAAACAAAACAGAGCTATGAGTCTTCCTCCACTTAGACTGAATTCAGTCTGCTGAGTTACAGAACTCAGCAGGATGTCTGGCTAATAAACCCAAGCTGAAGCCGTTTTTATTATTATTAGATCAAAACTAAACTGCTTTAGAGCCAACTATGTTTGACAGCTTCCTTTCACTGACGATCATTTATGATTAAAATATGTTAGTGGACAGAAAGAGCTGCACAATGTATCGTTTGAGCATCCTCATCAGAATGTACGTGTGCAATAGTGACACTACAGGTCTCAATTAAACCAATGTGTTATTCAGGGGCTAAACAAAAAGTCACTGAACCAAATGGTCATGTGTTTCGGCTTTTATTTTGACGGTTCGCTTCTGCTTTCATTTTGTTGTGAAACCTCAGGGACAATAACGGCTACGAGTTTCAAAGAAGTGTCAGAGAATTCTGGAGCTGTGGAGGAAGACAATGAGGACAAAACTGAGAAAGAGAGAGAATGAGAGAATTTGCTGAGAACTGGAGGGAAAGAGGTAAAATACGGTTAGCACGAATGCTAATATTGAAGCATGACAGAAACAGAAACTAAGATAGACAAAGAGGGAACACATTAGGTGGTAAAACAAGGTTCATGTTTATGATAGAAGAAAATATGTACTCAGGTCCCAGCACAATAAAAATCTAAATAAAAGATAGGAATAACTCGAAAATACAGACAAAAAACAGACCTGTATCATGCAGGGGAAAAAAAGATTGGTGCAGATTCATCAACAAGACGGCAGCAGAACTTAAAGTGTTACTCAAATCATCTGTTGAAAATGCATGTATTTTTTTCACAACACATATTTCACAAGTTTAAAGAAAAACACAAGGTCAGTTTTTTCTAAATATCATGCAGCCCTAATAGAAATGACAACTTAAAACAGCGATTACTCCGAAGCACAAACTTACTGACCACACATACACTTATTTTTATAAACAATAAAAGCAGGACTGACCTGAAACCTTCACTTCCTCTCTCTCTTCAGGTGTGATGGCGTCTGTGACCTCTGGGGTGGAGAAGTCCAGCGTATCAGGAAAGTCCTGCGTGAGAAAACGTCCAGTCAGAGACTCAATTATAATTACTGACATAACTAATAAATATTTATCACCATGCAAACAGAAATGACAGAATTTGTTTACGTTTCTTCAGACATCTTGCTTGGCGTGTCATTTCAGCGTTCCCTTTTGTTAAAATGTTTTTTAAGAAACATCTGTGCCCTTCAGTTTTCTGCAAAACTTAAAACCTCATTTTTAAATTTCCTCAGGTCAAACCATGTTTAGCCTCTTGCTTTTTGAGATAGATACTATGCAGACGAGTTCCCGCTCTCTGCAGGAACATATTTATCATTAAAGATGCCAACGACTTGGTGTTACTGTGAACAGACCAGGACATTTGTTCACTAGAACACCAAGTCCTGTGAATAAAACAGCAAAAAAGCAAAGATTAAAATGTTAAACATTCCACACATTTTCACCACAGATGGTGCAACTCTGCCACCTGCTGCCAAACTGATACCTGCACTCCTTAAATTATCGACTAAGGCTTTTTTAAACAGAATATTACATCATCATCCATCATCTATACCTGCCTCTTCCTTTCAGGGTCACTGGTGCTCATATCCAGCAGTCACAGTGCGAGGGGCACAACTACATCAACTTTATGAACTAGATACCGCAGAGCAGTAACATAATGACCCCCGCACGCACACATGCACCAGAACTCAGCAGTCTTTATTCCTAATAAATGTCATGCTTCTAGGTGCATCCTAAAATTGTAGGGGTTTGGGTGGGGGTCTTTTTTTGTCTGTTTTTTATTGGGGGGGAGGCACTGATTGGTGGGCTTGATGGATAGATAGAGCTTCATCAGAGCCAAACAACAAAAGAAATCTGAAGCTCCTATGTTGAACAGTTTCTGAGTTATAAGCATTTTTGCATATCCAGACACCCCCTATTTGGATGGAGCCCCCTCCTCAAATATGGGGTCTATCGTAAAACCGTTGGCTGGCGCAGTGTAGGTCAGACTCATCTACAGTCCTGCCAAATTTCATGTTGACCGGTGCAGCCGTTTTTGTGCTACGGTTGACCAAAAATCACTGAACAAAAAAAAAAAAAAAAAAGGGTACAAAAACAATATGACTCCAGTTTACGGTTTGCGTGCGGGGGGTCATAATTATTCCTTTAACATCAAGACATATTTGATGTTTTTTTAGGTATTGTGTGACCCTGTGTGTGTGCTGGCGCACCACTTGATGTGTCATATGACCCACCACAGAATACCCAGTGTGTTTTTAATTTGCGTGAAATGTCTGTAAAATGGGACTGAGCAGCACACTGCTGGTACTGTTAAAGAAAACACACCACAAACCTGAATTAAAACTCCTAATTATAGATCGTTTCAGTAATGACCGTTTCTCCTTGTAAAGCTTTTTGATAATTGCTAAAAACTGTTCTACAAATGCAAAAAATACACATAAAATAACAATTTTGAATTATTTAAAACAACAAACTAACTCATTCTGTTGCCACGAGTTTCTTAGAAAGCAATGCATGTCTGAAAGGGGATTTATATTTAAACCTGTTAATAAATTAAAGGGGGTCAAGGGGGCTTAGGATTTAAGCTTTGAATCACAGTTGTTACTGCTTTATACTCAACAAATAAAACAGATAAATCAAACCGAAAAAAAAAAAAAAACTGCTTGAACCCACAAAAAACATCTCATTTTTAACAGTTCCCTGCAGGGGGGAGGGTTTCCCGAGCGTCGTCAGTCTGAGACCCCCTCACCTCAGCTGTGCCCCCACCCCCAGGTTATTGCTGGTGGGTGTGATGATGAAGGTTAAAGCAGATTAGCTGAGTCCAGTGAACAGTCAGAGCAGAACGAGCTCAGCATGACTTCAAGTTCAAACTTTTGTTTTCACAGAACAGATTTATTTAACAGAAATGTTCAATCTGTAGATGAACACATGAAACTCAAAACCTTCTCTTTAAAATTAAAAAAAGTAAAAGTCGTGTCACCCTGACCCAGGCCCCAGACTCCCAGACAGACACGTTTTGGAGCGGCGCCTCTAGCAGGCAGCGCTGCATGAACATTCACTGTGACAGCTTCTTTTCAGAGAAAACTGCAGGCTTCCTTTGATGTTCATCACCGCAGCGACTTGACTTTAAACACTGGAATCTAACGGAGCAGCTTCATCACAGAGACGTGTTCACGTGCTGCAGGCCTGACTGTTTCATGTTTCTCAGGGTCGTGACGTACAGAAAACAAGTCTTTTAATGTAAGAAACTCCTTCAGTTGTTGAATACAAATTTAAATAAAACAAAATTAAATAAAAATATTTTAAAACAGCGTTCTACCCACCGTTGTCGGCTGTTTTGTTGTGGACAACCAATCAGTCAGAGTAGCTTGAATGCAGTCTCGAAGCTGTGAGACAGAAATTCAAACAAAGTATATTTTAAAAAATGGAAACAAAAGGATAATAGGATAAAATCAGTCGCCTTGTTGGCCAACAGATGAACCATATTTTTAATGATAACACATGTAGAAACAGGTGGAACAAGAAGGGGAATCATGTCAGTGATCACTTCTTTACAAAGGAAGACACACACAGGAGTGCCAGACAGCAGCATCAGTTAAATCAGATATTTTCTTTACAATCCACAGCTCTAATGCAGCAGTCATGTCAAATCATGAATAGACAGGAAAAAAAGAGAACTAAAACTGGTCTGTAAAGTAAATTATAAAAAGTTAAATTGTGTTTCTGAACAAGAATATTTGTTGTAAAAATGCCTACATGCTGCAAACAATGTTTGATTTATTACTGATCAAGTGATATACAATAAAAAGGCTGAGTCCCTGTTTGAACAATGTGTCAAAGCGGTTTTGTGCAAACCTTTGCTCTTGATTACTGCTGGTAAAATTTGCAAGACCAACTTTGGACCGAGGGTTTGGCCTGCCTAAAAATGCACAGTCATGCTTCAGAGGGGAAAATGAGCAGCCACTTAAAAAAATAACACTCGTTCATCAACTTTAACCAAACCCTATATGTAAACAAAAGAACAAATCATCATAGAACTACAATGAATGTGTCAGAAGACTCGTTTTTTAGTCAAACTCATTGTTAATGGATGAACTGCTGAAGTCATTCATTAAACTAACACTAACTAGTAGCTGCATCAAACACGTGATGGTTATGGTTTTCATGCAGTTTAAAGTAGGATGTAATAATTATTTTGTGTGTCTATTATTCAATGATACACTAGTTATAAATCAGTTGATGATAAACTTGACTGATATGAGGATATTTTTTATAGATATACAGCACATTTTGACTATATATAGTCAAAATACACAC
>NW_013952513.1:1140695-1146565 GCF_001266775.1 Austrofundulus limnaeus | reverse complement strand
TATATATATATATATATATATATATATATACACGCACACACGTCTTGATGTTTACTGTCAACAATATTGTTTGACAACAACTACCTATCACGTGTTACAGTGTGATGTAAGGTAAACACTGAAGTTTTTAACAGAGTAAAGCTCTTAAGATGTGTTATTCTATAACAGCTAAAAATGGAAGTATGTATTTAATTTGAGACATGTTCCTGTCAGTGTACTCTCGTTACACTGCCTTTTTTTCCCTCAGTGAAATACATTTGGTTAAATATTCAGCAGGGTGAGGGTAGGCTAAGCTAACAAGCTACAGGGTGACACACCGTGTCTATATATTTTTATTTTATTTTTTTGTTGGTTTTTACCTCCTCGCTGGGGGAGCACGGAACCTTCTTAATCCGACTTCGGTTGACTAAATTCCCGGTGTGAAAGCGGAGAGTCTTGGCATGGTTCAGCAGCAGCTTCGCCTCAGCGTTGTTTGTGTTGGTATCCATGTGGTTTCCGGCTGCTAATGCTAACAAGTTGTAATTTCAAAACGACGTTTTGATGCGTCAAAGTGTGTCGGTTGCGAACAAAGAGCTCAGGTTACACACTGACTGAGCTGCTGTGTTTGTAGCTGCTGAGCACGAATAAATACTGAAAGCCCTGTAGGAGTCAACGTACTACGGTCGGGATGACTTGCATGTAGTGGTGCCTCCTACTCGGCTCTTAATGAACCGGTGTTGGCCACGCCCACGCGGCGGTGTCATTCACAAGTTAAATGACCTGCATCGCTCCTGTTCAACCACTAGATGGCGGTGATGTTCTCGGTTTGTCAAACCTAATTAAAAATGTCTGCTCGTCATCGCCCCGGTAGACGGTCTGATGTGTTTGTCTGTTAGCAAAATATTCCATGAACTACAGCCCCAATTTTAGTGAAACTCCCAGAATATAATAATATGTTGCACTTTTACAAGTGATTACCTTTTGGAGTCAGTGTGGTTCAAAATGACTGCCAATGCCAACTGAACTCAAAAAACACAAAAATAGCTGTAACTCAGTCAATTATACAGATATTGACCTAAGATTTGCTGTGGTAGACTGATTATAAACCCTTAATTCAAGGGCAAACAAATTGCACAAGATCTTAGCTTTCTAAATTGCCATTAACTATTTGGAGTCAACCTTATCTGTTAGCAAAATATCTCACAAACCACAGGATGGATTCTAATTAAACTTTTAAGAAATTATCAGTAGATGCACATCTATAAATAGTTACATTTTGGAGCAACCCAATTTAAGATGGCTACCCTTTCCACCTCATCCATAAAACATACTGGCTATAATTCAGTCATAATTACAAATATTGTGTAAAAAATTTGTTTTTGGTAGTATGTAAAAGTCATTCAAACTAAAGGTTATTGCTCTAGATCATTACTTAAAATTTCAGCATTGCTTATCTTAGAGTTCACCTTGTTTGTTAGCAAGCTATCTTGCTTAGCGCTCAAAAGATTTGAATTACCTCTGGAACTGTTATGCAACTTTTGGAGTAAATGCAGTTCACAATGACCACCACAGCTGACTGATATTAGCTAACACAACAATAACTCTGTCAGTCTTTCAAATATTGAGCTAAAATTTGGTTTTGGTAGTAGCTGAGAGTCATTCACAACACAAACTCTGAGTGTGACATCATGAAATACCAAATGAGATCAACTGTAATGTTATTTTCAAGAACACAACTCTGTCATTTCTCAACATATGATGATAGTCTAAAACTCTGGCATGAACAGCATTCGTCAATATATACTTATAGCACAAAAAGTAAGGAAATTTGTCTTTGTTGTAACAGTGCTTCTTGGCATTCAATCTTATTGGCAGCACCTGGGGGTACCAGGAGCTCAAAATAAGTGTCAATAGCAAAAGCAAAATAAGCTGTTTGGTTGAGAACATTTGTCAGTTTTTTTTTTCATGTGCACAACCCACATACTCAGCTGCTCGTCCAACAAATGCATGTTCCTTACAAATGTGGCACCATTTAAGAGAACAGACTTTCCAACTGTAAAAAGCATTGTTACAACAAATAAATCAATCAACCAAACACAAATTTCCCTTCTTTCTGTGCCAAGTATAGCATTAATTATGCTATGCCTTTAATTTACATTTAGAAATTCTTCGTACATCTTTATACATATGGTAAACTGAATGTAAAAAAGTATGCTGTGTTTCCATATTTTGCTGTATTTTGTATAGTGCAAATACCATTAGTTGCTCATTTTGACCTTGCATACTAATTCAGACTACTATTTAAATGGGGCTTAACTCTAATTACCATTTATTCCTCCAGTAGTCCTACAAGACAACAAAGTGTAATAAAGAGGTTTCAGGCCAGATCAAGACCTGATGTCAGAAAGGGGATTTTTTGATGGATTATGACATTTTTAAATGTATACCAGGTGTAGAAGGGGCCACAGGGGCTTTGGCCCCAGCTGAAATCTGATCGGCCCCTTGAAGTGCCCCTGTTCTGGTTGTCCAAGAGCAAAGATGAGTGATGCAGCTCCATGTTTGAACACTAGTAGCGCTAATGAGTCAAACAGGAAAGTGCAGGAATCAAGCTCACAGTTGTTTTCTTCAAGAAAATTTGAACAATCCTTCAGGAAAAGTCTTTCAACTGAAAAACAGTGGCTGGATTCTTTTTCACATGTTGTATGTTTGAGAGTATTTTATTTATGCACAGTTAAAATGCATGTAAAATTGGTAAAGATAAATTACTGTGCAAGCTTTTTTACAATCACATTACAAGTGTTTGAACATGTGTGACTGGTTAAATGTATTAACTTTACTAAAACTGGAGATTTGTGTGCAAGGATGCTGAACAAATATTTGGCCCCTCTATTGTGGCCCCTGGCTTAGAAAAATCCTAGATCTGCCAGATTTATACAGACATCATTCTTCAAATTAACAACTTGTGTGTGTTTTGTTTCTCTTCTGCTGCAGAATAAATAATAAAATATGCATTGTCAAAATAAATTGTTCAAAAGCATTTTGCATTTTTTCCCTGATATTTTTAAATAAGCACATTTAGGCTACATAAATGTAAACTTTGTTAAGTTTTAAAATAGAATACTTTGCATGGGGGGAAAAACAAGTGTTTCCAAAGATTTTTAGCAAGTTGAATCATGAAAATTCAAACGACTTTTTAAAACAAAATTTCTCTTTATTAGTTTTACAGGAAAGTGAAATAATAGGGAACATCTTGTCAACTGCAGTCATGCAGGCTGAGACCAAAATACGGCAAATTGTTTGCAAAATACTGATTATGTTATGCAGATAATATTAAAACATTTCCATTTTCTGCCAATATTTTAATATTTTTATAACTCCCAAACATTCAGAATATTAAATGATCTTTTAAACAAAACTAAACCACCTTTATAAAATCGTTTTTGTTGTAGATTAAAATTGACAACAAGAACAGACGTAACATCAGATTACGAGGATCTGGTCGGTTCAAGTGATGAAATAAGACACGCTGAGCTTTTATTTTTTACCATGAGCACCCCAAATCTGAAGCAGCAGGAAGAAAGCCACGGCTGTAAATCAGTTTTGTGCTTTCCCCTTGACGATGTCAAAGTGTCTTCCCAGAACAAAGGCCTGTTGCAACACTACAGAAAAGCAGCAAAGTATTGGGTAAGACTTAGAACATTTACTTTCACTCTCTGTTCTGCCTTTTAATTGTCCTCCAAGTGAAATCTGCACTGGCACAGGTTTTAGGGTGAAGAGATCACACAGAACATCCTTTGTCAGAGTTGTATAATCATTTGTCGACATTTTACTAAGGTTTAGTTGTTACTAATAGAGAAGAAAAGAAAAACACTTGCTCAAATCTGGGCCAGACTGAAAACACTTGGTTTGTTATGAAATTATAACACGAGACAAAAGCTGTGGATACCATGTGGAAAATCATTTCTCAAGAAAAGGTTGTTTTTTTGTTGTTTTTTTTTTTTTTTTTTTGGGGGGGGGGGGTAATAGTGATGCAATGCAGAATGCAAAAACTGTATTTCAAATAAATTTTATGATTTCAGCTTTAACAGTTTCCAAAAGCTAAATGCACACATTTCCATTATATGCCATATTTATGGCAGGGGTGCCCAAACATTTTCCCCGAGGGGGCCAAAATGCAAATCTATCCAGGGCAGCGGGCCAAATACAGTAATATAATACATGAAATACAAATACTTTTTAAAGTAAAGTCCCTTATTTTGAACGATTAAGCTATGCAATGGTCCTCTTTAGTTTTAGTCTGTGCACTTGGAGAAAGTCTGCCATACGCTCAAATAGCAAAGGCTCATGGGACATTTCATAAATTGATAAAATATGAGTTTTTGTGGCCTTATAAAGTGTGCAAATCTACATGTGGGGTTAAATCTGAACAAAATATTTCTTGTCATTTCATGTTTCATGTTTAATCCTAAAAAAAAATCAAAGATAAAGCCAGCGCAATGAAAGAAAACTACCTTCACTACAGCCCTTTTATATAGTCATTTGACCAATGGAAATACTGTGTATATACACAAGATAATAGGTTACAACCTTGTAACTTTGGCAACTGTTGGTGGGCCAAATCAAATGGCTTGGCGGACCAAATTTGGCCCGCGGGCCCCACTTTGGGCTCCTCTGTTCTATGGAATAAAACTGCAGAACACTCTGGTGCAAGGAACAGAAGTTTGCTGAAAACATGCATGCATTCTCTAATAAAAAGTGTGCAGATTGATATGTAGAGACCAAACAGTGTGCAGTTGGATAAAGTCCAGTTTTAATACATAACAACACAAAGAACAAGAAGGTTTTAGTTGTTTAGCTTGGCTTTTCCTGTTTTTAATCACAGCAGCTCTGAGCACAAAGCAGGGTCAAATATCTTTCAGTTTCTTATGTTTAGGCGGAAGAAATAAGTTCTCTGCTCAGAGCTTTGACCTTTCTAACTCTGAGCGGTGAAACCTGTTGAGTCGACATCAGCACCGGACTTTACTGCTCAAAAACAGGAAACCCCTGCAGTGAGGAACACAACACAAAGCAGATGCTTTTACATGTGAACGTAGAATGTGTCCGCAGTAATGTAATTCATTGCACACGAAGCCATAAAACATCTACATGTTTATGTATTTTATGCGTAAACTTGCAGTGCTTCGTGTTCGTCAAAAAAAACTGAGCATATCTGATTTACGGCCTGTTTCAGACTGCATCGGTTCAAGTGAACAATGGTGGTGAGAAGAGATGAGAGCTGACGAGGAGTAGATAAAATAAAACGAACTGAGCCATAAATCTTTGGGTCATAATTCAGAACATATTTCAAAATATAAATTACTGGAGGCAGTTGACCAGAAACCATGAGGTCAGGCTTTGTTGTGTTTTTTGTTCCAGATCTGGAAGGTTTTGCGACTTGTGGGGGATTTGAATTGAATGTCAAACTAAAATAAAAATAAATAAAAAAATTAACACATGAAAGTCTTTTGTGCATGAAAAGCGACATTACATTGTAAAGATTTGTAAAAAAAAAAAAAATTACAAATGTTACAATTACAATTACAAAAACATTCATTGTAAAAAAATGCTCCAAAAAAGGTAAGATACTAAAAACAATTTGATAAAAATTTAGAACTTTTTAAAATATTCAGTTTTACTGAGCTATTTTTACACAAATGATCACTTATTAAACTTTCTTTTGTGAAGCCACTTTCTTAGACAATGCTCGTTCAACCATTTGACACAGAAAAATTATGAAAAAAAATCCAACTCAGTATGAAAATATTCTGAAAGATTCTTTACAAGAACTTTGTTTTGTGTGTGCACGTGTGCATGTGTGTGTGTGTGTGTGTGTGTGTGTGTGTGTGTGTGTG
>NW_013952513.1:1137993-1140599 GCF_001266775.1 Austrofundulus limnaeus | reverse complement strand
GTGTGTGTGTGTGTGTGTGTGTGTGTGTGTGTGTGTGTGTGTGTGTGTGTGTATTCCCTATGTGGGGACAATTTTTGGCACACACCCCTACTTGTGGGCATCTTATGGGGACCTAACTCTAGTCCCCATGGGGGGAATGTCATTGGTGGGTTGGGGCTTAAGTTTAAATTCAATTCAATGTCCTCATAAAGATAGCTGTGTTTTCCAAAAAAATAAAAATAAATGAATAAATAAAACACAGCCTTATGGGGACCCAATGCTTTTGATGGGGAACAAAGCCTGGACCCATAGATGCTGATTTTGGGTGGGGTGGGGATTTAGGTTTAGGACCATGGTGTGATTTAGGGTCAGGTGTCTACTGGGGTGGTTATGTTTAGGTTATGAGATCAGGCTATTATGACTGGAAAGTTGAGTTTCAAGTTTATTTATTGTTGTTTCTTCTTTTCCCAGAAATTCTCACAAAAGTTTGTCCAAGATCTCAATGATCCTGACCTTCAACACTAACCCAACTTTGTAACTTTCTTTTTTTTTTCTTATTTCAGATCACAACCCTGATGAGAGAATTGTCTGTATCATACTGAAAACAGTACAAAAGCATTAATAAAGCAGGACATGTTTTTTTCTTAAAGGATTCATGCCTGAAACAAAAATACAAACTCAAAAACAGTTGTACATCATTGTTGCTAAATTTTAGGAAAGTGAAAACATCCAGAATCATATTTTCAAGATAAAAACATAAAATATGTCAGGATTTCCATGTTATTCATCAGTACCTAACATACAAGGTTTCAAAGAAAAGTCCTGCCGTGTTTTTCAGGTTTAGATCTGCACTGAAAACAGAATATTACTGCACTCATTTCTGAAAAACACTGAACAGTTCATTAAATCCTCCAAAGCAAACAAAGGTGACAGTAGGCCTACCATTAATACTCAATGACAGGTGTGGAGCAACATTCGCTGCCACCCAGACGTTCTTCATATTTTTCCTTCAGTACCATAACAGCACTGCTAACCTCAGCTGACCCGCATCCTGTCCAAACCTGTCATCCAGCAACATGTAGCTTAATGAAAAAGGCTTTAAAGGGTTTTTAACCGTTGACCAGCTGAGATCACATCAGTGTCACAATTACTGAAAAGTCTCCAAGTGCTGGCACGTAACAGGAAGCGCAGCTTTTCTACAAAACTGGTCAAATTAACTGGAACAAAGGATTTTTGCTAAGAGCTGGGGAGATGTCAGACGGGAAAGCTTCCAAGAGGCGAGAAGAAAACTTTGGCTGCTGAAGGAAAACAAAGAGCAGAAGCAGCTCTGAAATCCTGCAGAACCTCAAGTTAACAAACAAACAAACAGTCACAGACGGACCAAAGCATGAACTAATGGCGGCTTATAAAAGGCAGCTGTGTCCACTTCTGTAATCAGAAGAGGAATTTATCACAACAATAAAGAAATGGGTTTGATTTCACTTTCTAAACCAAAAACAACTCACTTCCCTTATTTCTCTCCCAGAAAAAAGAAGAAATATAAAAATCCTTTTTTGTTTTTCTGGCATTACATTCAAATTAAAACTATTTTTAATCACAATTTGTTTGTTTTACTCTTCGGAATGCTCAGATCTTCAGATCTATGGAAAGATTATAAAGAATTACTATCTTACCTGTTGCAGGTGGCTCTCTGGATGACTTTAACGCAGAGCAAAGGTCTTCAACCCTGTTTCTCATGACCCACTGTCCTGCTTGTTTAGCTGTTTCCCTGCTTCATCACACCTGATTCAAATGATTAAATTACCCACTCAGAGCGTCATCTTGTTTAGCAGAAGCCTGTCCATCATTCGTTCACTTCAGTCAGGTGTGTTGAAGCAGCGAAACATCTAACATGCATGATAGTGAGCCCCGAGGAACAGGGTGGAAGAGCTCTGATGTAGAAACAGAGCCAGACAGGACTGATGAACAAATGTCTGAGTGAGGCCACGAACAAAGTGTTTTTGCTGCCATCTTGAAGAAAAAAATTAAAATCTAAACAAGCGGTTCACGAAAACTGTTATTTTATACACCTTGACACCTCAAAAATTGTATATCTAACCAAACCTTACAATCTTATTTCCAGCCAAACTAGTATTTTTGATGTTGTTTTGAGACTGATCAGCAGAATGTGTTAGCGTATTAATCCTATTAGCCTGGAAGTTTATCCTTTTTCCAAGAAGTACCAAATCCATCTGTCTTACTGCACTGACAGATTATCCCACTTAGTTTGAGAAGATTTAGACTAATATAGTATTTTAAACGTGTTTTCAGATGGTTTTTATTGCATTTCATTGCCAATTATTATTATTAACCTTGTGGTTTTCTTCAAGCACAGAAAGCTACAGCCAGAAGCACAATCAACATAAATAACATAGTAAAGTTATAATTTGTTGGTAATTGTGAAACACAAAATTAGTGATGACGTGAGGTTTCTAAAAAAAGTTGTTCATTTAAATTGGTTCAAAATTTGTGAGGTGAGAGCCATTTTAAGACGACAGTTTTATCTATCTATCTATCTATCTATCTATCTATCTATCTATCTATCTATCTATCTATCTATCTATCTATCTATCTATCTATCTATCTAT
>NW_013952513.1:1133841-1137756 GCF_001266775.1 Austrofundulus limnaeus | reverse complement strand
ATCTACAACAGGTAAGATATTCATTCTTCATAATGATTCAGTGGAACCTAAATTCAAGATCACCTTGTTTTTTATTATTATTATTATTTACTGATGAATACATGTTTTAATTATTGCTTTTTGTTGGATTTTTCTTTACAATAAAAACGAGGAGACTCAACACTGCTGGTGATCATAACGTCTCCGTTTTCAGGTTTGTTTTTGAGTGCAGAAACATGAGAAATCTACTTTTTCTTGCAAACATAGACGACGCCAGGAGCTGGCTAAAGTCGGAAAATAAATGGTGTGATTTAATTGTTGATAAAAAAATACAAACAAAAAATAACCTACTATGAATAATCATAACATTGTGTAAGACAAGACACACCAATCTGGTGGGTTCAACATGAACAATTAAAATACTACTGCACATTTCCTGCTTTTTGAACTAAACATAAACCTCACATATGACCGCACTTTATGAGCTTAAAGCTACAAAACCCCTGTCTGAGTCCTCTGAGAGGAAATCTGATCTTTAAATTGCAAATTTGATTGATTAGTTCATTTTAAGCACTCTAATTACAAAATCATGTGACAGCAGATTGAAGATATTAACTTTAAAGGATGGCTTCAGAACGCCAGTGTTGTGGAAAATAAATTGATTTTCTCCAATACATTTATGAGGCGTTTGCAGTGGAGTCAACAGATTTGTTATATAAGATGTATCTGGGTGGTATTGATGTGTCTGTGTGGGGAAAGTGGGGGCGAATGTTCCTCCTCACTTCGTCAAAAAAAAAAAAAAAAACAAGTGATCAAGTTGCATGTCCTTCGAGCAAATAAAACAGCATGCTCAGAGGAGGAGTGGTAAAGAACCAGACTATAAGAATACAGAACCACTGCAGGCTGGGCCAGACGAAAACCTTTTTCCTCTCCAGACGTCTTGTGAAATCCTGAATGTGAGCAGGTAGGATTTTCTGCACACTCGTGAAAAGCAGATTGTATGCTATCGCTTTAATTTGCAATCATTTTGTTGCACTTATTGCTGTAAATTTCCAAAAGTTTTCTCAATTAAAAAAAAAAACACTCATTAGACAGCTGGAGGACAGAACAGCTGGACCCAGCTGGGGCTCAGACGGATTGAATCGTTTTTTTTAATCAGAGGTTAAAACCTCTTTGTTCATGCACAGACGGATAAAGGGAAGCGCTTGTGCTGAAAATAAAAAAAAGTTTTTCTTTGTGTTCAACATTCTTAAAACAGTAGGGGATTGCTGGATTATTTATCCATGTTTGTGTGTGGTTTTTATTCACTCACTCATCCAGAGAGCAACAAGTATCAAGAACAGCAGCAGACATGAAGTTTCACGCTCTTGTCCTCCTTCTGGTCTTCACCTGCATGTACCTGAGTCTGGCACAGGGTATGTATCTGCTTAGATTCATACCAGATGTTCAGCTTTAAAGTTTACATTTTTACTAGATTGTATCAAAATTGGATCATTTTTCTTTGCAGCAGCTCGGTTTTGTTTGGGCACGTGGAGCTGAGTGGTTTCCTTTTATCAGGTTTTGGTTTACAGCAGTTTTTGCTTCAGCTGGTTTCACATTTCTTTATGGGTGAAACCTGTCATTTATATATTTAGAAAGAAAGAAAGAACCTCTTCAAAGAGAAGAAGAAATTGTCTTTCATGCCAAAGTTGGATCTGTCAGGACTTGTTGCTGGAAGATTACTTGGATGTGATGACAGGTGTAAAAAAAATTGCAACACTGTTTGCTCTAATTAACTGTAAAAGCTTTTTCTCATGCAGCGTAAACCTGAAATTTTGTTTTCAGTTTTCTTTAAAACGTACTGACACATTGATAAATTGATGTCATCTATTACAGAACAAACATTGCAGCTCAGTACAATTCATCAAGGATTATATTTGCAGCTTAGTCTGGGCTTCGACTTAGCCTAAATAATATAAATTCCTACAAGATCTTTATCCCCATGAAACGTTAGAGGCTTTGTCATGCAGTACAATGTTAATAAAACAAAATAAGAAAAAAGAAATACAATCAAAAAGTTAAAGAAATAAAAGGTATTGTTCAAATGTTTGAATGTAAATTACATTTTGTATAATTATGATCCCCACACGCGACCATCAATCGTAGCACAGAAATGGCTGCACTGATCAGCGTAGGAATGTAGACGATTCTGACTTACACTGCACCAGCCAATGGTTTTATGATGGACCCCATATTTGAGAAGGGGGCTCCATCTGAAAAGGGGGTCTCTGGACAAATAACATGCTTATAACTCAAAAACTATTCAACATAGGAGCTTCATTTGTTGTTGTTGTTCAGTTCGAATGAAGGGACCCACCAAGGAGAACCCTAACCCCACCCTTTCCGGACCCCCACCCATTACAATAAATCTATTCTGGTGACTTTTGGGTTCTTCATTGGTGCTTTGTATATGTGTGGGGGTCATATTTGTAATAACTGTTGATTAGATTGAGTCCAAAATGGCTCAAAGATAAAAATATCCATCCATCCATCCATCCATCCATCCATCCATCCATCCATCCATCCATTTTTCTTCATGCTCATGGAAAAGCTGGTGTCTATGTTCAGCAGTCATCAGGCAAGAGGAAACAAAAATACAGATTTTATAGGCAAATAATGCATTTAGTATTAAATATAGACGTTAACTTACTCCTGTCATTTGCAGAAAACACATCCAACAACATTGATGCAGACACTAATGATAAAGATCAAGAGCAAGATGAGGTCAGAGGTGCAAGTGTAAATTTACAAGTTTCAAATAGGAATTCTCATGTTAGTGAAATAAATCACATCACTTTGACTATTTCTTAGTCCAACACTTCCAGCGGGAATATGAGGATGATGATGAGCTTTCCCGCACAGTGCTGACTGGCTGAGCTCCTTTTTTTTCAAGTCCTTGACAGTGCAAAAAAAGTGTGAGATAAGGCTTTCACGTCAGATGATTGATATTGGTTGCTTTCAACATCCCTGCACTTTGTTCTGCCGCTAAATAACTGTAAAAACAAAAATCCAATTTTAGTTTCTCCTCAAGAAAGTCTTCAACTTTCTACACCTTTCTTTCGTCCCTCCAGGCTCGTACGAGAACTGCTGCCTTGGCCATGCTGCAAACATTGGCAGACTTATAAAGAAAAACATCGTGAGTTACAGGATGCAGGAAACAGATGGTGATTGCAACATCAGAGCTGTTGTGTGAGTACCAAATGTTGTATTCTTTTTATTGCCTACGCAGTTTATTTACTTTCAAGCATTGCTATAGCTGGCAGATACTGATCTAGATTTGAGAAGTTAAATTTAAAAAAAGAAAGCAAATCAATGATGTTTTACAATATTTCTGTTGTGTGTAGCTTTTCAGTGAAGCCGAAACGTAAACCGCAGTGGACCCTTTGTGCCAATCCAGACCACCAGTGGGTGCAGAACTTTATGAGAGTGGTGGATTCCAAAAAGAGGGCCTAGGTTAAAAGCTGCAGCATTCTTTCACAACGACCAACTTTTAATGTCTTATAGACGTTCTCACTCATTTGTCATCATAAACACATGTCTTTGCAGACCACTAAAAGGAGAGAAACCAGAGAGGAGGCAAGAGGAGAAGCTGTTTCCCCTCCCTGCCAGGCATCATAACTCATCTCCTGTCAGATGGATTGTATTTCACGTGATTTAATATTTCCTGTCGCTGACAGTGAATCCATGTAAGCAGCTTTTTAATAGCACAAGCAATCCTAAAACTATAACCAGAGCATTAAAAAATAACCCATTTCTCTCAGCCGTTGTGATGCAGTTCACTTCTCAGTGATGTATAGAGCCTGCTAAGATTGAGCCACTCTTTGGCAGCTTTAAAATGTGATCAAATGTGACTTTAATGTAAAAAACACCTTAGTAATAAGCTGATATATATATATA
>NW_013952513.1:1124843-1133436 GCF_001266775.1 Austrofundulus limnaeus | reverse complement strand
ATACTACAGTATTTTTGTATTAGCGCTCCAACTGTAATTAGCTGTTTTTTTCTATAACAAATAAAAATACATTGAAAAAACTTCAGATTCTTGATCATAATTAATCAGACAAGAACAACCAGCTGTTTGACATTATTTCAGTTTTGATCTAATGAGCCCATTGTTGACATTGTTGGGTTTTTTTTTAAATCAGCATGAGCTGAAAGTGACTGAAATGACCCATCTGTTTATAAAAGGATTTTCAGATAAAAGAAACAAATCCACTTTTTACTGGCCGTGTTCTCAGGCCTTAAAGTAGTTTCTAAGCTTTTTACATCCATCTTAAACCAATTACCAGATACCTGCTGGCAGTGAAGAGTGATCTTTCAAATGTGTTTTTAATGACGACGAGGCCTTCACAATTAGATTAAACTTTGATAAAACTTCCCAGCTGTAACTCAACATTACAGATGACTGAGTTCACTTGTTTTGATCTGAATAAACACAGGTTCATTTGAGATCAGAATTTCACAAAACAGATTACTTGAACAAGAAAAAACAACACATTTAATATAGTAAGATAATGTTAGTCTATGTTACAGTTTCATTGATTATCATTAATGGTGAAACGTAATAAGAAACAATAAAAGTATGAACTAGTTTTTAAAGTTTCTCAGACTCTCTGTGGGATTTTCAGTGAGTTTTTATTTTCATTCATCCATTCTATTGTTGTTTAGTCTATCGAGATGTTGAACCTCTGCTCTAATAGGCTCCTAAACTCCTAAACTTAGCAAAGAAAGAATTTAGTGTTGAATTTTGAGTAATAAGCTTGCAAAAATAGCTGGTAATTTTCGATCAGATTTTCTTCACCCACAGTTCTATTCGGGGTGGCTGAAGAGCTGCCTCTGTGTGAGAGGCAGGGGACATTCAGGTCAAAAGTCCATCACAGGACCATGATGAGACAAACAAAACAAGAACCATTCATACACTCACACCTAGGGATGATTTAGAATGATCAGTTATTCTAAACTGCATGTTTTTCTGAAGTACTTGGAGAAAACCCACACATGCAAACTCCACACAGAAAAGCTGCACGCAGGAGATGATCCTGTGATCTTCTGTCTGTGCAGCAGCTCTAACTGCACCACAGCTGGAAATTTTACCAGCAGCTTGTCTCGAAGACACAAGTTGTTCCCTTTTCTTCAATTGAATCTATGAAAAAGACCTAAATACAACACAACTGGTGAATGATTAAGACTTTTTTGCAAGGGGTTGCACAGGTGGTGTTTTTTTTAAAGGGGAGCATATAAATAAAGAAAAAAAACTATGGGTTTTAAAATTCCGTGTGGTCACCACAGCTTAATTCACATGGCTTTCTAATCATATAAGAATGATCAGAAAACATGCTGAAAGCTACTCACAACTTATTGAGTCATTTTTAGACATACAAAGCTTAAGATACGTGTAGAAGTAGCATAAAACAATCTTTACCAAAATCTAAATGCCAATCAAAAATCCAAGATGGCCACTACAGCTAACTTTAAAAGTCTAGAATTCAGCTATTTCATAACTTATTGAGATTAAATTTGTTGTGGAGTAGCTAAGCATCACGTGCCCTTTGTTGTTTATAATCCCAAACTTGGCTAATGCTAATGCTAATTTTACAAAGGGCTATAATTCAGCCATTTTTTAAATATACACAGCTAAATATATTTATATAATTACAGTATTATCATATAACAATCTTTAACAAAAATCTAAATGTAAATAAAAAATCAAAGATCCCCATCCACTTGTCAGTTATATGGGGGTGACACCTGGGGTGGCCAATCAGGTGCCAGAGGTGGCACTTGCCACCCCAGCCACCCCTGTGTCCACCTCTGACTGTGCTGACAATCAACAGTAGATGCATCTCAGGTTTTTGCTGGACTTCTCTCCTTTTCCTTAAAGAGTTTCAGACTGCTCATCTGCTGAAGATTTTTCTTTTAGGACAGATTTTTTTAATCTTCTCCTCTGTCAATTTTTTTTTTCATTTTTTTGCCAGTATTGCAAAATATACTGTCATTTTTAGGTACAGAAGCTGAGTAAACAAACAAGTAGCCAAAATCCCTCTTAAAACCCATTCAGACTTTCAGAAAGCCTTAATAAAAAATCTCATCAGATTAAGATTATAATAAAGTCTGCCTCTTTAGAAACAAAACAGAATTTAGAGGTGGTTACAAATATATCTACTAACTAAATCACAGCCATTAATAGTTTTATGATGATTTGCCTTCCTTCAAACCTCAGGTGAAATAATATGCACAAAATATAAATTTTGTTAAAAGAGAGAGCAGTTACCCTGGTTCCGTACGAGCCTGAAGGAGCGATCCACTTTAATCCAGGGAATAAGTTTGTGGAACGGTCTGGAAGATGAGGTTAAAAATGTCAGATCCTTGTATATTAAACAGAATGATAAAATCTAGTATTCTGAAGAAATATGGAGAAGCTTAAGTGAATTAATACTAATTGTTGTTTTGAGTTGGTGTTTTAAATTTAGCTTTGTTTTTAGTTTTTTGTATGTTTTCAGTTGTTTTGATTTTTGTTGTAATTTACTTTTATTTTGAACATATTTTGGGTATAAAAAAGGGGCAGATATCATAAGATTTATTTGTCTTCTGCTGCCTTTCATTTTTATTTTTATTTTATTTTGATTGCATGTTTTTTTTTGTTGGGTATTGTTACAAATAAAAATGAATAAATGAATGAAAAAAACATGCTTATGTCCTTTTTGGAATAAACTAAAGGATTAAGTGCTCTCTTCAAGGCTGAGAAAATCTCCTGGCTTCTTACAAACTATTTAAAGCCTGTTTGTCATGGATGAAAAATGTACCGTAACAAAGCAGAAAACAAATTTCAGGTTGTGTTCTGGAGTTATCCTTCCAAGACAACAATTAATCTTCTCTTTACAACACAGCATTAAAATGTACTTAGAACACGAAGGACAATGAGTACTTTTACTTACAATGCTTTGAGTACATTTTGCTGATGCTATCATTTCTTACTAATGAGTTTGGATGGGGGTCTTCAGAGATAAAGGATAATTTTCACATGATGGTATTTGGGTTTTTGAACAACACAAACAATTCTTCCACAACTTTATTATCAAAAACAAATTTGGATCAGTGAAAATATGCTGTTAGGGGCACCTGAAGAGATTTTTTTATCAGTATGGTTTCCGATTTTTTTCCTCCATTATTATTTCAGCTGGCAGCCTCTGAATGATCAAAAAATAATAATTCAACAGTCTCTACAGGCATCACCCTTTAACTTGAACATGATGGACCTGTTGTGAAATGTCTTCAGACGTCATCGACAGCAAAGTCTGCAGGTTAAAATGTGCATCGTGTAAACTTTAACAATTGTGCTCTTTGTGTCAACAAAATGCAAAAATGCATCAAGATGAAAACTCCAGCTGCATTTAAAGCAGAGCCTAAACATTAGCTCAAGTGTAATCTTGATGTTTTATTTCAAATTCATGCAACACTTGCGTCAAAACATCGAACATTAACTCAAGATGCTTGTATTAAGCAAACTTGGAAAACGAGAAACAAAAAATTACATTTTCCCACAGAATTACCCTATTTAGTTTCAGTTCTGTTTATTTTCATCTAGATAAAGTTTGAGAAATCCCTTCTTGAACTTTGCTGGAAGCAAAACGTGAAGAACAAAAATACCAAATCTTAAAAGTCGGGCATTTGCTTATCTGAAGCTTTTAGTTATATATCATTTTAAAAAAAACCTCGTAATTCTGAATAAAGACACACATTCAATATGGAATGCTGGAGTGTTTTCAAGTTCAAATGTGCTCATTAATGTGTTCATTATTTTAAAAGAATGACCATGTCAGTTTATTCATTAACTGCCCTGCCAACCCTCACAGCTCAGATAGTGATTGATTTAACTCAGAGATGCCTTCAGATCTTTCATACTGAACAGCCAACAAATTAAATGTGGAACATGAGTTTCACTTTCTTCTGTTTTCCCATGAAATGACTCCGTGGGTTCAGTTTAGGTTACATACTTCAGAGATGAAACAGAAAAAAACGAAGGGAGGCTCAAGTCAGCACAACTTTTGATGCAAAACAGGGAACTAAACATCAAGTTAGCTCAGAAAAAACAGAGTATGAACAAAGCACTTACCAGAACTGTCATGTTGCATCACATCCTTTTTGTGATGAATAAAGTCTCAGATAAAATTGGGGGGTGGGGGTGGGGGTGGGGGTGCAACTTTTGGATGAAGCATTGAATGTGTTCGTCTGAGATTTCGGTCTGTTGGTGAAAGTTGATGTGCGACTCATTTTGAAGATCTCACCTCCAGATGCTGCGATGACTGTATAAAATTTGATACACAATCAAATTAGTTCTATGGGAATTAATCACAGCATTGTGTTAAAGCCCACAGCAGCATCCGTTTAACGTGGTGAAAGAAATAAATGTTATCCGTGTTCGTTACCAGGATGTGTGCGAAACCGTACAGAGAATGTGCAAATGCAAGGAGAGAGTTTTAAAGAACAGCCATACAGAACCAAAGAGCGCTCTTTGCCGATGTCCGGTTTAATGCTACCAGGAAATCAGACCGAATACAGAAATGCAAGAAGTTTTATCATAAGCTTCAGGGCATGACTCCGCCTAATTGATTACGTCGTCAGTAAGGAGGGGGTCCCTGTCATTTTTGTCAAAGCCATGCCCTCAAACAAAAATAAACCTATCCTAATGATTTAAAAGTTCAATATGAGTTTTTAAAGGGGACTGTTGGGTATTTTCCAGGCACATTGCTCAATTCTATGCCACAATCAAGCAACCATGTTACCTTCTGTTGTAATGAAAATGTTGTACATACAATGTCTCTTTAAGAACTTGCTGTTTCAGACACTCCTATTTCAACACATCTTCCCTATAATGCTTCATGCCGTTTACAACCGTTCATAGGAGCATTATAAAAGGGTCTCCTTGGCATTGAAAAAAAACAACAACAGTTTTTTCAATGAAGGCATTTTTCAGTCCGAAAAGGACTGGACTGCAAGTATAGTCATACATGTCAAGTTGTACAGATTGTCCGTAATTTACACGGAAAGAGCAAACTCACAGATTTTCTCAAGTTTTACAGATTTTTTTCAAAAACTCAGTTTCAGATTTATTGAACAAGTCAGTGCCTGTAGGACATAAAAAACAAACAATAAATAACATCAAATAACCATCTTCCAAACCGCTCTGTCACTATAAGTTCTCTCATCCTCATCTCCTCCTGCTGCTGGTGCTGTCAGCTCCAAGGAGCAGTCTGCTCCCCCACCCCACAAAACACGAACCCGAAGGGGTTCACATGTATGAGTAGTTAGTATTACAACTCAACAGACATGTGTGGGGGAATAGGTGGTGCTTTCTATGAGCAAGTGTTTAGGTGGCTCCAAATGTCTACCACAGGAGATTCAAGGATTTCTCAAACATGCATGAATGAGTCAAAACAACAATCTGGGTATTTTTTGATTAGGGGACAATGTAACGTAATATAAAGCTCCAAAAAGTGTATTTTGCCCCCCACCCCAAGACCAGAGTTGTAAAGTAACTAAGTACAAATACTTTGTTACTGTACTTAAGTAGGATTCTTGGGTATTTGTACTTTACTTGAGTAATTATTTTTCAGCCTGCTTTTTACTTCTACTTCTTACATTTTCATACAATTATCTGTACTTTATACTCCTTACATTTTTTCAAAAAAGGCAAGAAGTCGTTACTTTTATTTCATATTTGCTTGTTTTCATTCCAGCTTGTTATTGTAAAAAATAAATACTATTCATATGAATTGTGCCTCCTAGATAGAGTGAATTTTATTGTGGTTGAATGAGAAGTATAAACATATAAAATTCTGATACTGTATTAGTTTGTACACAAATAAATCATGTCACACTCCAGCAGGACATAATCATTAAAATAAAAGGACTGTATTTAAGAAGTATTTGTATTTCATGAATTATATTATTGCATTTGGCCGCAGCCCTCAGATAGATTTTCATTTTGGAGAAAAGGTTTCGGCAGCCTTGATATAAACTGAAATAGCTAAACTAGTGCATCCTAATTTTAACATAATTTAAACATTATTTTAATACGACAGTCACTTCTGTATTTTTTGGGGGAGGTCACCTCCTAATAAATGTCATTACGTAAATTCTAACTGTTCATTTTAAATCAATAATTTTACTAAATATTCAAGTACAAAAAATATCAGATACTTTAATACTTTTACTCAAGTAATATTATAAGAGGAGAGTTTAACTTTCACCAAAGTAATTTTATGGTGAGATACTTGTACTTTTACTCAAGTATCACTTTGTGGTACTTTATACAACACTGCCCAAGACCTACTAAAAAATGGGTGAATTTCTAAGTGTAAAGTGCTTTGGAATCCAAAGGGGACTTGATAAAGGGTCATATAAGTTCAGGCCATTTATCATTTACCATTACCAGAGTGAAGTCCAAATCATGATCAGACTGGACAATGAAAAAAATGACAGAAGGTCATTGCTGATGTACAGTATTTCCTTCTTGGCATTCTGATAATACACACCTGTATGCAACAGACCAACAAAAATGCTACAACTTCTGTTTTTATTGGCTGTTCACACCTCCTGATAATCAGTTAATAAAGTGAATTCAAATAGCATCACAAGGCTAATATTTTCCATCCCAAGCATCGTGAATGAACTCACTATTTAACACACAGCTTTTCCATTTTGGCTTGAATTTTGTTTAATAAAGATTTACATTATGAACAAGCTGTGCCGTTTTGTACACTTGAGGTGAAGCTTCATTAACTTTAAAACCTGACCAAACATTTTTAAATGTGCACTGAAACTTAAAACCCTGGATTTGGAAGAGAGTAGACTCTTTCTCATAACTGTGGAATTTATTTCTAAATAGAAGCTTTGAGTTCCAGAAGAAGTATTTTGAGTTCACTTTAGGAGGCTTTCAAATTAATTTTCACAAGGAACTGTATGACCCAATATGGAAGTGTTTGGCCAGTTGATACTAAATTTCGCTTTGTTGACCGTTTCTTTCACCCTGTTAGAATCCCAACGGACTCTCTCTCAGAAAAGGATGATGCCCAAATAAGGTAAAGCAAAATTTCACAATCAATGCAGGCTTGTTTTCATGATCTTTAAAAAAAAATTGTCATTCATCCAGAACTCAAAGCTGATCCTTCGCTGCCAAACACAACTACCAATGAGCTTGCTCACTTGAGTTTATGTTTTGGCTCGATGTGAGAATCTCAGAAGGAAAAATACAAACTAAGCTAAGTGTTGTGAAAGGGTTTTCAAAGAAAAGAAGGTCAGACAACAAAAGTCAAGTTATTTTTTATTTCTAATACCTTTTTTAATTTTCTGTTATGTAGGATTAACTGGCTCAAAAATGACATTTTTCACAATAATTATTTGAACACTTCACTGTATTTTATGTTTTTTTTCCTCCTAAATACATAAACATTTTTTCTGTCACATAAATCAATATTAATAGAATTTGTTGCCAAGTTTAAAAAAATGCTTCTGTTCTGTAGATTTTTCAGGTGAAAGTAACATTGCACAAGAATGAGATTCCTTAAAAGAAAAAACAGCAATCCAAAACCTCTTCTTGGCACTTATTTGAACAGTGATAATATCTGAGTGTTGGCTCGACACGATGTGAACATAATCATGTGTGAACAGGCAGCAGGCTGAAGGTTCATTCAACACCTTATTGTGAAATAGTAAGTCATTGAGGTTGGCATCAGAACAGAGCAGGTGCACACAAACACTGGCAGATCTGGCAATAAATATGAAGGTGAGGATAAGAGGCAACGATTGACACCTGATTCAGAAACACTGGTGAACCCTGAAGGCAGAGCACAAGTAAAAACAGATGTTTCAATGGTGTAAATGTGAAAATAAATCCTCAGTGAGAAATCCATGTTCCATGTACAATGCAATACAGTGTTTCCTATTTCGCCATTGTTTTTTTTTTTTTACAGAATGTGCCTTGGATCATTTCAAAATCTGTTTCTGAGAAGAGACGAGTTTCATTGAACTTCCAGGGTTGTAGCAAAAAAAGGAATTATTAACAATCACAAAGCAGGTTTCTTTCAGCACAAGTCTTTCAAAAAGTTAATAAATTAATATTTCTACAGTCATTAATGTAAAAGGGGAAAACCTACAGAGCTGATAATTAGGTTGTGGCCACGAGACAATTATGGCATTCCCATGCAGAGGCTGTTTATTGTTCAAATGGACAAGTTTGAATAAATTTAATTTTATATAAATATAGGAATGAATGCCTAATGTAAGTGACATAGAGTCACTTACGTTAGGCATGAAGTAATTCTTAGCATTCAGCTATGTGACACAGGTGACGACTGAAACCCTTTGTCCAAAAAGCTTTATTTTCTTTTTTTTTAAGGTCAACACTCAAAACAGGCTCCTCTCTCACATCAAGCCTTGGCTGCAGGAGTTGGAGTTACGTTGCGTTCAGGAACACAGTAAAAAATTCTGTTTCCTGACAAACGGCATTCCTTTTCATTTTCCTATGCCCATGAAAAATGAACCAT
>NW_013952513.1:1113225-1124723 GCF_001266775.1 Austrofundulus limnaeus | reverse complement strand
ATTAAGTGTGGGGTAGGCTTCCTTTGAACAGTTTGAAACAAAAACAGCATATTCAAAATCTGACTCAGCAATTTCATCTCAGGCTGTACATGCTGCTTAAAATTATCTTGTGGTCACTTGTTATTATTGCATGGTCACGCAGTATTTATCTCATGGTCACACAATTTTTTTTAATTTAATGTCACCAGACAGGCACTGTACAAAACAGTTTTTGTGTAAATTTACCAACATTTTGCCTTGAAACAAATACTAACATCATATTAATCAGTCATTAAAAAAATTAAAAAACACTGTCAGTACCCAAGATGTTTCTAAAGAGGACGTATCATGCAAAATCCACATTTTTTGCCATTAAATACATTTTGTTGTGCAGTTGGAGTCTGTAGGAGTGCAGAAAAGTTGTATTTAGTCACTCATAGTTCTACAAAGATACTGTATCTTTACATTGTGTTTGGGTCATATTTTTCAACATGTTCAGTTGATGTTTTCTGAACTATTACATCACAGAATTTGCAACAGAACTGCCAAATAAGGTCTGAACTTACAAAAAACAATTTTATCGTCAAAACCAGTTGCTTTGAGACACACCTCAAAAAAAGGGATGAAAGAGGGGCTTGTGGAGTTACAATAAGGAGGAATTCAGACCAAAGCGTTGCAGTTCCACTTTATATAGATCCCAACTGAATGATTTCAATGTAAAAAGGAAGGATTTAAAAGCAGGATACGTCTCCTTTAATATGAGGAAATGCCCAGGACATACATTTGCAATGATTTCTATGACATTAATTTAATTTAAGACAATTTCAGTTACGCCAGATTATATTTTATTTGATCCTATATTTAATATTTGATCATACTTCTCCGTCAGACCATGCATGTTCTAATTGTCTCCCTAATCAGGATTACCTCTAGTCCTGGATTACCTCAGAGGGGTTTATGTTCTGAATGAGAGGGACTCGAAGATGCTGACAGTCATTCAGACATGATGTTCTGTGTCAGTAAGCCCGTTGTAATCAGAACAGCATGCTCATTACCTCATCCTCCACGTGTGGGACATTTTGATCCACATGTGACATACTGGTGTATAAGATCATTTGGAGCGATGAATAAAATGTCTCTTAGGAAGTCCTTTACAGTTTATTTCTGTTATAATATGACACAGACAGCGGAGGGCATATGTTTGCCAATAGATGATTCAGACCACTTGTTCAGACTCTCATAGTCCTCAGGGTGAAGTGCTGAATATCCTACAGCCTCCACTAACCTCCTCTTCTGGGCCCGATGGAGGAGGATCCTGTATGTTCCAGTCAAGGGGCTTTTACAGTCTAAACAGGGATTGTTCTGTAAATGGACTTTTGCGATGCCTAAAGCGGACATGAAGGTCTTCACTTCTTGCTCCTCCACACTGAGAGGCTGGTTGGCCTGAGCAAAGTGGGCCGGGGACGAAGGCAAAAAGGCATACGGTTGAGGGTACTCAATCCCCTTCAGCCACGCACTGTTTGTAATCTGTGAGATGGAGGAGCGGTCGACAGGCACAACCCGCAGCATGCCCTTGATGACCAGCTGACAGGGGTCAGGCACAAAAGCAGGGATGGTGTAAGCCCCCTGCAGGATGCAGCGCTTCAGCCTCCCCAGGTTCTCCCCAAAGAAGGGTAAAGTCGCCGTCACCATAAAGTACAAAAGAATTCCTAAAGCCCACATGTCCGAGTGCTGTCCCGTGTAACCTTTTTGTTTGAAAAGCTCAGGAGCAGCGTACGGTGGAGAGCCACAGAAACTTGTGAGCAGCTCGTTCGGGCCACAAGCCGTGCTGAAGCCGAAGTCTCCTACTTTGATGCAGTAACTGGTGGTGTAGAAGATGTTCTCTGCTTTAAGGTCTCTGTGGACGATGTTGCAGTCGTGCTGAAAAAAAATCACAATGATCACTTCAAGCAAAGAGTTTGACATAATTTCACACAGGTAAAAGTAAAAACCTCACCCTAAAAAGACTCTATACGGGAAACAGACTGCGCATCTGGAGCTTAGTTAACCTGAAGGTTGAAATCTTTGCTGTGAACACCAACAAATTCTACCCTGTGCCTGGTTTCTCTTTTTGTGTTTTATTTTTAATGACATCTGGTGGCAAACTCGCAGACTTCAACCAATATTCACCTCAACAATTTCACCTTCCAGTGTGAGAATCAACTGTAGCCACTGTTTTTTGTTTTGTTTTGTTTTTTGGAGCCACAAATCAGAGTATAATGAAGAGAACATGTTTTCTGGTTTTCTCCATCACCCCATCACAGTCAATCAACGATTTCTGTGAAAAGTTTCCACCTAAAGTGTAAGTTGGCCACAATGTGTAGCACACATGCACCACACCACAAGCGCCTACACAGTATATAATGTGATAAAGTGATGCGACTGTGATGCTGTGTGGAGATATATAATACTTGAATTGCCTGAACTGCTATTAAAAATGCTTTGAGTAGCAAAATTTTTTTTTCGTTCCTGTCCTTGGTCTTAAAATGTAAAAATGGTTAGCTTGGCTGAGTACTTCCTGCATCTAAGGTTGTCTAAGGTTGGTGTACACAACTACTCAATTATCTACAGTTTGTTTAAGAAATAACAACTGACACCAGGTGTTTTTGGTTCTTGTGATGAGTAGAACAGTGTCTTTTCCGATTGTTATTTCTTCAGTTGTATGACTGATTTGAAAACAGTTGAACAAGCAACGAATCACAAAATGGAATTTATTCTTCAGCTTAACTTAAAGCTTGATCTCCTGCACGAACATCCTAAAGCATTTTTAGAAACGACTCACTCCTCCTTTGATTTTACATTACATTTTTTCATGTGACATTAGAAATGTTAATATAGTCCTGTTAATTCATCCTCTGTATCCATAATTTATTTGTCACAAGCTTCCTTATCTCTTTCAATGCAAATGGTGGGAAGAAATCTGTGTCTACATGTTCTCGTGCTCTTTTCATCCACCGATTAAGCCTCTAAACCAAAGATCTTTGCTCACAACTTGAAAGTAATAAATACCCCTACTCCAATAACTCATGCCACATGAGGCACAGACAAATACAAAAAATAGAAGGCTGAATGAGTCTCACCATGTGTTTAACAGCAGAGAGGATTTGTGCAAAGACCAGCTTGGCTTCCAGGTCGTAGAGCTTCCCTCTAGTGGTGATGCGAGAGAACAGGTCTCCACCGTTGCCGTACTCCATCACCAGATACAGCCTTCTGCTGGACTCGATCGCCTCGTAAAGGCGCACAATGTTGGGGTGACTCAGCTTCTCCATGCAGCTGATCTCCGAGGAGGCAAAAGGCGGAGTCTTCCTATCCTGACGCAGCTTGTCCACAATTTTGACAGCGACTCTCTCTGCAACAGCAGGTGAATGACAAAGGTAAAGATTTGATGTGTTAATAGACATGAGGACTAAAGTTTGATTCACAGGCAATGAGAAGGCTCGTTCTCTCCACTATACTGCAACAAGATGTGAGACAGAAAATTGAAAACTAAGAAGTTTTCGCCACACACGGGGAAGAGGCCTTATCTGTGACTATAAATCAGACTTTTTGCAGGTGCATGATGAAAATGAAATAAATTGCTGCTCTTGTGCATTACTCCCAGAACTAATTTTTACAGCGTTATGCTTCAAGCATTGTGTGTCAGAACTTCATTGGTGTGTTCAGGGTTGGATCTAGCCAATTGGCGCCCTAGGCAAGCTTTCATGTGGTGCTCCTTGCGCAACATTCTAAATCTCACTGCCATTTTACATACATTCACATGCCAAATGAAACAGTTTTTATTTAATATTATATATCTTTAAAACCAGTTAAAATAGTTAACAATGTAATCATTTTGAAACAGAATAACAGAAGTTCACCTCATGTCTGCCAACATCTGCTGACAGCAATGAGGAACACCTGTTCATGTTAACTAGCAGCAGTGGAGCGAAGCAGTTGTAGGGGGATCCAGGGGCATACACCACTGGGAAATTTTCTAAAATGTCTACTAAAAATGCTGCATTTTCCAGTAATTTAAAGCACATTTTACTAAATACTTGGGATTAAAAAAACAACATAAAATCAGTATTTTGTGAAGGTTGAACACTGAAAACTAGACTTTAACCTGAACTTTATCTGAGATTATATTAAACTTCACTTTTCCTCTGTTTTGTACACACTGAGGGCCAGTACTTGAAAGATCCTCTGCAACATACAACCTCATGGTGTAACAAAGCATGCTGAGAAACCCACAGAACAAGTTACTTAGACCAAACCTACATTCTTTTAAATTAACGAAACGTTTTTAAAGAGTGCAAATTACCTTAGACAATGAAAATATCATATAAATAAGTAAATAAAAGATGGAGTTAAAGCCACATGAATAAAGATTTTGTTTTACCTTTTGTCAAGGAGTGGATCCCCAGTTTTACTGTGGAGAAGTTGCCATGGCCGATCTCTCCACGCAGCTCATAAAAGCCAACCCTTCGGCCCAGCATCAGGTCATTTATGATCTTCTCATTGTGGGCCATGTCATAGATAATCCTTTCAAACGGGGTCTGCTTCAGTCTTTCCGCTTCAGTCAACTGGGGGATGGCACAGGCGTCAGCAGTAGTAAGGGCTGACACTGATTTTTCCACATTTGATGAGCTGCCATCAGATTTTTTGCTCGGTTTCTGCTTTGGCCAGAGCCAGGGTTTGTTGCCTTTAAAATGGACAAAAGAAATCAAAATGTCTGTCAGCAGTTTTTGACTCTGATGGAAAATTAGTGCCCAGACAGAAGTAGTAAAGCTGTTCTGGGACAGTGGTAATGAGATTGACCTCAGTGTCATCTCATTCAGTCCTGTGTGAAGATTTTTTTTTGTACGTCATCCTTTAATGAAGTTCTCTTTTTAGTTTATGTTTCAGATAGATAAATGTCTGATGGTTAAAATGATACCTGAAATAATGGCTGCAAACAAATTTACCCTGATTTATTTCATTGTGAAACAAAATGATGCTATTGCAATGCTAATCCATCAGGAGACACTTTCCTTTTATTCGACACATGCAGTGTTAGTTGTATTAGTTATGTTAGTTAGATTTTATCACATTGCCTGTAACACATTTGTTTTCGACTTGAATATTACATCATATTGGCCTTTCCAGTATCCGCTATGGGAACTGATTATTATTTGGACAAAGTCTTGAAATCGTGTACGGTTTTTGATTAAAACTTTGGCTGGAGCATTTGATTTTTGTCAAACAGGACAGTTTCTTGACTTTCATGCCAATTCTGAACAATACTGCCGATTGAGATGTTAAAACAAGACCAGATGGTTCCTTGTCAGAACACCTAATCGTTCAAAAATGGATCATATGCACTGTATGTGAGATGAACGACACCATACAGAACAGATCTGCTGCTGTTACACAACTTTTTTTCCACATATAAGCTGTAGTGATACTGTGGTACTTCCTGGTTACTGTTAGCTAAATTTAGCTGATGGTTGGCAAACTTCCAAGGACAACGAGGATTACTTGCTTCTCTTAGACTAACTATTTGTGGGTCACTTCTAAAGGTAGACAGTTATTTTTGGGTAGGCTAGTTGAATTGGCAGAACAATTTAGTTTCTAAAGTTTCTAAAACAAAGTCTGAATATTAACAGACTGGATCTAACTTAAAAAAAGGCAACCTTAATATTAACACAATAATGCATATTTTTCTTAGCTATTGTAATTGTCCATACATATTAGAAGCTTTGTTTTCTTGAAAGATGAACAACATAAACTTAACTTACTTGTCAGGTCTAATTAACAAATGTGTAAATGCAATTATCATGCCCAATTTATTTTTGAATACCTGCTGTATCTGCAGCAAATTACACACTTTAACTTATTACAAGCCATTAAAGGGTGCTGGCAGGTAATTTATAAATGATGAGAAAATCTATGGTTTCCGAGTATTAAAAAATATGGTTAAAAATCTTAAAAAGTAAATAATCTTACAAGGGACAAACCATGTGCTAGGAAGAAATAGGGCAAATAATATTCAAAACATAACTATATTGCAATATGTGGCCTAAAATGTGCTAAAATGGCACAACAGTGGATGTATTACAAATATAAATGAAAAAAGCTGGTTTTACCTGGGAGTTGTGGGTCCTTCATGACTGCCTCCGAGGCTTTAACACCTGACTGTGACCGAACATGTGAGCTTCAGTGGACTAAACCACTCACCGCAATCCTATTAATACGGTGTATTAGTGGAGTGCTCGTCATGTCCCCTGGCACAAACTGACCTCATAAACATGCTGAAAACATACTTTCAAAGACTAAAGCCCTTATGCACATGAAGATGTTCACCATCTGTTGCTGGAGATGTTAGCTGACAGCTTGAATAAACTTCATGAAAAGTAATCACTCGAATCACAGCTGGTCAGTTTTCAGTGTCAGTGAATTTAATGACACATTTAAATCTGAGGTATTATTAAATTTAATTCTCAGTCTGATCTTTCTGTTGACTTCAAAGAGCAATACTTCTGATTGGAGGTAGAAATATGAACAAGACAAAATCTAAAGTTCAAGGATTTTTGAATTGGGCTTCTGTGGAGCTGTTGTCATAAATTAGAGGGTTTGCGGAGAAGTCTTAATTATCTTAATTTGGAGATTATTGGAAATTTTGGGGCGGCTGTGGTAGAGTGGTTAGGGGAGTCGTCCTGGAACCGGAAGGTCACAATTCGATCCCCGTCCAGTCGACTCAGTCGTTGTGTCCTTGGGCAAGACACTTCACCCGCCTTGCCTACTGATGGTGGTCAGAGGGTCCGGTGGCGCCTGTGTACGGCAGCCTCGCCTCTGTCAGTGTGCCCCAGGGCAGCTGTGGCTACAATTGTAGTTTGCCATCATCAGTGTGTGAATGTGTGTGCATGGGTGAATGTCTGCAGTGTAAAACACTTTGAGCATCCTGGATGCAAATTGTCACAAGAGACCATCGAAAGGCTTGTCAGCTTGAGGCATTTTCCAAAGCAGATTTATTTTGCCATTTTAAACAACAGCAACAATCTAAAAGACGTCATAGCAGCCCATGTGAATGCTATTTTATTAACCTTTCCTCTGCTGTCTCTTTTGCATTAAATGGTTATTTACATAGAGCTCTATGGTCATTATTACTGCATACTGTTCCTTGATGCTTTAACAGTTGTGTTCTGTGTTGAAAAACACATTCTGTGAAGTGTAACAATGCAGATGGAAAAGCAGTGTAAAAATTAATTATAATAATACAAAACAGTGTTCATTTGAACTGTGCTGATTTTTATTTATTTTTTCACATCACATTTTTTCCCTTTTTTAAGACTGTTACTTTGCCCAGTTACACTTAAAAAGTTAGTTTAGATTATTTGTGGTGTTGGTTATCTAATACTTTACCTGTTGTAGATAGTGCTTTGAACATCTGAGTAGAAAAGCTAAAAAGCAAAAAAACAAAGCCACAATCAAACTGTTAGTTCCTTGGTAAAATAAAATAAAGTACATGTGCAGATTTACTAGTTTTGGCAGAAGAACGCCTGTAGATGGCACCAATCAGGTTAAAAAGACAGAGTTCAGTTTCCTCAAGAGGTGATGGCAGCACAAAGCAAAACAAGCCAAAAATGGCTGTAAACTTGCTCCATATTTGACAATATATACAGTTTACGTTTTATCATTTTAATTGGTTTTATTATCTTCAACTCACTTTCCTGTCTTCCTGTTAAATAAACATGAGGTGATTTTACTTATTTCTATCAAAGTTGAAATTATTTATTTATTTATTTATTTATTTATTTATTTATTTATTTATTTATTTATTTATTTAACCTTTGAAGCGTTTACAAACACAAATTTCCATCAAACACCAGCTGCGGAATGCAGGATCCTTGTAGGTGGCAACGTGCTTTGACTGACATTCATTTAAGCCAATGGGAACGCAAGACTGTGCAACTGTCCAATAAATGATGAGCGTATGTTGGCGGGGTCTGACCTGATTGACCAATGAGCACAGGCCGCTCTACCATAAAGCCGGAAGCACATGATAGCGACTCTGCTAATGTCATCATGTGTGACAAATAACCTGTAAGAGATATAAGTGTTATTTTTATATAAAGATTATACTACGTTTCATTAATAATCATAAAATGTCAGTAGCTGTAGCAACGCCGGTCCTCTCCATGGAGCCGGACTCTGAGCGGTGTGGGAGCGAGGAAGAGAACCGCAGTGTCGAAGCGGAGGACCGGAGTCAGCAGCCGACAGGCCCCGCAGCAGCCGCGTCCCACAGCCGGCTGTCCAAACTCCCGCTGACCCGAATCAAAGCTCTGATGAAGACCGACCCAGACGTGTCCCTCGCCAGCCAGGAGTCTGTGTTTATAATCGCTAAAGCCACGGTAAAATGAGCAGGCATACCTTTATCTCTGTTTCAGTGATGACTTCTATCACAACTCTATAATGAATATTTACTTATAATAATCGTGTATTACATTTTTCCCAAATTTAGAACAAACCCCACTGCACTACACATAAATACTTTAAAACGTCATTTTATTTTATTTTATTTTATTTTATAAAAGTCACTTAATGTTTTTTTAAATAAAACATTCATCAGCATTTGCTATTTTATTTATTAGTTTTTATTTTTCACCTAGGAGTTGTTTGTTGAGATGATTGCCAAAGATGCTCTGGTTTATGCCCAGCAAGGAAAGAGGAAAACCTTGCAAAGAAAAGACCTGGGTAAGTGCTGGAAAGCTAATATTGCATTATTTTATCATGATTTTATTAAGGCATCTACAGTAGATGCTTGGTGTTTTTTCAAATGCTGAATCAATGCTTCTCAAAGGGTTCATTTCATTGAAAGTGATTTGATTTTCAATATTATTATAAAATGTGCCTAGATTTAGTATAAACACACAGATTCAAATTTTGTTTAATTGTTAAGTTAAAAAAGCTGGTGTGGCTGTGTGTAATATATCTCTGCTGCGATATGTGCAAATTTTTAAAAGAAATGCATAGCGTTTCTTTCTTTATTTTTTTATAACACACAAAATACATTATAATGAACAGTATGGATGATGAGCCTTATATTGCAGATTTGGTCAAATGGTTCAACATATTGGTTTGATAGTAATAAAAACTTCTATGGCTAGGTACTTGAGGAGGATGCCACTTGTTTAGAAGACACAACATCTCAAGTCACTCAGATTTGTACGATATTTAAAAGTATATATTTAATAAAAACGTTTTTTTGAACAGTATAATGCAAAAATGAAATACACATAGCAAAATTGTTAAAAATGTAATTTCGTATAATTATAATTAAACGTCCGTCAGTTTTCTGCCACTTATCCGGCGTCAGGTCGTGGGGGCAGCAGCCTAAGCAGAGAGACCCAGACTTCCCTCTCCCCAGCCACCTAGGCCAGCTCGTCCGGGGGAATCCCAGGGTGTTCCCAGGCCAGCCGAGGAACACAGTCCCTCCAGTGTGTCCTGGATTTTTATAATCTAATTTTAAAAAGTTTGGGGAAATAAAAGGGGAAAAATTCTGTTGAAAATAAACAAAATAAACAGCAGATAAATTTGTCTCAGAACTAATTAAGTTCTTTAACAGTTCAGTAACATGTTTACATATAAAGACACTCTATTTCAGATGTAAAGATGGGGGGAAATATTTAATCGTCTATGGCAGTGGTCCCCAAACTACCCGGCCCTCCTCCACATTTGGCCCCCTGAACAATACCAGAGAGGCATTATGATTTTTTCTTTAGTCTGCCCTGTGAATCCTTGACTATTTCATCAGATTTTATCGGAGAAAAACTCATCAGCAGACCTCACACTACAGGCCACATGATGGTGCTGAAAAACGGCGCATCTGACTAGGGCTGCCACAAACGATTATTTTAATAATCGATTAATCACCGATTATTTATTCGATTAGTCGACTAAACAGATCATATGTTAAGTGAATATAAAACATAAAGCTTATCACGTCAGAATGCAGCTGCTATTATATAACCATGGTTAGATTTTATCTATATGTTAACTAAAAATAATTGCTGTGGAAGGCAAGTTCTGCTCTGCAGATATTACACAGGTTTCTCTTTCATTTTCTTAAAATGATCCCACACTTTTGAGCTCTGTTGTCAGGTAGCCATGATCCCAGAGTCTGTCTGTATAATGTCTTGTGACGTCCACGGCCTACCCCAGTTACAACTACTGTGCATGTGTGTCAAGGACAGAAAGGCAGATGTGGCAGTGGAAGGTGTCAAAGCAGTTTGGAGAGAAAAACAAAGTAAAGAACAACAACAAAAAAAGAAAACGATTAATCGATTATTAAATTAGTCATAGATTATTTTAATAATCAATTAGTCGTCGATTAATCGATTAATCGTGGCAGCCCTACATCTGACCCACACCAGGCCCAATTCGCAATGTGACGCACACACACTGTCCCGCTTTTGACTGTTACCTTACAAAAAGTAAAACAAAAAAACAAACTAAAAAAATCATCTACAAACATCATTTAGTGGCTGCAGTTTGCAACATTAGATAATGCCTCCTTATTTCTGTCTGCCTCCTTTGAGGAGGACGAGAGAAGAGGGAAAGGCATGAAGGCAGTGATGCAGTCAGCTGTTAATCACACTGCGCCGCTGCCACTGTGTAAAAATATTATTAAATAAAAACATAAGAAGAACATGGATTTGATTTATGAATAAAAAGTCTAATAATTAAAAAACTCTAAGGAAAATCTCCAGTTACACAGTGAGTCTACATCTGCAGGCGCCAGTGGTTCTGAAGACTAAACCCACGCTCTGCTGCAACACTGTTGGAATAACGAGCACCACTTCAGCCAAAGTTTTAAAATCAGAAAACATTTCTCCAGTTGAAGTGATCAGATGTCAGCAAGATTTTATTTCCAAATCCCACAAGCTGACGCTTTAGCAGGAGGAAATCCAGCAGCTCGCTCTTGCTGTGCCACTGGTTCAGCTGCTCCTCACAGACGCTCCAAAGCCTCCTGTCCTTATCTCTTCAATGTGCTGTCAGCTGCTGGAGATGCATTCAGTATGTTGTCTAGATCTGAGATGATGATCAGATGGGAATATTTTATTTATTTTAGATTAAATAAGACACCTCTGTGATGTAGACCTACTCCGTGCGTAAAGCTGAAAGTGTCTGAGTGTGATGCCACAGAATTGTCTTGTGAAGCCTCGTTGGGTTTTTTTTCCTCCGCCTCACCTGGCTTGTTTATTTAAGTCTTCCAGCCTTAAGAGGTCAGGGGCGTTAATTGCAATCTGTCAAAATGACGGACAGCCTTCCGATTTTTCCGTCATTGTGTAAGAAAATTGGTCAAATACGGAAAATAAAGTGGCATCTTCCTCTTCTAGGGTTATTTGGTTATTTATTTCATAAATACTGTTTATTTCATTAACAGTATTTATTTCCTGGTTTCTGAAAAACAATAAAAGTTTATGTTAAGGCTCCCGTCACATTTTTTCTGTTACAAACTG
>NW_013952513.1:1107086-1113120 GCF_001266775.1 Austrofundulus limnaeus | reverse complement strand
TACATACATACATACATACATACATACATACATACATACATACATACATACATACATACATACATACATACATACATGCCTACATTCATAAATATTGTCCGTATATACACATATATACACACTCAGTGACCTGTCAGAACCCCCCGGATCAGAGCACCTGTTTGTGAGCAGTTGTGAACATGTGTGTATATACAAGATTTCTCCAATGGAATATTTAATAGTGACTGTGGAGGATCGGAGAACCAACCCCCAAGACACGAGGCAGACATAGGGAAGACCAGAGCCCAAGGGCCTAAGAGGGATCCCGAGAGCAGAGCCCCAAGGGGCACCCGCACGGTGCTCTGAGCTAGCAGTTAGCACAAAATGGTCAGCTATTTTTCAATCATCTCTCACAGCATTAAACCACAACCACCCTAACCAAAGTCAACTTCATTTAAAGCTTAAAGCGTTTAAACTAGTGAGAAAAAAGTTTGCTGACTTACCTCAATGTGCTTTCTCAGGTTAGATGGTGAGTTATGGAATGCTGAAAGGTACTTTACCCGTGGTAAACAGAGAAGACATTTGAAGTGATACGTATCATTTTTAAGTCCTAAAACCTCAAACATTGAACTGAGATGTGGCCATGGGTGTGCTGGTTTCTCTCCTTGCGTTTCCTCAGTGGTCTCCATTACATCTTCTTCTTCTTTTGTCTGGTTCTGCTTGAAATGAAAGTAAAGTGATGGGAGCGCGCGCTCCGCTACCGAGAGTTAACGAGTGTGACRTAGGCTATAAGCTACGCATGTGATTGGTTACCTTTGTGACGAACATAGCTTGTGGCCAATTGCATTTCACGAAAAGAAAAACCGGAACAACAGATTTTTTTCTTTCTTTTTTTTTCAGCAGATTATAAAGCTATGCTGATATAAAAGGAACGAGTAACGACAAGCTTCCTAGAAATGTAGTGGAGTAAAAAGTACAATATTTGTCTTTGAAATGTAGTGGAGTAAAAAGTACAATATTTGTCTTTGAAATGTAGTGGAGTAAAAGTAAAAAGTTCCCAAATAAATAACTACTCAAGTAAAGTAGATACTCAAAAAATGTACTTAATTACAGTAATAAAGTAAAAGTACTTTGTTACTGTCCACCACTGAACATTTAATATAGTCAAGATGTTTTGTGTTTTTAACTTTGACATGTAAAAGATTTAATACTTGTTGTATTTTGTTTCAGTGCACTTTTTATAAAGGTTTTTTCATGTGGTACTCTGAGTTAGAAATGTTTAAATCTGCTGTTTTTCCGTTTTTCTCTCCACAGACAATGCAATAGAGGCCATAGATGAGTTTGCATTTCTTGAAGGTAAATAAAACCAAGGAAGATCTTACAAATCACTTCAAATTCATCTCTCCAAATATTTTCCGTTTTATGATGACAAGTACTTCGCTCAAAGTTGAATACAATTTTCTACATGATACACAAATACTCCTGCTGATGTTTGGTAATGTTTTATTTAGCTTCTTTTGCATGCAGTCATGTTGCACAATCATTTATTTTATTTATTTTCTCCACAGGCACGCTTGATTAAAGGGTTTTTTACGAGATCTCTTGAAAATTTCACTTCTGCAATCATCAGTCATTTCATTACAGAGAGAAACGTCTTGCTTCTTTTCTAAATCAAATTAAACAGATTGGATGTTCATTAGTCATGTTTTTATACAACTGGCCATCGAATTTGTTTTTGATAATGTGTACATGGATTTGTAAATATTTGTGTGATACTGCTGTACAATGAAATAAATGTGGTAAGGTTGTATCAGGTTTGAATCTCTGCATCATTCTTGTCTGGTTGTTACAACTTTAATTTAATTGACATCCCCTTGTATTGATGTAAACAGTGTCTGTATTACATCTAACCTATCATCACTCAGCACACTCTTCTTTTTCCAACAAGCCTGTATTCGACTATTGACTTGACGGATCGTTGAAAAATATTTTATATATATCACCACGTTCAAGATGAATTAACTCCAGTCTGATTCAATTTATTGCCTGACCTTAAAAATGATGGATCTGCTAGTTTTGTAATCTGATAAATTAGGTAAACAGGAACAGTCAGAGTGGGGAAACTTCAAAATGTTACAGAGATAATTCTAGATAATCTGAGCCAAAAATCCCAGCTGCTGTCCACATCTTTAGTGATATCTGCTTTATAGTAATGCCCCAAAAACATTTAAATAGTTTACTTTTTGTACTAAAAGTGTTAGATCAAACCTTAGAATTTACTATAATGAACTTTTTCTCCACATTTAAATGTTACCAAATAAGTTATTTTAATTGTTTTATCTCAGAGTTTAGAAGATTAGTTTACTTTTGCTGTGATGTCCTAAGTTTTGAAAAACTAAGCAATATAAAAATAGTGTAGCTGTAAAGTCATATAAAGCCATAATTTTCTGAAGTTTCCAGTTTAAAGACATAGGACATTCTTAAAATTAAATTGTTATAATCTGCTAAATAACACTCAAAATACTCTGCAGTTTTATTAGGTAACTGCATTTTGTGGTTGAGATCAGGAGAATCAGTTTGAAATAATGTTTTTAACTTGTCCTAAATTCTGAAGAAACATCTTAACGCTGGAGTTCATTGAGGTTTTTGCTCCTCGCAGTATTTAACGGGGTTGTTGCCTCGATTTATGAGGTCCCTGCAAAGTTTTCAGTCATCCCTGGTTTATTTGTTGTCGGTTCGTTTTGCTGATGTGTCCAGTTGCAGGACTCTGTTTAGGCCAAACTTCAGCTGTCAGCCAGATGTCCTCATGTTTAACTCAAGTCTGGAATATAAAACACTCCCAACTGAATCAAAGGCTGAAAGGTTTTCAAGTGCTGCAGCCTGTGTTGATTTTTTGTTTGGTTTCACCAATCTTAAGGATGAACATCCGACCAAACGTCTCTTCTTTGGTCTTAAAAGACAGTATTTGAAATTTCTTCTGCTTAGTCCAAAAGAAACTTTTGAAACCTAATTCTTACCTAAACTCATGGTTCCTTCATCCCCTTTAGTAAAAATGGAAGCAAAAAGACGTTTTAGTGTTTAACATTATGTCTGCATTGGTCTTTGCAAAACTAAAATGGACACTGTGTAATTTGACAGGTCTTGTTGGGAAACTAAGGTTGTAATTATGGGGTCCCGATACCAGTTTTTCCCAAACTAATAATGAATAAGAGTACTTCAATTTGGGTACTTGCTGATACCAAATACTTCCTGAATTAGAACCTAAACATTATATAATGACTAAAAACATTTTTTATATTTATAACAAAGTGTCTCTCCTTCCTTTATACTGGATCAAATCTAATATACAGCATATTATATACTGTTGCAATGTTTTAAAATAAAAAAAGATTTTATTTCAACTTGTATAAATTTCTTAAACATGGAACTGACAAACTTTTCACATCAAATGTAAACTATAACATTTAATGGACTATATCAGTATTTGACACTGGTATTGGTGTTGCTCCCAAATATAGGGTGTTTTGTACAACTAGTTGGGCACCACTAGTTGTAATTATTTAATTTGAAAAGGAAGAAACCAACCCCCCCCCCCCCCATATTGTCTAGAGAGTTGAAACTTTAGAATTAAAAGTGTTCATTTCTTTTTTTTTCACGTTATCTTTGGTTTTTATCCTTATCAGGATGCAAACTTCCTCATATGAACATATTTGGTTCAGTGAGATCAACAAATGAGAGACAAAAAGCATATTTTGATTTTTAGATGAATTATTAATCAGCTGTTTACTCTTAAATCTATTGAAAAACTAGAAAACATGTTTTTTATTATTATTTTTCATCCTTTATGTCATGCACACAGAGTTCTGCGATCCCTGGTTGAAACGACGGGGTTCACATTTCTCACTCAACATCGTGACTCTGAGAAAATGCCGTTCATGTAGGAATGTTTCAGAGTCTCACTAGACCTGAGGTGTTGTTCTTCCACATCCAGGGTCTCTGGTTTCAGAGTCTGGACTCGGTCAAAACCCCTWTTTTTTTTTTTTTTTTTTTGTCCTAGAGAGGGTTTTTTAAAAATAAATGCTTGAGTGTTTTGAAGCTGATTTTCAGGGTTTAGTGTTTCAGGGGGATAATGAAGCAGACCTGTGAGAAGCAACTGATTGTTTATTTCCAAGATAGCACCGGTCAACTCCCTGCAGAGGAATGCTTGACCAGCTCTGGGGAACACACAGTGCTCTTTTCTAATAAAATGTAATCACTAAAAGACTGGACATCGTTTTTTTTTTTTTTTTCACAGTCAACAAAGACGTTCTATTAGGGAAATCTAATGTGAAAATCTTTGAAGTTGACAGAATTTTTTCAATTAAATCCACTACATCTGTTTTGCACATGATCATTGTTAACCTTATGAGTTGATGAATGCCACTTGAAGGCTACCAAACATTATTGATACCAAGAACAGGTGTAGTTTAAACCACAAGGTTTTCTTAAACCTAAACAAGTCATTTAGTTCTCTCAACTCAATGTTTCTGAGACCTAAACCTGACCAAACAAAATATGTTTTCTGTTCATCTGTCCAACATAAATCATTAACTGCTTAAACATGTGCACTTATTAAAGCATGCTGAAAGGATGCAGCTGTGCATAAAATGGGATTTGTTTTACTCATCTGGGTCAAAAGAGTGTTGGCACTTGTCAGATGTCATCTTTATACTGTGTGAATAACAAATCACTTCAGTAAAATATTGCTGTGGTATTAAGAAGTGTGGCAACCAACAAGGTTAATTCATCGATATGCTAATTATCTTCCACTAGGGCATCATCTCTCTGATGCTGCTCATCCTCAGAGTTTTCTTAATTCAAGAGAAATCTGAAATAATTTTGATATTTTTTTAAATCTTGTTATAGTACATTTTTAGTTTTGTATGGTCTTTACTAGTTTCTTTTTACATCGAGGTTCTCACAATCTTTCATTTTTTGTAAATTCGTTTTCAACATTCTCAGAAAAATAGTAGCATATCAAATTTTACTGTGACTTTTGTTTTTAGCTGTGCTGTCTCTATGTGTCACTTACTGTATGTGCAAATGAAATGAAGTTAATTGTTGAAAAGTGGATTGATGTACCTTCTTCAGCTTCACTGATTTGTTCTTAGCACAGAGGTAGAATCAGGGGATGGAGCTGTCTTCTCCATAGCAGCAGAGGTAGCTACTGAGCTGATTCAATACATCACAAAGAAACCTTTAGACAGTCATATGACTGTCAAATCTCCAATTTGCAATCAAGCAGATATACTCCTTCAACTCACCAAATTTAAAACTTGAACAAAACTTATGTTCCTTTTATGGAAAACAAACAAAAAAAAAAACTAATGACAAACTGTCCTGATGCATCTCAGTAATCCAGGTAAAAAATCAAAAGGAAAAAAAAAATTGTATAGGTCCTCTGGACGGGTTCTTCTTTCTTCCAGCGGTCACTCTTTCAGAGATGAGGATGTTCTCATTCTTGATAGGGAGGAACGTTGGTTTGAGAGAGGAGTAAAAGAAGCCATTTTGTAAAGAAAGACCGTCCATCATTAAACAGAGGTGGGGGCCTCCGTTTTCAGCTGTCCCCCTCGTACAGCGCTGCCATTGGCAGTATCACTCCACCCCTGTTAACAATAATTAGGTGTGAACGATAGCCATGTGATGTGAGTATGAGTCACCTGTGAACGATGGCCATGTGATGTGAGTATGAGTCACCTGTGAACGATAGCCATGTGATGTGAGTATGAGTCACCTGTGAACGATGGCCATGTGATGTGAGTATGAGTCACCTGTGAACGATAGCCATGTGATGTGAGTATGAGTCACCTGTGAACCATGGCCATGTGATGTGAGTACCAGTCACCTGTGAACGATAGCCATGTGATGTGAGTATGAGTCACCTGTGAACCATGGCCATGTGATGTGAGTACCAGTCACCTGTGAACGATAGCCATGTGATGTGAGTATGAGTCACCTGTGAACCATGGCCATGTGATGTGAGTACCAGTCACCTGTGAACGATAGCCATGTGATG
>NW_013952513.1:1105624-1106840 GCF_001266775.1 Austrofundulus limnaeus | reverse complement strand
TCGTCTCAGTTTCTCCGAAACACCGGAGTGTGTTTCGGAGAAACACACTCCGTATGTTGCGGGTGTTTCGGAGAAACTGAGACGAAGAAGAGGCAGGACATAAAAGCCTGAATTTTGCCTGAATCTCTCAGACTGAAGAAGTCTCTTGGAAGAGAGACGAAACGTTTCATTAAAGAAGAACCCGTCCAGAGGACCTATACAATTTTTTTTTCCTTTTAATGACAAACTGTTATTCCTCAAAAGAGTGATTATTGCCCACCAATGGTAGAGGCAGAGGATGGTGAGGAGTGGCCACGGCCACCATTAGCCAGCCCATGGCCACCCCAACTGCCACTTTGCACTCATTTCAACTGCATTAACTGTCATTATGTAATTCTACATGGTAGTCACAGCCTGTGTAAGCAAATGAGAGAATGACTAAGAAAAACAATTAAAGCTGCTGCAAATTGCCATGTAAGGAAAACATATTGCCACTTATGAGGCCACCTGAATGATCAGTGGTCCCAGTCTAACCCTATAAAAATTGTCTGGCTCCTTTACTGCCTTGCACACTTCAGCCTGGTCTATACTTCAATATGACATGAGACAGTGGATCTGTGATTCCGTCATTTTGGACCCTTTATCCTAAAACTAACCACCTCAGAACACCTAACCCTAAATCTAGCCAAAACTCAATTCATACCTTGGTCCTAAACCTAACCCCCAACACGAAATCAGCATCTGGAACCAGACTTTGGTCCCCACAAGGTGCATTGGGTCTCCATGAGGCTGTGTTTTTCTGGAAAATGGTCCCCACAATGTAGCAAAAATGTGTCCCCACACACACATTGTTTGCTTTTATTTAAAGTACATGGCAGCTGTTTGGCCCCTGCATTCTATGTCAGAAACCCCCTTCAGGTCCACGAGAGCTCCTCCGTCTGCACTTCAAGCTAACATTCCTCCTCTCATCAGACAGGAACTCATCACACAACCCTCCCATCAATCCTTGTGTTGTGTTAATTTGTGATTTCCTTACGTTCTTGAGGGTCAGTACAACTTGGCAGGAGATATTTAAACCACTGCAAAGATAAACACCAAATGTATCTGGTTCGTGTGAAAGGTATGTTTTTGTAGCTGAGATTCCAGTCTGACTTTTTTTTTCATGTTGAATTCTTGAACCATTAACCCCACGCCCCATCACACACACACACACACACACACACACACACACACACAC
>NW_013952513.1:1095488-1105553 GCF_001266775.1 Austrofundulus limnaeus | reverse complement strand
CACACACACACACACACACACACACACACACACACACACACACACACACACACACACACGCATATAAATAGCACACATTTTTACTACAGCCTCACCCCTCAGAATACAGCCTGTATTTTCATGCCTTGAATTCCATGAAGGAGATAACGCTGCCAGGTTGTCAGGTTTTTTACACCTTTTACCAGATGTGTTAATGTAGTGACTATAAAACCAAAACAATTTTACATTTTAAAAAACTGTTGCTGCTCATTAATATGAAAAAAGTTACAGACTCATTTCCAGAAGAGAGTTTGAGGAAAACAAAAAATAAGATATTTAGTGTTGGAATCTGTCAAACCAGATGAACTCAGACAGGCTCATATTTTATTCTAACTCAACCCAAAATCTGTTTTTAAATCTCTACCTGACAGTTTTGCATCAGTGCTGCCAAATAAATAAAAATCAATCATTCTGTTGAGTTCACTATGCACAAAGCATTTAGTGAAATACTGTAAATTGTTCAAATTGCTGTAAGTCTAATTTATGAAATGACAAAGTGGTATTTCCTCAGGATATTTTGATGAGTCCATTCCAACAGTTTCATCAGAATGAAAAAATAATATTCACAAAGTTCATGTTACATACTGTACATGAAGTTTGTTTTGTGATGTAGATCTTTTTTACACATGCTCATAAATTGGGAAATGTAAGAGCAAAAGCTTTTTATTCATCTAAACTAACTTAAATTTCCAACATGAAAAATCTTTTCCCTCGCCCATCAGTCACATTAGAATCAAATGCAGTCAAGTCATCAACACACTGCGGTAATGCTAATTTTGACATTTTTTAAACAATTTTGGAACATGATGACAATGGTTAAAGAGAATATTCAGAGAATTTGACAGATGACAGATCTATGTTTCACTTTGGTAAAGTTTCCCTTCTGTAATGTAACAAAGTTGATGCAATCCACTGTAAAAGTGACAAAAACAGACAGTTATTTTATTGCAGTGATTAATTTTACCTTTAGAAAATGTAACATTTACATCACATCATGGATCACATATTGATCAGATGCTGCTGCTGACTGATCCATGATGTGATGTAAATGTAACATTTCCTATAGGTAAAATTAATCACTGCAATAAAATAACTGTTTTTGTCACTTTTATGGTGGATTGCATCAACTCTGTTACATTACTGAAGGAAAACTTCAAAGTGAAACATAGATCTGTGGATCTGTGTTTGATTACTCTGGCTGGCTTTCTCAAGGACCAGGATGTGTGACACAAAAATCTGAATTTTGGAACTGAAAGTGAAAGTAATCAAACTTAATTTTTAATAAACCAAAATACAGTTTCAAAGGAAATTAATTCAGATACAAAACTTTAAATTCAGTTTCAAACCAATGCATTCAATTTCAAATTATGCACATTTAATCTGAGCAATTCAAATTCAATTCCAGCAGGTACAAGATTTATCCCATAGTATATTTTTAAAGACAACATTGATACACTGCTGATATGCATTATTTTTCATTACCAATAGTATCAGAAAATGGAGATGGATTCCAATAAAGCACATGTGTCACACCCAAGACCCACGGGCCAAATATGGCCCACCACGACATTTTATGTGGTCAGCGAGCGCTTCAAAGATACATTAAGGTCTTTAAAATATGCTGCTTCAAAGCCATCATTGACCTGGGGGGGGGTGTGACAGGAAAGTGGACGGGACTTTCCTGTCCTGAGACTTTGGACACCTGGATGGGACTGGTCCAGGTGTATTTTCTTCTGAAGAGAGACAAAGAAAAACCTGTTATTGATAAAAGTAATTAAAACAAACATGTAGAGGAGAGTGACTAAAGACAGCAGCAGAGTAAGGAAATGTGGTCAGTTTGTGCTCCAGCAGTCTGCAGCAGAACTAAGGGATAACTCAGGAAACCTAAGTCTAACTATAGGATTTATCAAAAAGGAAAGTCTTCAGTCTAATCTTAAAAGTAGACAGAGTATCAGCCTCATGGACAGAAACTGGAAGTTGGTTCCACAAGAGAGGAGCTTGATAACTGAAAGCTCTGCCTCCCGTTCTACTTTTAGAGACTCCAGGAACCACAAGTAAACCTGCAGTCTGAGAGCGAAGTTCTCTGTTAGGAAAGTGTGGAACAACAAGATGTTTAATATATGATGGAGCTTGGTTGTTAAGAGCTTTGTATGTTAGGAGTAATATTTTAAATTCTGTTCTAAATTTGACAGGGAGCCAGTGGAGAGAAGCTAAAACTGGAGAAATATGATCTCTCCTTCCAACTCTCATTAAAACTCTAGCAGCAGCATTTTGGATTAACTGAAGACTTCTTAAAGAGTTTTTTGGATGCCCAGATAATAAAGAATTACAGTAATCCAGACTAGATGTGATAAATGCATGAATCAGTTTTTCTGCATCATTTTTGGACAAAATGTTTCTAATTTTAGCGATATTACGCAGGTGGAAGAAGGCGGTCCTGGTAACATTTTTAATATTCCTGATCAAAAATAACACCAAGTTTCTTTACGTTAGAACTGGAGGCCAGATTAATGCCATCCAGAGGAAGTGAAAGGCTGCAAAGTTTATTCCGAAAATGTTCAGGTCCAAAAACCAAAAACTGTGACCCTCTGATTGTTGTACTTTTACTTGTTAAAGCACTGCTTCTATGCAGGAATTACCATGTAGTGCTCAGTTATTGTTTAGCTGTGTTCAGCCATAGCAATGTGATGAAGAACATGACCTTTCGTGATTAGTTGACATTAAACACAAGTTAATTACAACTGGCCCTTTTAGGGCCACCATAAAGCTCGTGTGGCCCTCAGTGAAAATGAGTTTGACTCCCCTTCTATAAAGGAAATTTTTCATCTTTGTGTCAGGTCCATTAGTTTGTTGTCAAGAAAAAAAGACACTGAACCTTGAAGAAAAGCTTGAATTTTTCTAAAAATGCTTTACAAGGTCCAGGACGTCTGCAATCAAATAACTTGCTCACAGAGCTGGAAATGTGACACAATGTTCCAAAGAAAACACTTCTGTAGCAGGAGAATGTTTGAGACTTTGAAAAAAAAAACATTTAAAAGAGAGATTGTGGAGTGTGTAAAATTATTTCAAACATGCAGGACTAATTATCTGTATTAATGTCGTAAAGTTCAACACTTTGATGGGGCAACATTTGTGTATCTATAATCAGGTTTTTGATTGATCATTTTGACACGTCACAATCTGTTTTTGCCAGCTGTTTCCATCATTTGTCTCTACAGCAGGGTTGCAGCAAAGTCTGTGAAACAGATGCAAATCTATTGTCCTGGTTTATGTCGTAGAATCAGGCTCTGATGTTGTTTTTCTATTTGAACCTCATGTTTAACTGATGCTTTATTTTGCACATTGTGCCTCCAGCTCATTCTTGGGGTTTGGTTTTCTAAGTAAAGTTTTGTTGTGATTTATTCACAGACAAGTAGCAGCTGAATGTTGGCTCATTTCAGCTAAAAATCAGCAAATTGGTTTAATATTCCTGCCAGACCTTAATGTTTATGGATGACAGAGGCAGTTAAAAAGCCAACATAGTGAGCTATAATGATATTTATTATCTGAGCAGAAATTTGTAACATTTGTCTTTTGTACATGAAACACATGCCTTCATAGCAAACTTAGTTTTGTTAGATGTCAATAACTTCAAATGAGCCAAAACATTTTTGCTAAAGCAAATTCTTCACCTTTGTCGGTGCAGAAATTATAGTTTAGTATTTTTCTTTAAATCCACATTAGCCTAAGCAAAAAACAGGAAAATAATTTAAATGTTTTTATTTGTTTACAATGGCAGTTTCTTCTCTGTCTGACTTGCAGAAGATGATAGAGATGGTGGTGAATAAACACCTTTATTCACCTGTTTTACAGAGTATAAGATAATCAACATTTTCAGCTGTTTGTGTTTGCAGTACAACTTGGCCTGGATAAAAAAATTCACCATTGGGTTCCACCAACCAAAGATTATTCACAATGTCAAGAAATGACTAAACTTTACAAATGATCCCTGGTATTATTATAATTGTAATAATAATAATAATAATAATAATAATAATAATAATAATAATAATGATAATGATGATAACAAATGTATCAATATGAGTACTACAGTCCATCATATATGCCTATTTTGAAGCACAAACTTTGTATAAAAAAGGAAAACCAAGATAAAAATAAATGTTCATTTTGTCTACATTGAATGATGTGCTGCTACCAAGTCGTCACACTTTATTCCTGAAAAAGAAACCCATTTCGATGTATATCTGAATGTTTTATTTGAAAGACATGGGACAAAAACTTTGAACTAATTAGCATTATGCAGCGGTGTTAGGATTACATGTTCTTTAATTCTTAATTGGTGCAGTTTTGAAGGAATGAGGCATTCAATAAAAGAAAGCAGACTGATTTAAAAAAAAAAGGATTTGTCAGCACAACAGCAAACAACCAAAAAATATTAATGAAAACAGAGGCAAATGCAGTGGCAGATATTTTTAAAAAAGTCACATACTCATGGAGACAAACAAAGCCCAAACAAAGGCTATTCAACAGAACATAAATCTCAGGTGTGCTGAGAGGAAGATAAGGGATTAATTTATGGCAAAAACTGGGACTATGTGTGTGGAGTCAGCAGAAGGTTAATGGAAAGAGCAAGTGAAACAAAGAGTAATGACAAAACATCATGAGAAACCCAAACATAAAACTTATAAAACATCTGTTTGCTGTGGCTAAACAAACTGAGATTATTTATCATTTGAATTATTTAAACCATTGTTTTTTTTACTTGTTTTGCACTTAAAACAAATTAAAAACTGTTTGAACTAATTGTTACTTGAATTAAAAGAACGGGATTTCTCAAACAACCTGGTAGAAGGGTTGGGGCGTGACTCGTACTACCAAACCAATTTTTAGCCCATAATCTGTGAAGTTAACAAACATGTTTTGTGTTTGCTAAAATCAATTATATGTTGCATCCATTTGGAATTAGGTTAGTTCCAAAAGATATTCAGTTGTAGACGTATTTCTAATGATTTTTGAGAATTTCGAGATAAGAAAACTTTCTAATATTTACATTACATTTTACTTGAGTCACTTTCCAACTAGTATCAGTAGAATTCAGTCAAATCCCTGGAAATTTCTCACTTCAACAACTAATAAAGTTTTAAATGTTTTGTTTACGTCAGAAACAATTTCCCGTCAAATCACATTAATTTAAGATGAAGTATCCTCCTGCTTGAATAATACTTATAACTTATAACTGGTTGTTATTTCCACACATGACTCATTGGATCTCTGTCCTGAGAAGGAGGAAAAAACTGCGAGAGGAGGAAAGAAGGAATTTAAAGCCTGAAATAAAACAAATGGAGCTTGGCATCCTGAGCGAGAACACGAGCGGGGAGAAACCAGAGAGAGGTGGGATGAACGTGTAAAAAGAAGGAGGAAGAGAGTTGAGTGTGAGAATGACTAAGGATGGACAAACAGAGGGAGGGAAGGAAGGACGGTAAGACAGAAAAAAAGAGATGGTGGAAGTGAGTGAGAGATGGGCAGGGAGGTATAAAGAGAGGGAGGGAGTAATCTACGAGGCAGCCATATAGAGGGAGAGGTGACAGAGTGGATCATCCTCTCCTCCCTGCCAGTGCCACCATGTTCCTCCTGCAGATGTTGACTGTCCTCTGTCTCACTGCTGTCTTCATGGCATCTGTGGAAGGTAGGGCATGGGCTACTCTGTGAATATCTGTGTGTGTGTCTTGCATAGGCTGCATGCACCCTGCAGTTGGATGCTGTAGCAAGCGGAGCCATGGCGAAGGCAGAAAAGGGAAGGAGGGAAAGAGATATAGCAGCAGCAGCAGCAGCAGCAGCAGCAGGGATGGAGGCATGGATGTAAACAGAGGCAGAAAGCAGGAGGACGAGCATCACCACTCTTGCAGAGAGATGGGAACTGTGTCAGTCTGCGCGATGGGCTCTGTTTGTAGTGGCAGCATGGATGATTCTGCATCAGCACAACGAAGCGGCTCAGAGCTCTCATTTCTTCTACTGCTACATTTGTTTCTTACGAGGCGACATCACAGCAAAACCTCCTCTCCTCTCCTTTTACAGGCATGATGTGTTTCCCAACCCTGGAATTGATCTGACATACTCGTGTTTATATAACTATGTACCGTACGCACACAAAAATCTGGAGAATCTGCAGGATGGAAAGCATTTCCTGTCCTGTAAACCTTCCAGAAATAGTGGTACCTTGCACTAATACGAATATAAAATGTGTGTGTAGTTCATGTCAAGGTTATTTCTGGTAAAAATGAAAAACTTTTTTAATGGCTCTGGCAAGTTCTGCTAAAGTTAAGCTAAAATATATTACACTGTAGGAAGTAATAACAGAGCATAACTTAAAAGAAATTTGTGACACCCTCTGTTTGTTTTTGTTTGTTTCCCAGCTAATGGCGTGCAGATGCAGAGAGATGTCCAGTGCTGCATGTTGTACTCCCAGGGCAAGGTGCGTACCAAAGATGTGCTGCGGTTCGAGGTGCAGACCGAGGGGCCCGACTGCAATATACAAGCCATCATGCAAGTATTTCAACTATCCAGCTCCTGGGGCTTAGGAGCAAATTGCAGGAATGAAAAATATGCCTCTCATTAGTGAAGCGCGGCTCAGAGGCATTGTCATCTTTCCAGGTCCAGTTGTTAATGCAGAGCTTGGAGCTGTAAATGCCAGGAAAGTAAGAAAGGAAATATGTGGGAAACTACCTTGCAGGCCAGTAACAGCAGTCAGTCAGAACAGCAGGGTTTAGTTAAGCAAACTGCATTGTGATACCTATTGTTTCCAAGTGCCCTGAGAAATCTGAGGTAGCAAGGGATTTAAGACCTTTTCCACATGATCCTGTTCACACAAACACTGCATTTTCCACTCCATCTAAAATACTTCGCCTGCTTCATTCAGTTTTGATCCATTTATTTTCATATCTACAGTATATTATTGCATTGCTTTGAGACATATTTGAAATGCAACACCATTAAAACACCTGCCAGTTTCCTCCAACAGGTCCCTCCTGTGCCAGCTAAAAAAATGTTTATTGTTTTTTTATAGTCTTTACACAAAGAAGGCAGTGAAATGTGCAGACCCGAGAGATCGGAAGGTGAAGCGGTTGCTGAGGAAACTCCAGCAGAGACAAATCAAGCCAATGTGGTTACTTCCTCGTGAAAACCTGCCCGTCATGTCAGAGGTCAGAACGGCTGCTTTACTGTAAACTTTACCTGTCAGAGCTCATGATGCATCAGGAGTTTCATACAAAATCTTACCTGTTGTAGATAGCTCAGAGAACTGGGTTGACAAAGTAATGGCTAGTCCAATCAGAGCCAAGACCAAAGAGGATTGCTACTGTCCTGAAACAACTCCAGTCTCAACTAGATACGGCATAGCAGTAACATAATGACCCCCGAACACACAAATGCACCAGAACTCAGAAGTCTTTTGTCCTAATAAATGTCATGCTACTAGGTGCATCCCAAAATTGTAGTGGTTTGGATGGGGGTCTTTTTTTTGTGTGGGGGAGCATTGGTTAACCTGATGGACAGCCCCTCATCAGAGCTAAACAACCAAAGAAAATCTGAAGCTCCTATGTTTAACAGTTTTTGAGCTATAACCATTTTTGTATGTTCAGATACCCCTTTTTTGATTAATTGGGGGGTCCTGGGGGTGGGGGCACTGATTGGTGGGCCTAATATATAGAGCTTCATCAGAGCTAAACAACAAAAATATCTGAAGCTTCCATGTTTAAAAGTTTTTGAGCTATGACCATTTTTGCATGTCCAGACACTCCCTCTTTGAAAGGAGCCCCCTCCTCAAACACGGGGTCTATTGTAAAACCGTTGGCTGGTGCAGTGTAAGTCAGACTCAACTACAGTCCTGCCAAATTTCATGTTAATCGGTGCAGCCATTTTTGTGCTACGGTTGAACAAAAATCACTGGAAAAAAAACGTACGAAAACAATATGACTCCCGCTTACGCTTCGCATGCGGGGGTCATAATAATGCTAGAGTGGTTTGTGGAAACACTAGTTTAAAAACCTTCACATCACTCCAATATAGCAAAATTTTGTCTGGCCCAGTTCTGGCCCGCGCAATGCACCAATACTCGGCCAAGAAACCTCAAAGAATGATGGCCTTTGGTGCCCAGATCTGATTTGCTATAGGTGGTCTATGCATGAGCCAGCACCTTATGAATCTATCCACTGTTGGGCCAGGGGTAACACAACTAGATCTGGGCCAAACATGCCAAACCATAACTGGGCCAGTGGTAGCACAGTTAGATCTGAGCCAAACATACTAAACCACAATTGGACCAGTTGTAGCACAGTTAGATCTGAGCCAAACATACCAAACCACAACTGGACCAGTAGTAGCACAGTTAGATCTGGGCCAAACATACCAAACCACAACTGGACCAGTAGTAGCACAGTTAGATCTGGGCCAAACATACCAAACCACAACTGGACCAGTGGTAGCACAGTTGGATCAGGGCCAAACATAACAAACTATAACCAAAGCAGTTGTGGCACAGTTAAATTTGACTTAAATATGCCAAACCAGAACTAGGCCAGTGGTACAGTAGCACAGTTTAATTTGAGCCAAGCATACCAAACTACAACCGGGTCAGTTAGATGCCAGTTCTGGAAAGCCAGTTGTGGAAGGTCATTATGTAATTAATGCCATCATTGTCAGGCCTTTCCTACATCTAGTTGACCAACCACTTGCCCTGCCAGGAGTCTGCCAGCTTGGCACCAGATCTGGTCCACACCTGTCTGCTATGTGGGCTGTCAGCTTTGCACTACGTGATTATAATGTAATGATTATTTACAACTCCAAGTAGTAGCATTTAGCTACAGTGCTGCCTAACATTTCCTACCCCTGTAATGCAAAATTGACAACTACTGTACGTAAAGTTTTATAAAATGTAGCTTGCATGCATATCTATGAATTTGTGTAACCTGGGATTCTTCTATGGTATTGTTCTGTTGTGGAACTTGTCCACTAGACTGGCCATTATTTTGTCAAACTGGTAAGTAAATGAATGCTCATCAATCTAAATTTTTGTGTTTTAGTTGTCTTAGTTGTTAAAAATTTTCAAATTCTGCATGAAATCCTGATTTTGAGTTTATGTCAAATGTGATCCTTTTAAAGTGTAATATCAAAAAGCAAAAGGTCTTTACAGCAGGCGTTTTGACTTGAAAGAGTAGAGCAAAGGTGCCAAACTCATTTTCACTGAGGGTCACATGAGCGTTATGGAGGCCAGTTGTAATTAACTTTAACATTTTATGTTTAACTTTGTGTTTAACTTTAACTTATCTAAAAACACAAAATGTCACATTCCTCATGTCATTGCTACAGCTGAACACTACTAATAACAACTGAGCTCTATGTGGTATTTTCTACATAGAAACAGCATTTTAACACATCATCTTGTAAGCACTGAATAATACTACACGTACAACTGACTAAATGTGAAATAAATAAAACAGAAATAATTTTTAAAGAAAAAAAGAGTTTTACTCACTGTTGAGTTGTGGTGAGTAGTTGCGATCTTGAATTCTGAACTCTCCCACTTTTTGACAGGGAATTCCCACTGGAGGGAAGTTCCAGTTTAAGTATATGATTTTAAAATGGTGAAACTCCCACTTCCCAGTACAACTGGGCCGCAGCAAAAGTAGCTGGAAAAATTGCAATGGAATGGAAATTTCACACAGCGAATTTTGCTGGTTAAATACTGTAACTGTGTTAAGGGAGATGTAGTTTATGGTCAATGCTGGCTTTAGAGCAGTTTATGTTAAGACATTAAAACATCTTTGAAGCTCTTGTGGAACACATAAAATGTCATGGTGGGCCACATTTAGCCTGCAGGCCTTAAATTTGACACATGTAAAGAAGAGGAATCATAGCTTGTTCTGTGTTTTTCCTCATGTTTGAGTCAAGATGTATTTGTGAAGCAGACCTATGTGATCAACTGTGCCAAGTCAGATTTGTATTTGTTTTTTGTCTCACTTGGGGTACCCC
>NW_013952513.1:1093764-1095363 GCF_001266775.1 Austrofundulus limnaeus | reverse complement strand
ATGTGCAGTGATGGACTCCATCAAAAGTTGAGACAAACTTGTAGTCAAATGTAAGTTTCTGCTGACTTTTCAAATAATATTTATATAACTTAAGTGAAAAGAATGTTCAAATAATGTGTCCAGTCATTATCTAAACTGCATTACTCCCACTATTTCTCCAGGCCAAGTAAACTTCCAGCAGCTCGTTGTCTTTCCTCTGCAACGCTTGCTGAAAATCCAGTCATCCTGCGTCTCTTTATCTGTCTCCTCGGGACCAGATCTGGGCAGCAATACATATTCAAAATGGCTTTAGATATTAAAACATGAGCTGTGCGACATGTGGCTGGAACTCTCTCAAACGAGGAATATTATTTGTAAGATAAGCTGGAGTGATTTCTTTTTTCAATGGCTTAAACTGTTATTCGCCAGAGTCTGCCTGAAAGTATCGCCTTCTAACATATTGTAAACACTTGTGGCTGATGTGAGATCAGTGAAACAGTTGTACTAAAATCAGCAGTGATATTCATGTAAAATATCAACAATATATTCTGTGCATATTTGTGACATGTAAACCTTACACATGTAATGATACATCAGAGTGTAGTTCTGTGGTTTTGTCACACTCAGCTGAATGTGCAGAATAGTAGGAAACATGTTTTTAATGATAACTGGCACCTTGCTGTTTTCCTTTCTACTTATTTATAGAAGGTTAAACTTATTTCCATCTTGACTGTTTGTAAACTGTTCAAACGAGGCCCTCCAGAGTCTCGCATTTTTCTCGCTCACATTTGTCTTTTTTCCCACCAACAGTCTCGTCCCTCAACTATGCCAAAGTTTTCACTAGTCATTTCATTTCACGGTCAGGCTGTTGAAACCTTAGAGGGCTTATTTGTGTGTGAACCGCACAAGCATTGTGTTGTAGAAAAATGAACAGTGTCTCTAGTGGAATATTTTATAAATTAATCTGAAATAATAACTGGAGTGGTTGCAATCTTTTTTTGTTTTTCTGAGTGTCTTGTGTGTCATTTATGTATATTTTATCACAGATGCTAAGGATGTGGCTCAAAAAGGGACAACATTAAGTGCATTTGGACCAAAAGGTTCCAACAGGGCTCACTGATTTTCCTCTGGTTGTATTCATAATTGAACACATGAATACTTGGACAGCAGACGAGCAAACAAACCAATGATGGATTGTTTTAAAGGGGCAATATCATGTAAAATCAACTTTTTTTTAGTTTTATATCATGTTATAATGTTATACTTTCATAAAAAACATGCCCAAAGCCTTACTTTGACTCATTCATGCATGTTTGAGAAATCCTGCACCTGCAGCATTTTGCTGAGGAGCAAAACGACAGGTGGGGACCAGAAACGCCCCTGGGACGTGTCTTTAAGCCGAGCTTCCTCATGGAGGGCCCCCCCCACACTCCCCCCTCCCCACACACCCCGCCCATGACTCCTGCAGGGTCTCGGGTGAAAGTGAAAGTGAAACTTAAACTCTCTGCTGAGCTCTCAACATTAGTTGTCACTCAATGAAGCTCTTCTCAGATTAAAAATGCATTTGAGGAAATGTATCTTCAGATGCCAAGTAAACTGCCCACCCCCCCCCCCCCCCCC
>NW_013952513.1:1084108-1093609 GCF_001266775.1 Austrofundulus limnaeus | reverse complement strand
CAACTGAGAACATTTGGGGATGGAGTTTACAAAAATGGACATCAGTTCCAGACAGTGGATGCCCTTCGTGAAGCCATCTTCAACACTTGGAGCAACGTTCCCACTAGCCTCCTGGAAACACTGGCATCAAGCATGCCTAAACCATTGTTTGAAGTCATCAACAAGAATGGTGGAGCTACTCATTACTGAGTCCTTTTCTTGACACTTTGATTTCTGTTTTGTGGGAGTTTTCGGGTTGTTTTTTTTTTTTTTTGAGCTATGGTCTTAAACTTTTGATCAGCTGAAAAAAATCATGTTTGAGTGTAAATGCAGTTTTCAGAAAATTCCCTGCTCAAAAGTTCTTGTCTCTTGCACTGATTTCTTCTTTTAACATTGTGAAGCTCTACTTAGAACCTTCTTAAGATCCAATAGTGCAAAATGCAAATTCTTGCACTTTTTTGACTGGTCTTAAGATTTTGATCAGGAGTGTATTTATATGTATGCCTGAGAAACACATAATACCACCCCTTTAAAGTTGTGTTTTTGATCAGCATTAAAACTGATATTTTGACTGTTTCTATAGTCACCTTAGACCAACTTTAGCTGGACAAACTATTAAAGTCTTGACTCTGAAGTTGAAGCTAAAACATACAAGAGTTGTGTGTTTGTAAAGGTTCCAGAGGTCCAAAAAAAAAAAAAATTAAGATTTTGTATTAATTTGTCCACAGAGCAGAACTTTCCTCAGTAGAAACACATCCCACATTGAGTTGACATTTTCAGTCTTTATGATAATTGTAAAGACATTCTTTGTTTGTGGACGGACAAGAATTTGCACAATTGTAACTTTCTTCTCACAGCTTTGTGAGTTTGTGGTCCTGAAAGCAGCCAGGAGGAAGGCAGGTAGAATCACAAATTGAATTTTGATAACTAATGAAGGAATCCTCTGCAACACAACATGACATGAAGAAAGAACCCAAGAGTTTGTATCAGAGCCAAGAGGGAGATCTGACTGAGAAGGAGAGCAAAAACATGGGACACATCAGGTGAATATAACTAGAAAAACATAAACAGATAAAACAAAAACAAATAGTAATTTTTTTCATAAAACAAAACAATACACCACAACATCAACACTTGTTCTGACAAAAAGGAGTCACGAGAGTTATAAGAACCATGCCCATTTTGCTTCTGCAGATCCTTTAACACTAATAACTCTGTTCAACTGTTTCTTTGATGTCTCCAAACAGTAAAGCCAAAGATGTTTTTATTAACCAGTTTGATTCTGCCATACAGAACTACTTTATTGTTTTTTTTAATAATGTTAAAACGTTTCACTTTAATTAAGAGCAGAAAACCTTGTAATAACGAACAACTTTTAAAACTTATTGGACATCATTTTGTAACTATTTTGTTTCCTAACTAAAAAATGATCATAAAATATCAGATTGTGCTTTTTCCTAACAAATGGTGATAAACTGACATTGATTAGCTGCAGTGTTGGTGAACACTAACATTACACATCCTTTTTTTTCTTTACACATCCTAAATGTCAAATGTTTTGGTTTTATAATTTATAATTTATTACTAAATGGGTGGGGGTTGTACAGAAAATCTACCTTTTTTTTTTTGCATTATATCATGTTATAATGTCTTTCCCTCATCAAAAACATACACAGAGTGTTGCTTTGTCTCATTCATGCATGTTAGAGAAATCCTTGAATCTCCCGTTTCCATGTGGAGCTGCCTAAACGCTTGCTGGTCCAAAGCCCCACCTATTTACACAAAGCTCCTCCCTGGGGCTCAGTCTGCAGCCGAGCCCCCTCCCCACAGAAAAAGCCCTCCCCCGAAGCATCGTTGTGAAGATGTGCTGATGTGGGAGTGTTGGAAATGTTAGGAGGTTCTTAAAGAGACAGAGGCCAATTTCAAGGCATTGGATAGACGGCTATTCTAATTTATTTCTAAAATAAACAATGTTTTCATAACAACTGAAGGTAACATGGTTACTTGACTGTAGTATAGAACTGAACTATGTTACTGGAAAATGCATGGCCCCTCTTAATAGATGCAAATAATTTTCAAAGTTTCAGAAATAAATGTTTGTTGATTTTCACTGATACCTGTTCTGAGTTAATAAAAACATCCTTAATAGAGCAGAGTTCTAACAAAAGTAGTTACATTTATAGTATTTAACACCACAGGATGTTTTTGAAGTTATAAAACTTTATTTATTTTTTTGTCATTTGAAAGAAGTGGACTTATAATTTGTAATCTAATAAATAAAGTGTATATACTTGTTGACTCACTGGTTTAAAAATTTGGCCCACATTAGTCTTAAGAACAGATTACAGCTTCTGGACAGGATAATATCCTCCACAAGGGGTAGCCACAATCTCAATAATCCCAATCACAGTCCAGTTCCTGAGACATTTATTCATCACATTTTTAATACGCTGTCCATCCAACTTTTGAGCTGCTCTCGGATAGAAAATGACATCAAGCATCGAAACAAAGGCAAACTTTAAAATTAACAAAATCTAGTTCCAGAGTCAACAAGCTTTAAATGAAATTAAGAGAAAGTAAAATCCAACTTATCATTTACAACATCTATTAAAACAAAAGCACATTCAAATTTTCAAAGCTTTTACAAACTGACTTTACTCTATTTCCACAAAACCCTAAAAGGAAACAACAATTGGTTTGTAAATCATGTTTTTTTATTTTAGCATACTAAAATGAAGTTGCCTGTTCAGTTAATAAATTGAAGCTGTGGCCACAGTGTAGAGATGCGATTCTGTGTTGCAACACTGCCCATAAAATACAGTTCACTATTAATGACGTTAGCACGAAATAAACAGAACATCACCATTATAGCTCTTAAAAAGCACTGATAGATAAAGTCACTGAAAATACATCAAACTGAAATATAGATATTTTTGCACTATTTTCCAAAGTTTAACAGTCAGTTACATTCAAAGTCTTTAAATTACAATGTTAGAAAACGTAAACAACACAATTTTTTAGGTCAGATTTACATCCTGCTGAATTTGTGTATTTTTTGGAATGACCCTAAAACTCGTATTAGAGGTAGTCATGATAAGAATGACAAAAACAAGTGTTTACAAAGAAGACAAAGTTACTACAATTAGTCTTGTAGAAATAATGGATGGAAATGTTCAGATTTTTATAATAATGGCAGAAAAATTTAACTGGTTTGACGTTTCTTTTAAAACTGGTGATGCTTACTTGCACTAACACAGTTTTTGAGCACTGACGGCAGTACGTTATAGATTTATAGTACAATGATTCTGACCAAATCACATAAAAGTGATATATACAGGTCACAAAAGTAGGTTCTGTTGAATTGCTGTGAGCAGATAGTGTTTTACCTGTAATAGATAGCTCTTTGAACATCCTTAGTTTGACCACTCTGGAAAGCTAGCTGCTAGTCTGAGCAGAGCTAAGAACAAACTGGATTCCTGTCATTTTAAAACAGAAATCATATAAATTTTATGCAAACATTATCTTCTATCAGTTTCACATCACCCATCATTTCCTGTAACATACCTGTAGGACAAGTTCAAGGCTGAACAGAATGTGCTACAACTAGATCAGTGGTTCCCAAAGTTGGGTTCAGGACCCCACTGTGGGTCCTGAAAAATCAAGGTGGGGTCTTTGAAGGATTTTCAGAATTAATTACATTTAAAAATGACTACTAGAAACATTTTTTGTCTTAGTTGTTCCAAAGGAGTGAGGTTAGTGTACTGAAAAAGGGATGAAAGTGGCATAATGAATATCGTTTCTTATGCCCTTGTTTATTTGATTTGATACCAACGTTTATCACCCAAAAATAGTTGGGGGCACAGGTCTCTGCTGCTGTTATTTTGTGAGTCAAAAGCTGAAAAGTTTGAGAACCACTGAGCTAGATGCTGCTGTTTGTGTTTACAAAAAATGAATAATAATAATAATAATAAAATTACACAAACAGATTGTGAAATGGGGGTTGGTGTAAATATTACTAAAACAGTGTTTGTGTGAACGGCCATGAAATTTAGGTTGGAGCTGTTTTAGGTGCTTGGAATCCACTTTGGTTTTGATCCTGCTTGGACTAGCCATTAGCTCATCATCCTCCACTATATTACTCCAAATTCAGGTGGTTCGAAAAACTATCTATATTAACATTTTCATGCTTTAATGAGCCTGAAGAGTCAGAGGGACTTCCTCTGGATGTGTAACTAATAAACATCATGGGATTTTTCTGTCAAGTTGACAAGGCGTTGTGATGTTTTAATGTGTGTCTTCTGTATTTTGGGAGGTACTTACTGACTCAGTTGTTTAAGATAACCATTTCTACTGTCATGGTACCAACCTCAGCTAAAATACTTTTGGCGTGTGAAGATCGTTAGGGTGAAACCACTGACTTCACATTGTGGTCTCACTGTTGGGGTGGCTGAACGAGTCATTCTCCTGGCAGATAAGCTGGTAGGGCTTCTCGTTCTCCTCGATCACAGAGTTTCGCACCTCGGCATCTCGATTCTGCAGCTCGGAGCGGGAAAGGTGTTCCACGATGCCGGCCCCAAGCGAGTCTCCCAGCACGTTGGTAGTGGTCCGCAGACGATCCCTGCGGGGGCGGATGCGGGAGAAAGAGGGAATCAGAGACTTGCAGAACCAAAGCATTGGTGGATTTCTAACGTGTCACTTTGTATTATGCATCAATAACCTTTAAAGACGTGAGAGCTCTGAGCTCTCTGAAGCTTTATGGTGACATTTAGGCTGGAGCAAACCCTGACCAATCCCCATCAAGCTGACATTTAAAAAGGGAACTCACAAGAACCAATCCACAGCGATGATCAGTGTTATGTCCTCTGTGGGCAGTCCCACCGATGTCAGCACGATCACCATGGTAACCAGGCCAGCCTGAGGGATGCCCGCTGCTCCGACGCTGGCAGCAGTTGCCGTGATGCTGAGTGGGCGGTGGGAGGGATGGAGAGAAGAGGAAAGACATCTCATAAAGGGAAACAAACAAACGGCACATGTGCAATCCTGCTGGCAGTAGTGATGAAGCCACACAAGAAATGCTCGCACCACCTAACTGTTTCACACATTTTCTCCATGATTAAAAAAGACTGTCAGAGAAGCACTACTAATGTGACAGGTTTATATGAAATGGAGCATATAATTAATCAGTTCTCTTGTTGAAAACTATTCTGAAAACGACTGAAATACTTCTTCAGGATGTCACCAGTGGTGGGCACAGTCCACTGTTAGTGGACTGATTAGCTTCCACTAAGTTGGCTTTCGCTAATTTTAGGTCCACTAAAATATTCACAAGTGTAAAACATTTATTTCTTTGCCATCAATCCCAAAATAAATAAAAATGATCCCCTCTTTTAGGCAGTGCTAGGCGTGTATGTGTAGCATGCCATGTAGCATTTTTAGCATCTAAACTTCAAACTAAGAGCGACAAAAAGAAATAAAACAACATTTTAACATAAAATGACAAATACAAAACTTTGAAATATGGTAGAGAAAGTATTTGTTGTTTGACTAACTTAAAACTGTGTTTATAAAAACACAAACTCTATAAAAAAAAACAGCTTTAACTCTCTGGTTTGGACTGGTCGATTTGCCACATCTGATCCCACTCACCTTCAAATTAAACCAATAGAAAATTAACAACAGGTTTGTGTCAGTCCTGCTAACTGTCTTAGTGGTTCAGCATTAGCATTGCTAAGATTTTTGTTTAGCGGATTAGTGAAGGTAATGTTTTGGTTAGCTGTGTCCATACCTGGATGTCAATGACTTTTGCAAAAACCTGTTAAGAATGCATTTCTTAACTCCTTTTAATCAGGTTTTGATGTTACAAAAGCCTGAAAACCTACAAGCTTAGCAAAGTTGTCATCAAATATACTTGAGTGCACATGTGAAAAAGATTGGACATTTGAGTAAATCACTGAGCTGACTCTTACTTTCACTGTGTTCTGTGTCACAATAGACAACACTGAGTTACCTGATGGTAAGAATCTGGCCAAAGTTCAGGTCCAAGTTGTTAACTTGAGCGATGAAAATGGCAGCCACAGCTTCGTAGAGGGCGGTGCCATCCATGTTGATGGTGGCGCCCACAGGAAGGACGAAACGTGTTACTCGTTTGTCCACGTGGTTGTTTTCTTCAAGACATCGAAAAGTGATGGGAAGGGTAGCGGAGCTGGAGCAAAAACACAAAAGAAGAAAACATTGAATGTCACAATGACACTCAATCGTCCTCTTAATACACAGATGGATGTATGATGTTTGGCAGCACGACAGCTCAGCGGTTAGCGCCGATGCCCCACAGCAAGAAGGTCCTGGGTTCGATCCCCGGTTCGGACCTGGGAGTTTGCATGTTCTCCTCGTGCTTGCGTGAGTTTTCTCCAGGTACTCCGGTTTCCCCCACAACACAAAACATGTATAATAGGTTGCCTTCAGGCCCAGGCCGCCCTTGAAAAAGAGATCTGAGATCTCAGTGGGACTTGCCTGGTGAAATAACGGTAAATAAAAAAATAGATGTATGTATTTGGAAAGTATGTATTTTATCTATTCTTGCACTGTGCTTTCCAAAAACAGAACCACAATACAAGTGTTGTTTGACATCCCTAAAGAATTTCATACATATCCGATATGATTAACATACATAACATTATGATCAGCTGTCAAATACTGGGTACTTTTCGCAATGGAAGAAGCTCTGAATTGTCAGGACCCTAAGAAAGAACATATTTGGGTTTTGATATAAAGCATCAGTGAAATTGGACGAGTTTCCAGATGCCATCAAATTACAACAGTCAGATATCTTTGGATACTGGAGGTCAAGTGGACCCTTTGACGCCTTCTTTGAGGCATGTAAACAGCTCATTTGGGGCCCTGTCAGAGGGATCATTTAATGCTGTGTGGTATTGTTAGTATGTGAAGACCTGTGATTGATCCACAACACTGTTAACTGTATGTGGATGACAAAAAACAAATTATCAGTTTGAATCGCAAAAAGTGTTAGGATTTAGCAGTGGTAAACCAAAGAAACTGGAAAAAAATATTTATTTTTACAAAACGACAAAAAATAAAGAAACAATAGAAAGAAACTCAAAAAATAAACAGGAAACTCTATAGAAAGTGTTTTTATCTTTTAACAAAACAATTATATTAAAATAACACTTTCATCCAACAGTGGTCCTAGTAATATGGCTAATTGTTGTATAACTTAATTTTTAAGTTAATAGTTTAAACAGTGATATGCAATGTAGTTTCTTTAATACAATTTATTAAACTGACTACTGACTATATTTAAAAAGTAAACGAGCACTTAGTGACAGTGGGGAGGAAAATGTCATCAGAACCAGTCAGAGAGAGGCAGCCATTTATCTAAATCTGGTGAGCTAAAAGGAAGGCACATTAGAAAAAAAAGAGCAAAAAGAAACCTTTCCACAATGAGATTCACCTGGATGATGTCCCCAAAGCAGTGATGAGAGCCTGCAGCAGGCCACCGATGAAACTGTAGGGGTTCTTCCTGGTCACCAGAAAGTAGAGCAGCGGCAGGACAAAGAGTCCGTGGATGAGAAGTCCCACAATGACAGATACCGTGTACATCCCCAACTGACCACCCACTTCTGCCAGGTCCTTCATCTCCACTATTTTCCCTGCAATCAGAAACATGATTCCGACTGGAGCGTACCTGGCAGGAGGAGATGGAATGAGATGAACTGCAGCACTTCTTCAGGACATAATGCACATGAAAAGCTTCAGGTGTGTGTTCACTGACCAGATGATGATGGCTACCAGCCTCATGATGGCTTCGTTTAAGCAATCAAAGAAGTCTCGAAGAGCCTGGCCCTGCTGCTTCATGTTGCCAATAACCAGACCGAAGAGCACGGAGAAGACAACTAGACCCAGAGCATTTACTCCATCAGAGGAACCAGACACAGGAACGGTTTCTTCCACCGTCTCCTGTCAGATGGAAAACCATAACTGGTCCATTGTATTCAGCAAAACCAGCTGGATTTGAGCATGCAGTAAACAGAGGGTAATGTGTGTTTACTTGTATGGTGTGCAGAAGCTTGCTGACTTTCATGGTCAGATTAGATTCTGTTACATTCAGAGAGTCTGTGAGGTTCAGAGTCATGGTCATGTTCCTTGTGTGGACTATCTTCTTGTACACAGTTTTATACTGCAATGACAAAGTAAAAACCATGAAATGCACTTTAAAATGCATCTTAAATCAAACTTAGTATTTTTAAAAATACCAGGAGCTAAAATGTGAAGGTTTGATTACTTTACAATGATTGAGAAGAACAGCTTTACCTGCTTAAAGCACGCTTCTACCAAATTGGGAGGAAACATGTTCCTGAAACAAAAGAGAGAGAGAGAAAAACAAATGGAACAACACCACTTAAGTTCAATAACCCAGTAATTATTTAAAACGTATTTGCTGCATTCAAAATATTAAAGTCACTGAGATCTCACCTGATGAGGTCCAGAAAAGCATCAGTAGCCTGAACTGGTTCAATATTTTCACTTTTGAGCAGCGGACTGTCCCGGTTGCCTTTTCCCGGTCGGATGATCATGACGATCACAATGCCAATAAACACCGCAATCAGGGTGGTCGCCAGGTAGTAGAAGACCGCACGCATGCCCATCTTACCTGACGTCCTGCTATCCAGGGAAGAAATACCTACAACAATATAAATTATTTTGAGAGCTCTGACTGTTAAATAATTACAAAAGTTTTAATTATTGACTAAAATCAGGTTATAGGGGACGTACCATGCAAAATCCACTTTTAAAACTGTTAAATACATTTTGTTGTGTACTTGGAGTCTATATGAGTGAAGAAAAGTTGGACTTGGTCTCTCCTAGGTGCTGTATAAATCATACATCACCTGTAAAATAACCTGTTCTGGCCATAACAAGAAAAGAGTCTCTGCAGTCACTAAGTAGGAGTTTCTTGTTTTGTGGGAGGAGTTTGTCCAAGACACGATTGGTTGGATTGATTATTTCCTGTGGGGTTTGAAGAAGCTGGGGGCAGCTGGGAGAAGTTCGATCGAAACAGCCAGGAAGTGCCCATGTTTTTAAAATATTAATTTTAATTTTAGTCAAAACCCAGAGACAGGAAGGTGCTAGCTGTACAAAAAAAATGAAAGCTGTACATGTGGAGTGAAGTGTAATAATTTGGCTCGGTCAAAACATCCCTAACCAGCCTGTAAAAATATCGCTAAAATATGACTATTAGTCTCAACTTGGGACAGGAAGGTGCTTGTCACAAAAAAATAAGAAGTCAGTAAATTATGTTTACATGTTCACAATGATTTTACTAATTACCATTATCAATTACTCCTTTACATTCCCAGAGCTCAAGGAGAGAGGGCTTTTATGGTCAGGGCTCCCAGTTTGTGGAATGCCCTTCCACTAAATATTAGACAGTCTACCTCATTGTTTTCTTTTAGATCTTTATGTAAGACTTACTTTTCTAATAAGGCTTTTAATATTTGATAATGT
>NW_013952513.1:1081708-1082916 GCF_001266775.1 Austrofundulus limnaeus | reverse complement strand
TTATTATTGTCCCTTTGTTAAAACACACTGTTTGCATAAAAAAAAAACATTGAGTCAATCATTAGAGGGCAAAAAAACTATGAAAAAAGTCATATATTTCGCTCAATATGAATTTTCAAGTTTTGATGAAAAACTGCTCAAACACCAGCATTTATTAAAACTTGCTCTAAAGTTTGTCACTGGTTTTCTTGATTTAGTTCAACTTGTAAAGCTAATACAATCAGATCTTGTTGATTTTAATAAACACTGTCACAACCTTGAACAAATTGTCAGCAACAAGTGTAGTTTCCTGATGATATCTAAAGCTGGAAAAGCTTCGTTTACAAGTGGGAACATACAAGTATATTTAAGATCCACTGCGATATTTTCTGTTTTAAAGAAAAAAGTGCTCTAACATCATTACAACATTTTATTTTCGAGCTGTGTTTGTCCTACCGTGTCTCTCTTTTCCCTCGTGTGTGAGTAACACGTGTCCGTCACTTTCACTTCTTATCTATCTGGGCTACAACAGAAACTCCTCTGACCCACCCTTTGCCAATAAACTACACATACAAACAAGTACAAAGCTTAGTTTTTCTGTTTATTTAACTTTTATGACACTAAGCTCATAAATTAATTTTATTCTTCACTGAGGGCATACACACTGCACTGTATCTTTCTTACATTGCTCCTGCACATTGATTTTGATTTGTTGTTTTTTTTTTTCTTTTCTTTTCTTGTAAACCTCATAAATCCTAATTATCAGACAAGAACGGTAATGGCTCTGGTCAAATTTTGTCTTTGTCACAATTGTTTTCTTTTTTTACTTCTTAATTTGTAGATTTTTGCAGATTATTATGAAACCTCACAGCAATAACACTTGACTGTCACACTACTTTATATTTGGTAGAGATGAAACAGTTAATTCAGAATACATTAATAATCGATTATAACTGCTTAAAATGTGAATCAGTTCATAAAAATGAATGAATCAATGTCATCGTTACTGTAATAATAAATTATGTCTTTAAGAAAAATTTATGTCTTTGATACTTGATAACTTATGGTCACAAAAGAATCTGTGATGACATGATTTACTGAAAGTTATTTTGCCTGAAGTTGTTTACTAGAATATGACAAAATTCTCCAGTTAAAATTATTTTAAATGAGAAGCTTCAGGCTTGTTGCTAACATTGGCCACAGATTTAAATTATATATATATATATATA
>NW_013952513.1:1075664-1080593 GCF_001266775.1 Austrofundulus limnaeus | reverse complement strand
CCATCATTCTGTCCAAAACAGTGCAACAGTTTACACAAAAACATGTCCAAAACCAAAGCTTTCCTTATTTTACTAGCAGACTTAAGATGTCTTTGTGCACTCTGAGAATATAATGTTATAAAAAAAACATATTTTATAAGTTGTCAAACTCTTGGAACTTCATTTAATGAGAAATATGTATCTCTTTGATGTTTACATCTGGTATAACTCCAATAAGAAATTACAAGCAAATCACATCAGCCTTCATCAGGAAGATTAAGTATAAACTTCAACACACAACAAATCACAAACTGTAGATAAAAACAGACAGAGATGGTGGGATATCCCTTGTTTTGTTAGTTTTGAACTTGAGACAAGATTTGTTCATAACCATGTGGGGTTTCTTGGAGCCAGCAGAGTCTAAATTTGGACAAGACTATTGAGAAGCAAATGCATGTTTCATGTATGTGTTTTTTTAATACACGGTCATTTTCAAAATGAGCAACAGCACCTGAAATTGTGAAATTGCTAATGAGACACAATCTTCTGAGGGAATAGAGCTTTACACCATGTGTGTCAAACTCAAGCCAAATGTGGCCCGCCATAGCATTTTATGTGGCCAGTGAGAGTTTCAAAGATGTATTAATGTCTTAAAATAAGCGTATTCTGCTTTAAAGCCCGCATTGATCATAAACTACATCTCCCATAATGTTTATTGATTAGTCTGTTGCACATGTAGTACTTTTCATTCTTTGTAAGGATGTGGTAAAACACTGTTTCTATGCAGGAAATACCACGTAGAGCTCAGTTATTGTTTGTTAGCGGTGTTCAGCCGTAGCAATGAGACGAGGAACGTGACGTTTCGTGTTCAGTCGAAGTTAAACACGAAACGTTCAGCTGACCCTTTGAGGGCCACCATGATGTTCATGTGGCCCTCAGTGAAAATGAGTTGGAAACCTCAGCTTTACACCAACTACAGTCAGCTTCTAGCAAATGAGAATGTTTTCATTAGAGTGCTATAATTTAAGTTTTATGAGTATCTTTGTAAAATATACCCACCTGTAAAAAGAACCCAACCTATAAAGTATTTTTTTCTGTGTGTGTGTGTATAGCTTTCTTGAGGTCTATTTGCTGACTCCATAAACGTCCCTGTGTAAAGTGTGCTCTACTTTTTATTAAAATATTACATAACTCTAAACATATCATTGAGTCAGAGTCATACTTAGATTAAAGTTACAGGCATTTTTCCTATAAACAATGTAAAAAAAAAAACCCTGGTCGACAGTCAAATGTGGGCGATAGAGTTTTAGTGATGGAGTTACTTTTACCCAATTACTAAATATTACAAAACAGTAGAAGTTGAATGAATGAATGAATGAATGAATGAATGAATGAATGAATGAATGAATGAATGAATGAATGAATGAATGAATGAATGAATGAATGAATGAATGAATGAATGAATGAATGAATGAATGAATGAATGAATGAATGAATTTGGTCACATAAAAGAACACGTCACACAAAAGCAATCAAAACTTTAACCCTATATGACCAAAAAGGTAGAGGCAGAAGCAACGGCTTGCTCTGCCTCACCTTACAAATCCTAAAGTTGATAGAGACCGTAATAAAAACTGCGTAATGACAGCACATTACTGGAAATAAAAAGAAACTTCACACAGACTTCCTCACAACTTTCACTCAAACTGTATCACACAGTGTTATTTAAAAAAAAGACACTTTATTTACAGACCAGTACGCACCTTTGTATCACGTAGTTGTCTCCATCTCCACCAAACTGCTGCCGCTGAACTAACGTTGCCCACACACACGCAGGATCTCTTCTCATCATCCTCTCTGTAACTCCCAGCGTTACAAGATGATGCAGTGGTTAGTAAGGAGGAGTGCCTGGGGATGTCTGCATGTGAGGACGACAGGTTAAGGAGAAATGATCGTTTTTGGACTTTGAGTCAAACGGGTTCTTCTGTGTTTCATCTCCCAACAAGATGAAGTCCTGACTTGTCAAACAGAGGAGAGGGGGGTCCTCAGTGGTTATTGCTATGACAACATGCATCTGCTTATTGCTGAACTCCAGGAGACTCGTGCATTTGCAGCCCTGCTGGCATCCAGCTGCTCAGCGTTTCACTCTTGCGCCCACACATCTCAAATTAACACGCATGAACAAAAAGCAAAGGAAAAATTGGCTCAGGCATAATCACATTCACACTTAAAGCAAATGGTAGTGAGCTACAATGAGAACAGACTTCTTTGTTGGAAGGATTTGCACTGAAAGAAAAATGGCGATATTCTGAAAAATGTACTTAAAAGTCTTGCGTACTTGAGACAAATGTTCATTTGTTGCACATTTGTACAAGAAACAGCGCTCAAATGAAAAAATGCACTTGGTTTTCTCATTTCTAATTTTTTCTTCTTAAAAGGCCGTGTCTCCAGGCCGTGTCTCCTTTAGCCAAAACGATGATGTGAATAATTTTATTTTATGAATAAAATCACATCATACGACTCGAATCTTAAGAATAAGTTGAATATATAGAGAATTTGATTCATTACAGGGGTGTCAAACTCATTTTCACCAAGGACCACATGAGTGTTATCGTGTTCCTCATAGGGCCAGTTGTAATTAATTTTGATGTATCATATTTAACTTTGATTAAACACAAAATTTCACGTTCCTTGTCCCATTGCTATGACAGCACTGCTAACAAACAATAACTGAGGATTTGTAATTTTACCAATTATTTTTTAAATAGCTACTACTTTTATTTTGTAATATTTTAAAGCTAAAAAGGATACTTTTACTTCTTTACTTTAAAATTTAACACCTAGCTACTTGTTACAAAATTAAATATGTTCAAACTCATCATGAAATATGTTTTTGCACATTAAAAACGAAGTGTTGAATTTACTCAACAAAGTCATGTCAGCTGGCTCCACTAAGTCTTGTTGAGTAAATTGAGCAGAGATTATACATATATTGCTCAGTTTACTCAACCTGGCTTAGTTTCTATAATTGAACAGTTTATTTCTTAGAAAGTGTGTAAAAGTACTTTTACTTTCCCAATTTTTGTGAACAGTTTTATGATTTTATAGTTTTCTCAACAGTGAAATTTATTTTTACCAAAGTCATTTTCTGTTCATGTAATCTTACTTTTACTTTGTTATTTTTTCCAAGTACTTAATAAAGTACTCTGATAAAGTCTTAATCTGCTCTGCTGTTGATTAAAGCAAAAACTAATAAGAGGCCTCACCTCACTTCCCAACACTGAAGCTCTGAGCTTCCAGTCCAGTTTATACTGTAAAAAATAAAATGTTGGATTTACTTAATCTTGTTATGTCAACTGGTTGCACTTAACTGAGGTGAGCAAATTCAAAGCAATATACCAGTTTTTTAACCAAAGAACATGAATAAGTTGCTTTGAATTTACTCAGCTCAGTTAAGTGGAACCAGTTGACATAACATGGTTAAGTAAATCCAACATTTCATTTTTAGAGTGATAGGAACAGCATGTTAGAGAAAACTTGCATCACCATTGAAACAATTACCCTGCCATAATGTGGGAGGCATGGATCACATATGTACCGCCCTTAGCTGGAGTAATTAATTATTCACCCCTTTGCAAGAAGAATTTTTCATTCTTGGTGCATTAAACAAAATCACTCAAAACACAGATATTATGGATTTAGTTATTTAATTGCCTTTAAGTAAATGTAAAGTTAACATAAAGTAAATGTGTTACCTTAACTCAATTCAGTTAAGTAGAACCAGCTGACATTTTTTTTCAATTAAATCCATCACATCTACAGTATTTTTGAGTGATCCTTCCATCTGTTGTGGTTTAAAAAACGTTTAAATTAATTCAAACTAATTGTCTTTATCAGTTCTGATTGAATTACTGCTGTAACGAAGCTGGACGCTCATCACTCCCGTTTATAAGCTGACCATTCGTTGCCTAGCGACATGTTGTTGTGGCATTAGTGACAGCAGAGGCAGATTGTGAGTCTGGAGCACGGGCTGCCATGTTTGTGCAACCGCATTATTGTCTTACAGTGTGATGTAAGAGTGCGATGCGCAGAGATGTGGACTGGAGCGTGCTTCCTTTTATCCCACACACACACACACACACACACACACGGTTTATTCATCAATTATTTCTCAGAGAGGATTTCAGCTCAGCGTTGCCCTAAACAACCCTCTGCTGTGATGCGACAGGTGTTTATTTTAAGACTTTAAACATTACCAACACAATTATCATCACAAAACCAACTGACTTTTTCAGAACAGTGATAAACAGTCATTTTAAGTGAAACAAAACAATTAAAACCAGCATTGATGAAGCTTTTATTTTGACTGACGTCCTCTCAGATATACTGCATGTGTAAAATTGTGTTATTTTATCACACAGCTTCATTTAATGTCTGAACTTTAAATAGCTCACGATTGGTTCTTCAGAAGAAGAAAGCTCTCTTGGCAAATGCAGAAAGGTCAGGAAATTGATTCTTTGCTTTAAAATGTCAGCTGTTCATTTCAGAACTGGCTACATGAAGCTATTTGAAGGGTCTGTGGGATCAAAATGGGTTCTTATTTAGGTTAGGTGATTATTTTTCTTAATTAAAAGTATAGGTTTTGTATTCAGCCTCTTTACAACATATTGTTACAATCTAATGGTGGTTTATTGAGCTTAGCTGAAATCTTGAAATATTTTAGAGCTTGGAATATGAAGTCTCTCTAAGGAATACTTTCATTTCGGTGATCTGAGGGGGAAAACAGTTGACTTTTATGATTTTTGGGATGGCCCAACAAAAAATATGTTTAAGAAAATACATAAACAAATTTGAAATAGTTTAACGTCTAATTTCAATCATTTGACTTAAAGAATAAAATATTTTTAGACAGATTATGCCTTTTAACATTCATTAGCATCTCATTAGCTC
>NW_013952513.1:1066814-1074909 GCF_001266775.1 Austrofundulus limnaeus | reverse complement strand
ATACAAGTTTCACTTTTTAAATGGAATTACTGAAATAAATCTACTTTTTCATGATATTCTAATTTTATGACCAGCACCTGTACAACAAAGCCTTTTATCAAACGTGCTAGATTAGTAAATGTATATACATTTTTGTTTTTGTTATAAAAATAATTTATTTAAATTTATTTTAAAACAGACTTTTCCCATGAAGCTTTACCAAAGTCATAAATTAGTCAGCGTTAAACCAAATTATACAAAAAATAAGTAAAAATAAAAAAATTCTGTGAGGTTTTGTTTTTACAGTTAAAGAGATGAAACTACTGATATTTTAATCTGAGCTGACCACTAAACTTGATAAAGATCATAAACCGAGGGGAATAAAATAAAATAAAAACAAACAAGAGGTGTCGTTTAAAAATAAATGTATTGTCTGAAATAAAGTTTGTACAAAATATAAGTAGATGAATTATCAAAAGATCAGCTGTAGTGTCACTGAATCATTTACAGAAACATCATCAACTAAACCCACATTAGTGATTAACCAAAAGCCAGACAAACACCAGAACATTTGTTAGTGTACAAAAACAATACAGATACTTTTACAGGCTTTACACAGTCTACTGTACCATGATTTAAAACAATCTGACAAACACTGCATTCAGAGTGTTATTTCATCTTTAACAGTGTCTTGGTTTAAACTTTGGCATTATTCATTTTTTGCAAAAAGAGCAGAGCTGCTCAATAAGGAGGCAATTAAAAAAACATTTCTGAATATAGTCAGCCTACGTAGGTCTACTTTGGTCGAATAAAATGACTGAAAGACAAAAAAAATGTTCCCAAAAGCTCTTCAAGAATGCTTTGATGTGTCAAAAAGCTGCTAAATGGGAATTAAATGATAACGTCTTAAACGCAATAACAAATTGTTCATCTGAAAACTCTTTTTTTTAGTTTGCCAGTGTTCAGAAAAATCACAACAAAATTGCAAACAGTATATAACAATTTTGAGATTTAGATTTTTTTAAATAGAATTCCCACGTTGAAATCTTGCTCCAGGGTTCCCCACCCTTTTTTCAGGCATTTAAACTTTTCGATTATGTTAAACTATATGCTGACACATTCAAACTTCAGATGTGTGTCATGTAAATTGGAGGTGACTTCCTCCTGTCTGTCATTAACGTAGTTAGAAAAAGGCACCAGTGCAAGCTTCATGTGAATCTGTGGACATCTTTAGTGGACATGACAGCATTGAGTTTTTCTACATCATGTTAGTGTTTGTAGGTGAAGCATCCCGGTCTGGGGTTTTGGCCCTTTGATTGACTGACGACATCTTCCAGTGACTTCCTGGTTATCAGCAGTCGAACAACATCCTCCTTCTGCTTGGTTAGCTTCTTACGAGCCTGATCGTGAGTCACCATGGTCATATCCCAACCGTTCACCTGCCAGGAAGAAGAACTTCCTCAAATTTCAGCCACAGGTGAGCTTGAGCACGACTCTTTCAGGAGCAAACAGTGCCATCTTGTGGATTTATTGTTTAAAAAAAAAAAGAAAGAAAAACACACACCTGCATTATTTTGTCTCCCATCATCAAACCAGCCACTTCAGCTGGTCCTCCTGGGCTTATCCTGGTCACATAGATGCCCTTTGAAGAGGACAAACACACTTAAAAATTCATGCAGGTGCAGAACTATACGGAGGGTTTTATTGAAGATAATCTACAAATATAAAAACAAAACAAATGCTTAATAATAGGACTAAGTTGAATTGTAGCATAAAAGAAAAGAAGCACAGACACCATGTGTCCACAGACTGTCAAAAATAATCACAACATATTTGTGCTACAAACAAATCACAATTCTAGTTAATCGTGTCATTTTTTTCCTGTTTAAGCAGGGTTTCTGCAGAAATCAGACAATTAATGTGAAATGAATAACCTGTTTAATGGCAATGAAAGTGAATGTATAAACTATTACACTTTTTTATTTTAAGTAAGTAAACTTTATGTTGCATCTTTCACACACAAACATCAAAGGGCTTAACAGAGAGCAATTTACTAAAAACAATAAAAAATTAACTAAAAGCCTGTCTAAATTAAAATGTCATAAGATGTTTCTTAAAAGAGTGGGTGGAGTCTGAGCAGCAAAGTGACCAGCACCACCTGAAATGATCGGCCTCCACAGGTTTTATAATGGGTTCAAGGCACCATCAGCAGTGTTTGATTTGAAGACCTCAAAGTCCTGGATGGACAGAGAGGCTAATGCTCTAAAGATTAAAACCAAAATTTAAAAATGGCTTCTGAAATGCATAGAGAGCACATAGTGGCCAGAAAATTTATTGAAGAAAATGAAGTCATGTTCCTTTAGTTCACAAGCTTTTACTTTTTTTTCTATAACTATGTTTTAACTAAATGCAAAGTTGCTGTGTGTCATGGATTTTCCCCTCGTTATAAATCTGTTTGTTTAATCCTGTAGCCCACCTAGTTGCACAGATCACCACTTCAGTGAGATTTACAGTAAAAAAAGTCTGAGAGCTCTCATGGTAGCTAATCATCCATACATTATCTTTTACCTGCTTCTTCCTTAGTCTATTCAGCCCAAGATTAAACTTTTTTTAAAGCAAACATTGCAAAATCATTCTTCATCCCGACCATTGATGGGCTTCAGCTATGTGCTAAATTTCTTGTATTTGACTCCCTTTCTGAAATTTGCATTAACACATTTTGTCTCAGATTCTACAGTTTTCGTGTTTTCCTTCCAACGCCTGGTATTCTGATAACAGACGGAACAGAAACATATTATTAAAGAATGGTTCTGTGTGTACCGGTACATTACAGCAATAGTTGATAGACAAAATCCTCTAATGAGCAAGTCCAGCTGAGGGATTTCCAAAATCCTTAAAACTACTAAAAAAAAGTTAAAGCCACTGAGATTCTAACTTAATGTTTTTTTATTGCTAAATATGCTAATTCATTTAAGAACTTAATACTTTTTAATGTGCCCCACATTTGTGGCCAAAGTGGTTTTGTACAACAAAACCAAGTAATATTTCTGATTCAACAGATATTATGACGAAGTGGAACAGCGAAGGAAAATTTTTCTATGAATACTTTAAACTTATAGTGATTAAATAACTCAAAAATCGGAGAATATTCATGAAAGCATCACTAGCTTTGTTTACATGCGCAAAATAGGAGGGTTTCACGTGACGTCACGATGCAGTGCCGCTAGAGCGCGAAGTTCGGATGGAGGTGGACAGTGAAAAGGTGGAGGATCTGCTATCTGAAAAAATGCCCATATCTTGTGTAGTTTACGAGTGCTCCAATCATTCTAACTGAATTAATAATAAATAATTATACACTGATTAAATTATACATTAAATTAAATAAAATTATGGCTCTTTTTATTAATGTTCGTCATATTTGAAGCACGTTGCAGCAGGTGGATGCAAAATAGGGCTGATTCACGGGGGAAAAAACACCTCAAACCACCCTCTGGTGTCACCCCCACCCCGTCGAACAAACCTAAACCCCCCAAAGTCCTTTCTGACTGAAGTGTGAAAATATTAGACAAGCAGCAAAACATCTACAGGAGGATAAAAATAAAAAGAGGCGAAAGTTGAATGAAGTTCGGCTGCGATGGAGAGACAGCGCGATCGGAAGTCAGCAATGAGATATCCGAAATGTATTAAATTTATTATATTTGTATAACTATATTTCATAGTTAGGGTGAAGTTTAGTTAGTCATTTAATGTCTTTGATGCAAAAAAAAGGCGATGAACGTGGAGCTCCAGTCCAGCTGCGGTCAGGTGGACCGAGTCGGACCGAGCCGCAGTTTGAGAGAGGAGCTGAAAGGCAGAGATGGAGGAAAAACAGTCGGAGACAGAGTGAGGACTTTGATGAGGAAGTAGGTGATTCACTATTTGATTATAAGAGGGAAGAGAAGAAGATCGAGCACCGAGCGGACTCTACAGTCCTGTTACCGGTCTGCCGGGGCAAACTGGGCAGCGCTAACTGGATGCTAACTACACCGAACAGCTGACGAAAGCATGTGAACAACGGAAGTGTAGAACTTTTTATTCAGCGGGTGGATCCACAACCTCGGTACCAAACAGCTCCACGATGATAATCGTTTGTTTTTTGCCAGGGTGAGTGTTTTTTCTGATATTGTTTTATATGTTACGATCATGCTAACAGTAGCCGCTAACGTCAACAAACATCCAGCACCTAACGACACAGAACTAGGGCAGCCTAAAGTCCAGATGAGGTCCACATAAAACTACCAGTAACTTAATACTCACTACTAAATAAACAATCATTATAAACATAACTTCTAAAACAAGTTAGCAGCTAACTGATGTAGTGGCCGCTGCCTGCAGACACCGGTATTCTGCTCCTCCTGACCGCAGACGGTTTAAAATCCACTTTTTACGTTGTCGTTCTGTGAGCTTTCTACATTTTGCATCTTTGTGTCTGATAATCAGTGTTATCATATGTGGTTATAGGGTTGGGCAGAATAATGTGGAATTATTCATCAGATAAACCTTTGCTGGTTATTATTTGGCACTTGGTGATGTAAGACGTGTGTGGTACCGACAGCCTCAGAAAATCTTTAGGTTCTGTCGAAAACTCATTCATCTTCATCATCCGAGTCATGTCTGAAATATTTGTGAACAAATTCTTGTTATTTATCTTGAAATAGGACCTAAATCCATACATATAAACTCTCTACAGTAGATTCCTCTATAGACATTTTAACCCCTGCCCTCCAGTGGAGATCGCTCCGCCTTTGAAACCACGTGACTGAAACCCAGCTATTCTTTGATCGGATTGAAATGTATTCGGATTAAATAATCTGAATGTACCGTTTACATGCGCACAGTCTGATCATGACGAGTGTTTACATACACCAGGTTTTTATTCTGAATAGAAGCACTGACATGCGCAGTTGCTAACTTTCCCTTAAAAACCACAGAAAAAAGTTCTACTTTCATCATGAAGATAAACAAACAGCCTCTGAGAGCTCAGAATGGACCTGCAACAGGTTTTAATAACGGTGGAGACGTTACTGCACTCCCTGGTTCAGCTGCAGGGGACGCGCTGACCTTTTTTTTTTTTTTTTTGCAAAGCGGCGCAGGCTGTGTGTCTTCGTTCTTTATTGAATGAGAAAACAGGAGGAAAAGTTCTGTCTGCTGCAAACCGGTGGATGAAAGTCAGAAGACATGCAGTCAGGTCAGTTTTCCACAATCAGAATAAGATGATCAGATTAAGTGTTTACATGCACGTCGTTCAGATTATCAATCGGCATAAATCACCTCTCTCATTCCGATTACAAATTCATTCGGATCGAGCTGAATCGGGTCAGAATAATCCGAGTGGTGTGTTTATATGACGCATTTTTATTCCGAATGGCCGTTTAATCAGACTACTTATGTCCATGTAAACGTAGCTATTGAAGATTATAAAAATAAAACCTAAATAAAAAGTATTTCTATCTCCATTAAACCTTGAGTATATGGAAAGTCATTATTTACATACTGATATCAGAACTACAAGCTTTTTTTCTCTTTAAAATCAAACCACAATAAGACATCTGATTACTTTAACAGAATCTCTTGAAAAGAATGTCTGAACGTGTAAAAGTCAAACTGTAAACTATTTTCATCTTTCACAGATGACAAGACAAATTATGCTTGTTTTTTTGTGATCATCAAGTTAGAACTGTACATCATCCTGTTCTATGACACCTGAGTATGGTTTGAACTCACCTGAGGACATTATGTTTTGTCCTGTTTATTTTTGTTTTTGTTTTGTTTTGTTTTTTTACACCAAACACAACTGCCAGATCGTACTTCATATCTTGAGTTTTGTTCCTCAACTATGAGACTTTTCCTTTGCATATATTAACTGAATCCTTTAAGAGAATACTAAATATAAATATAGATAATATATTTGTTTTTGAGCATTTCAGGATTAACAGTTTAAAATGTGTGTGGGAATAAAGATCAAGTGAAGTAAGACTTTCTCACCCATGATTTAAAATTGTGCAACAATAATATTATACTAAAACAGTAAACCCTGTCAATTATAATAATACAATGAGATATAGATTTACAGACATAATTATGTTTGTTTTCATAACATGTTATATTACCTTATCTGTCTTATCTTCAGAGAAAGGGTTCTGTCCAGGGTCCTGGTCTATACCTCCTCCAATGCTGAAGCCCAGAATCAGGTTCTCTCCTTGCCGCAACTTCTGGATTTCAATTCGTTGCTGTTTAACAGAAAAACAGTCCAAAATCAGATCCCCACAAGTATCTTCTTTATGACAAAAAGTGGTCAGGATGTGTTGGCTTTATTTCCAGCTTTTAAAGATTTGTTAGAAAGCTGAACAACATGCCCGTTGCCACAACCTACTGTCAGCCAAAGGGCCTGTTCAGACTTGGAGCTAACTGCCAAACATCGCTGTGAACACACTCAGACAAGTTCTGGTTCTGGCTGATATTAAAGGGAAAAAACTGGGCTGGGCAGTGCAGCATGAAACATTTACCTCCCTATGTAGTCTAATGATGAAAGAGAATATGTCAAATAGTTTCATTTATGAACAGATTTCAGGAAGAAAGGACCTCATGAATGAGCTGCTTGACTTTCACAACCCATCCACTTGACAGTGACAAGCAGCTGCTGTGTCACAACAGCAGACAAGTCTGACTGTAGGACTCCTTCAAACACAAAGGCTGTCTGTGTGTTAGAGATGATGATGAGTCTCTGATACAACGAAGTCTAACGATGACTTCAACAAAGATGTCAGCCGGTTAGTGAGTCAGGATTTCCAAACAAGCTTCTCTTCTCCCTTAAGCCTTAAAAACTACAAACAGATCTACGGATTAACAGTGAAGATTAAAACCTGCATGGAGATTTTAAAGTTTGACTAAAGCAGTTGTTTTGTTAAAATTTTGTTTGCATTTGTATTTCCTACCAAATAAACCAAAACTTCTTTACGTTTTGATTTCCTGCAAATGAAAGATTGCTGCTTGGTTTTATGGCAAACCATAAACCTTTGGTGCTGCTGCTTAGATTAACAGTCACTTTGTTTAGGTTTTCTGCCATGATATGGACTAAAATGACAAACGATATCAAAATTAAAACACAATAAGAAGAACAGCCCTGAAGTCATCATAGCCCATACTGATAGTACATGGCTGAATCACTAGCAGATTGGAAAATTCACTTTTTCCATGTCAAACATAAAAAAAACAGGTAAACTAACAACTAATCATCTGTGAACAGATTATACAGTAAAATGACAAAACACCAAAGATGTTTTTTTTTTGTATTTAAAAAAAGGATTTACTTACTTAGCAGGAAGCTTCATTCACACACCTTAGGAGGTCACGCCCCGTTTTAAGTAAGACACAACTTTTCTTACGTTTTATAAGAAAAAAACAAAGTAATGTTTCATTTCGACGATCACGTTCCTCCTCGGTTTAGCTATCAGTTTACAGTTAGCTAGTTAGGTTTCGTCTGTTCATTGTTTTAAGACATGTTAAACAAATTGTTTAGATCTCAAGTACACAAAAACCTCACGGCAAAGTTAATATTTCTAGCTTACCTTAGCTACTTAGCACTTTACGGTGAAATAACATGAGTCCCTGTAGTGTTTGTACAGTTGTGAGTCAACATTTGTGTCGGACAGAACAATAGAAACAAGCCTTCCTTCAAACTTACCACTACAGCGGTCACCGGTTGACCTGGGACGAAAGACATCGTCTAAACAGAAAAATTAAGGCTAAAAAGCAGCTAAAGTGAAGCAGCTGAGACCGACAGAGAGGGAGAAAAGTGCTGTCTGCGGTGATAAAACCTCTCCCAACCCCTCTTCGACATGGGTTTTCCGCAGGCTGACCCCGGGCTGAAACCAGCCGCTTCAGAGATGATGTAACCTGGCTTCCCTGTGTGGGGGGGAAAGGTGCGCGTGTTTTGTTTTATGGTGGCAGCCAGTGAGGGCGGTGCTGCTAATAGGCTGGAACACATGAAAGGTTTTTCTGCATTGATATTGTGTTTTTTCCTGTTAGAGACATTTTCTTGAAAGAAAGAAAGAAAGAAAGAAAGAAAGAAAGAAAG
>NW_013952513.1:1053446-1065458 GCF_001266775.1 Austrofundulus limnaeus | reverse complement strand
ATCTATCTCCATTACAGAGCCCTAGTTTTATGATGGCATAGGTTTTGCTAACCTAAAAAAAATAAACCAATCTCTGTATAGCTTTATCTAGAGCACACACAGTTTGATGAAAACATTTGCTTTACTTTAAGTCTATCTCTCTTGGCTGGTTAATATTTTGTTAAGATTACATGTCTTTGCAGTTTACATTTGATACCATAGGTGTAGCTCAACTTACTCACAATCATTCAAGCATAGAATCATTAAATTCCACATTGGGAACATTTACTTCTCAGAAGCATTATTGTTTCCACAAGCTATTGTCTTATGTATTAGAAATGTTACTTATGGCACTTTTGGGCTTCTGTATTGACTGTGACAAATTGAAAATACACATATTATACAGAAAAGCTGTGAAAACACTGACAAGATCTTTAACAGAAAAAACAGGCCTATGCAATCCATAATCAATCATGTTTTTAGTTTTGGAAAAATTCAGGTTTTAATTTGCACCATCCAACTAAATCAGTTTGACTGACTGCACAATTTTATAACTATATATAGGCTGCATTTTCGTTGCATTTGGTCATACTGCAGAAAAATAATACATAACCAGCTAAGAGGTTTTTTATATATACAATGGTCATGTTTTAGATTTTTTTAAAAGATTTAGTTTGGTGAAACAAAATTATGTTGTTGTTTTTTTTCATTGTGTGTAGATTTAGTTTGTTGCACCACATTACCCCACAATATAAAAAAACACAACAAACATTCTTGAAGTGCTTTATTATATATTTCTTATGTAACATCATTATTATGGTTCATATAAGCACACACATATTGCAATAATATTTTCTGTGCATAGATATGTAACGCAAGTACACAAAATAAACATTTACTATAAACAGGCAGTATAATGTGTTGACAGGAACTGTGTCTGCTGGTTCTACCTGTGAGACAAGTTAGTCCAGTTTATACATGTCTGTATTCTTGCTTCATTCACATATGTCTGATCTAAAACATGGATTATGTCTTAATCAGAATTTTTCCAAATTGATTCACTTAATCTGCACAAACCTTTTCCTCTCTTGAATTTTACAACTTTACTGAAGTGTAAAACAATTCGTATTAACCAGCTGGTAAGGTCGGCCAGAAATGAGCTTCAGCTGCAATTTCTGCTTTAATTATTTTACAGGTAATAAAAAAAAACACTGGTCTGTTCATTAAGTTTTCAAACCTACTGTTTAAATCACTGATCGCTGTTCCTAAACAATAGTTTTTGTTTTTTAGGCTTTAAAGGATCTGGTGGATTGAATATTCTTTGCATTTTTCAGCTTCTGACACCAATCAGAATATGCAAAATAAACATTACAGCCCAAAGTTTCGACAAACCTGCTCAGAATCATGCGACAACAAAGTTGATGACACAATTTTGTCTTTGCTTGTCCACAGTTTAAACTACGAGTTGAAACAGTATGAGAAACAGAGAGCACTTTGTAAAATAAATCTTAGTATTGGAGAGGGTGTTCGATGAACAAGGAACATGTTGGGGTTTTTGCACTCATCCCATTCAGAAAAAAAAATCGAAACCATTTGGTGATGTAGTCAGAAATTCCCCACATAACTGAGACAGGCAATTGTCTCAAAATCACTGTACAATAAGAGACAAAAATGTATTTTTCAAGGAATTTCATAATATTGGAAAATTAATTATCTGCTGTATATACAAATTATAGTCTTTATGAAAGATAAGTTATGCACTGCGATGGTTGTGGTAATAAACTATACTCAACAGAAAAAAATTATTTCAGGCCTGGTGAAAATGTATAAAATAAACAACAAGCAAAATAAAATCTCAAATAAGAAAACAGAAAATATTCACAGCCAAAGATCATTTTTTATGCAATTACCTCTCCAACTTCAAAGCCTGGTTACGCTCAGAGAAACGCATGTCTCTCACCTGATCTAACAGCTGATTGAATACATGAAACTATAGGCTTGAAGGGGACACATCATGTAAAATCCTCGTTTTTAGCTGTTAAAAGCATTTTATTGTGCAATTAGAGTCTGTAATGCAGAAATTTTGAATTTTGTTTCTCCTGCTGCTGCGTAGATGCATCTTTATATTCTGTTTGGGTCACATTTTTCATCCCGTTCAGTTTTCTCTTTTTTTTCTATGATGTTTTCTGAACTATTATGGTACATCACAGTTTTTGTGACAAGACTTCTAAATAAGGCCAGGATTTACCAACTACAATTTGATCATCTTCTCTGGCTCCAACATGTAAGTCTGAATGGGCAAATCTCCCCTTGTTGACATCTTTTAAGTAGTTTGTAAATAAAAAGTTTCTGCGCTGCTATACAGTCGACTAGAACTAGAATGCACCACTCTGGTAGCTGGAAGGGGTCGGGTTTGAAGCGTCTTGTTTGGATTTAAAGTGTGAGACAGCCTAAAAATGAGTTGATCTGAGACACACCTCAAAAAAGTGGTGAAAGAGGGGCTTGTGGAGTTACAATAAGGAGGAAGTCAGACCAAAGCATTACAGTTCCACTTTATGTAGACCCCAACTGAATGATTTAAATGTGAAAAAGGAGGATTTAAACGCATGATATGACTCTTTTAATATTATGCTGCTTAAAAAAAAGACAATGCCACGTTTTAGCCGTGACTTTTCCATCCTTTACCAATATGTAGTCAAGATTCTTTGATCTGCTGGACACTGCTTATTGTTTATTGGCCATGCATTATTCGTTGCAGTCAGTAAAGGGGCAGTTGGGTCTGGACCGCTCTGTTTATCAGTAGCCTGGGGCAAAAGGTGGAGGCGGGTGATACTCTTGAGGCAACACTGGATGATTCTGTTCTATAACTGTTCTGTCACGAGGCGGGCTGCCGAGGTTTTGTAGCCCGGTGATCTCCTGGTATTCATTGTCAGCAACGTCACATCGCTCATCTGGGCCATCAGAAATCTCTGAGTACACATTTTCTGAGTTAGTCACATCCTGTGGCTGGTTTGTCTTCTTTTGGAATTTCTTCTTGAGGCTCATTAGGTTGGAGACGACTGTTGGCTTCCACTCGTGGTGCTTCCCAGGTGGGGCATTGGTGCTGATGTTTCGCTCGGGGGCCATCGGGACAAACAAACTCTTGGGTGTACAGATGGGTTTGTTGCAGGCCTGGTTTTGCTTCGGAGGAGCCCTGCTCCGAGTAGGGAGTTCAGGAGGCTGATGTGATGGAAGGTCATTGACTTCTAATCTCTTCCTGGACTTTGCAACAGGCTGCAGATCAGAATCATAAAGCATAAATCACTTTTGTAAGGAAACTATTAAATCCAAAAGCACATGAAAAGTTCTTTTTAAAATCTAAAACACAGCTCTGAAACATGAAGTGCACTAAATTCATGGTTAAAGAGTTTGTAGAGGAAGTTACTGTTCAGTAGTTCAATACCGGCTGCACAACAATGAAATCAAATATCCTCATTACAGATTTTATTGTTTTTTTTTAATTTTTACAATGAGTAAATTCTTTTAAACTTTTTAGCATGATCTTTTTACGAGCTTGCATAGACAATCGGGATAGCTCTGTGCAAACTCACACCAAATCCCCACTTTTTTATTAATAACTTTAAAAAAACCAATTTCCTGGCATTTAAATAAAAAAACTCAAGAGCAATTGGTGCATGCCTCTAGCAAAGTAGATCAAATTACTTGGATAAGTCATACAAGCAGCCTCAAATCTCAGTTCATCACTGGATTTAAGCAAAAAAAACATTTTCTATTAAATAGTACATCCTTTATCTACAAAGAGAAACAGCAACAGGGATTTATTTTGAAGAAAAAAATAAACAATGTTGGGTGAAAAACTGACTATTTTCCTTTAAACTGTCTCTTTGTGTAACATTTAGTGAGGGTTTTTTGGGAATGCCTGGCAGAAGAACCCATCAGAAAGATCTTCAACTCACACCTCTGAGAGAACTTCAACCTGTTCTCCTATGTTTGTTGTGTTCTGTCTTCTTGTGAATGGGTGTTCTGAACTGTAATTTCATTGTGCTCTGTTCAATGACAATAAAGGTCTATCTCATCTCATCTCATCTTCACTACATCCCAGCCAAGGCGGGGGACATTGTGTCCAAATGGGTCATGCTCTACACCTCAGTTGTTGAGGTGGCTGCCTTCAGCTGTGGCCTCAACATTGTCAGTGCTTCTTGCATTGGCCATCCTCGAACTCGGTGGTGGACAACCCGGGTAAAGGAGGCTGTCAAGCTGAAGAAGGAGTACTTTTGGGCCTTGTTGGCTGGTAGGACTCCTGAGGCAGCTGAGGAGTATAGGCAGGCCAAGCGGACCGCAGCCCTGGCCGTTGCTGAGGCAAAAGCTGGGATGTGGGAGGTGTTCGGTGAGGCCTTGGACAAAGACTCTCGATCGGCTCTGAGGAAATTCTGGCAAGCCATCTGACAGCTGAGAAGGGGGAAGCAGCACTTCACTAACACTGTGCTCAGTGAAGGTGGGGTGCTATTGACCTTAACCAGTGATGTCGTCAGGAGGTGGAAGGAAATACTACTCAGACCTCAATTCCACATCTTCTATGGTAGAAGCAGAGTCTGAGGACTTCGGGGTTGGTCCATCCTTAACTGGGGCTGAGGTCGCTGAGGTAGTTAAAAAGCTCCATGGAGGCAGGGCTCCAGGGGTAGATGAGATTCGCCCTGATTTCCTCAAGGCTCTGGATGTTGTGGGGCTGTCCTGACTGACATGCCTTTGCAACATTGTGTGGATATCGGTGGCAGATTGGCAGACTGGTTCTGGTTCCACTCTTCTAAAAGCGGGACTGGAGGGTGTGCTCCAATTACAGGGCCATCACTCTCCTCAGCCTCCCCAGTAAGGTCTTTTCAAGGGTACTGGAGAAGAGAGTCCGATCAATAGTCAAACCTCAGATTCTGGAGGAACAATGCGAGTTCCGTCCTGGCCGTGGAACACTGGACAAACTTGATTTTCAGCTCTCATTAGAGTGGTTCACAGCTGAGTGTGAAGCGGCTGGGATGAGGATCAGCAACATCAAATTTGAGTCCATGGTCCTCAGTCGGAAAAGGGTGGACTGCTCTTTCTGGGTTCAGGATGAAATTCTGCCTCAAGTGAAGGAGTTCAAGTATCTTGGGTTAATGTTCACGAGTGAGGGAAGAATGGAGCTTAATGGAACGGTGCAGTTCCGCAGTTTTGCAGACTCTGTACTGGTCTGTTGTGGTGAAGAGGGAGCTGAGCTGAAAGGCAAAACTCTCTGTTTACCAGTCAGTCTACGTTCCTACCCTCACCTATGGTCACAAACTTTGGGTAGTGATCAAAAGAACAAGATCGTGGATACACGCGGTCGAAATGAGTTTTCTCCGCAGGGTAGCTGGGCTCTCCCTTAGAGACAGGGTGAGAAATTCAGTCATCCGGGAGAGACTTGAAGTAGAGCCATTGCTCCTCCACATTGAGAGGAGCCAGTTGAGGTTTGGGCATCTGGTTAGGATGCCTCCTGTACGCCTCCTTGGGGAGGTGCTTCAGGCATGTCCAACTGGGAGGAGACCCTGAGGAAGACCCAGGACACCGTGGAGAGACTATGTCTCTCAGCTGGCCTGGGAACACCTTGGAGTTCTAGAAGAGTTGAAATAGGTAGCTAGAGAAAGAGAGGTCTGGGCTTCCTTACTCAAGCTGCTGTCCCCATGACCCGACTTCAGAAAAAACAGGAGACGGATGGATGGATGGATGGATGGATGGATGGATGGATGGATGGATGGATGGATGGATGGATGGATGGATGGATGGATGGATGGATGGATGGGTTAAGTGTCTTGCCCAGGGACACAATAACAGTATGTACTCAGGCAGGGATTTAAATTTTAATTTTAATAGAACAAAGGAACTAAAAGTCTAAAATGTTCTAACTTAGTTCTTAACTGAAATGAGTTCATGTTAAAATCAGGAGGACTGATCAGAATCCAAACAAAGACTTGCAATAGTGCTGAAACATGTCTCAAATACCTATACCTAGTGTACAACACTAGTAAGACTAAAAATATCATTATTTGTCTCTTTGCAATGGTTTTGGGGCGGCTGTGGGAGAGTGGTTAGGGGAGTCATCCTGGAACCGGAAGGTCGCTGGTTCTATCCCCGTCCAATCGACTCAGTCGTTGTGTCCTTGGGCAAGACACCTTACCCTCCTTGCGTACTGATGGTGGTCAGAGGGTCCGGTGGCGCCTGTGTATGGCAGCCTCACTTCTGTCAGTGTTCCCCAGGGCAGCTGTGGCTACAATTGTAGTTTATCATCATCAGTGTGTGAATGTGTGTGTGCATGGGTGAATGTCTGTAGTGTGAAGCACTTTGAGTGTCCTGGATGGATAGAAAGGCGCTATAGAAGTACAGTCCATTTACAATTTTTAAAACCGTTTATCACCACCTACCATATTGGGGTGTGGGGTGTAGTTTTACAGTCTGTTGGTGGAACAAAAAAGACACAAACTACACAAACGGCCAAAAAATGTAACTGGTAATTAAAGCCTTTATGTAGTGGAGTAAAAGTAAGAAGTAAAAAAATGCTACTCAAGTAAAGTAAAAATTTCCAAAAACTGTTTACTTAAGTACAGTACTCAAGTACTGGGGAAACAAAGCAGCCACTGTTCAAAAGAAAGTCCCAACACAGACGAGCTAMWTCTAATGGCCAGAACTCTGCAGTTTTCACTCATTTACAGGCCAGCGGTCACTCTTTCAGAGATGAGGAYGTTCTCATTCTTGATAGAGAGGAACGTTGGTTTGAGAGAGGAGTAAAAGAAGCCATTTTTGTGAAGAAAGACCGTCCATCATTAAACAGAGGTGGAGGCCTCCGTTTTCAGTTGTCCCCCGCCTACAGCGCGGCTCTTGCCAGTATCCCTCCACCCCCTGTTAACAATAAGTGTTAATTAGGTGTCAACGATAGCCATGTGATGTGAGTATCAGTCACATGGAGGCAGGGCTTAAAAGCCTGAATTTTGCCTGAAACTCTCAGACTGAAGAAGTCTCTTGGAGGAGAGACGAAACGTTTCATTAGAGAAGAACCCGTCCAGAAGACCTACACAATTTTTTTCTTTTTGATTTTTTACCTGGATTACTGAGATGCATCAGGATAGTACTCAAGTAAATTTACTTTGTTACTGCTCAACTTTTGAACATTTTGCACTTTTTGAAATTTATTTATTTATTTATTTTAGTCAGAACCATTGGGACAGTCTTTTTAAGAACTGCTTTGATCAGTATATACAGTATTCATCAGTACAGATCAGGATATGAGGTCATATTACCGAGATTGGAGGTAGAGAGGCGACGTGAGGGAATTCAAGTTCCAGCGATGGATAAAGCCTGCTGAGACGGCTGTTTGGAAGCAGGACTGTAGAGTCTCTCAGGTCATTCGGTCGAAAAGGAAGGGCCGGAGGGATCTCGTCCTCTGGTTCTGGTTCTGGTTCTGGCTGACTCAGACTGGGTTGTGGAGGCTCCTTTGTGGGTGAATCGCTGTTGGAGGCCAGATGTTTGTTGGGAAACTGTATCTGTGCATAGTCTGCATAGCTGTTTGAGGCCTTCCATAGAATAAAACAGAAACAAAAAGACAAAACATGTTTATTTATTTTATGATTAGGATTTTGTACAGTACAGGTGTGTGCATCTTTAATGAATCCACCTGTGTGTGATTTTCTCACCTGTCCACAAGGTACAGTCAGGACCTGATTGAAGGGCATGATGGGATTCCTGCGATGAAACTCCACCAGGTCCTGCAGACTGCGGTGCCGCCTGTTCTCTCCCACTATCATGTACTGACCAGCCATGAGGGGGTCAATCATGAAATGTCTGCAGCGTTTGTCTGCTCTGAGGGGGGCAACACCAGAGAGAAAGAGTGAGCTGTGCATAACTTTAACCTTTTTTAGACTGAGTGTGTGTGGGTAAATCCTGCAGAAACACTCACTGATATGAGAGCGTGTATCCAATTCTGCTCTCGCTGACTCTGATGAGGAAGTAGCCAGGAGGCTTGGACATGAGCAGTTCCTCTGCCGTCCTACACAAATCACCACAGACAAAGGCCTCTTTCAAACATGCACACTTTAATCTGCAAACTTTGCTTTCTGCAGAAAATGTAATGGAGCTGAAATGCAAAAAACTCCAGTCAATTTTACCAGTGTAAAACTTGATGACCCTCACAGTCACTTAATGTCACCTTCACACACAGATTAAACAATCCAGAACAAAAACTATCAAAGATAAAGCAGTATTATTTTAATAGTATAGCTCAGGAACCATAAAGACATCCTGTTTTGCTTCAAAGCATTTAGATGATGATGGCGGCTTATACTCTTGCACAAAACCACGTGAGGATTGTAACTTTTATTTCACTTTTTTTCCTTTACAAAACATGACCCATAGAAATGAGATGTTTTCATTTCCTTTAAAAGCGTTGTCTGAAATGTACAACAGGACACATGCTTTATTTATTTTATTTTATTGTCTTCTTTTAGCTTCTTTTAGCTACCATTTTCCACATTTTAACTTTTATCTATAGTTTTGCTCATCTTACCTTTTAGCTTTGGTTTTGCTATTTTTTACATTTAGATGAATTTTTGCTCATTTTAGCTTTTGGCTAAAGCTTTGCTAAATTCTGCTTTTAGCTACTACTGTGCTGATTTTAGCTTTTAGCTAATGTTTCACTAATTTTAACTTTTGTAATTAAATTAATAAATGCTTCATAAAATTCTAGAAGTCATTCAGCACTCAGGATTCACACTGCATTTAAAATATCTTTATTTTTTACGTTGTTCAGTACAACACTTGTGTTTCATTTGTGATTTTGACTTTTCAAAGCAGCAAAATTAAATCATTTCAGTTCTGGTTGGTTTTGCGAAACCTAATTCTGCAAAAGGAAGTTTGTTGTTCTAGTCAGGAAATCTGGCAGCAGGTAGTAAAACAAAACAAAACAACAAAAAAAAAACTTCATTAACTGTCCGTTATCCATCACTCTGTACATGAGACAGTTCTATGCTGAGTGAGTCATAAATCTGCATACAGCACTGATTAAATAATAGCTTTACAAAAAAGTTAGAAAATCCTGGTTGCAGATCTTTTTGTTTCATTTATTGAAATAACGGTACTCTCTGCTATGTTTCGAACAGCTGAAAAACATAAAAACTTGTTTGTCTTCTTGTCGTCTCTTTGAGACTTGAGTTGTGAGCCAAGCTAAATGAAAAGCACATTTTCTTCACAATAAAAGTCTATTTTTTTTGCCTGGTAACAAAACACTGTCATGGCATTCTGCAAATTAGTTTATTTGTTGCTGCTAATGCAAACCAAACATTTCTTTCAGCTGCAGCTTTGTGTTATGAGCTTTTCACTTTATTTAACCTCTGCAGGTGCAGAGTTTAACTTATTGATTTATAAGGAGCTAAAGTTTGCATTTAAATGAAAAATGCTCAAGATTAAAATGTTTATTTGAGCAATTTCTTACGTTTGTGTTATGTGATTTGTGTGATATATTTTGAAGATTTAAGACTTCCAGATTAAAATTTCTAAATGATAGCATGACATTTCTGCTAAGTGCCATAAACAGACTTAAAACTTTCTCAACTCCTGGATGACACCACTAGAGCAGTTTTGTCAGAACACACTCCATGCTGAGATGGTAACATCTTTATGCATCTATTTTTTTTAAAACATCTCTGTATTCTTCTTTAGTTGGCTGCTGTAGACACTGATAGACTCAAACTTACTTCCTGGAAATGATCCCATGAAACCAATCGGGGACTGCACCATTCCTGAACACTGACTGGAGCTGCGACTCTTTGAACCAGGTGAAAGGATCGTGTTGTTCTTGTGATGACTGACTCCACTCCATCATCCTGAGACAAGAGGAGGGGTGGTGGGGGGTTAAAAAATCATTTAACCCTGTAGGAAACGACCTCCAAATGACTTCTGAACAGCCCAGTGACTCCATACAATAGATGCTTGTACATTCTGTGCTCACAGTGAAAACCACAAGCTCAATAAATACCCCTTTTTTTGGTTGTTAGATCACACTGTTCCTCCTTCAGGTGAAGCTTTTTACCGTGATCACTGTTCCTCTTTTCTACTTTTCATAAGAGAAACAATTCCAGTTAATTATTTGCTTTAGAAGACCAAACATTAAACTGCATATTTTTACAGAAGTGAGTAAACTTTCACCCCATAAAGGCTCTACAATGTCACACTCTTCTGCATCATTTTCAGTTTTCCACTTTGTGTCATTAAAGATTTGCTTTCATCTGATTTATCTTTGCAGGTGAACATTAACAGAGTGTGGAGGTTTCTTAATAACACTTAATAAATTCTGAATCTAAACACAGCCCACAGCAGCAGTTACTCACCTGGTGTGCAGCTTGGTGGCGAAATGGCCCTGCAGAGCTCAGTCACCTGACAACACCTGAGCAGGGGCGGAGGCAAACTCCCCCTGGAGCCAGACGCAATTCAGACGTCACATTAGTTTTACATAGAATGCTGCGTAATGTAGCCGAAAATAAGCAGGTCTAATTACATCTGCTCTGTGGTCACATCATCTCTGAATATGATGTATATTTAGACTTTATGGGAACAATCATGACTGTGTATTTGAAAGTGATTTTACATTTTGGAAGAAAACAAAACGTAGATGAAGTCTATGTTTTTGGCACGAAACGCTGCAAAAATAATGCCGAAGTGTTGATGTCACGCAACATTTAAAGGTTAATCTTTACAATTACGCACTAGGTACCTTTATAAAATGTTTATTCATGTTTTATTAATATATTAGTCACACATTTTGAAAACATTTTATAAAGCATTAATACGACTGTTACCATAAAGCATTGTTTATTGGTCATTTAAACAAGCTCACTATTTGACACGATCAAGTGCTGTCAAGTAAATGTAGTTTTTATTTTTATTTTGAATCTGAAAACACTCCTTGTGCTTACATTATGTAAAATCTGAATTGTGAAGAAAACAGGTGAACAGCATCCATCCATCCATCCATCCATTTTCTGTACACGCTTCTTCCTTTTCAGGGTCGCGTGGGTCACTGGTGCCCATATCCAGCAGTCACGTTGCGAGTGGTGGGGTACACCCTGGACAGGTCGCAGGTCCATCACAGGAACACACCGAGACAAAAAGCCTTCACTCTCTCTGTCACACCTAGGGACAATACAGAATTACCTAAGAGTCATGTTTTTGGTTTGTGGGAGGAAACTGGAGTAACCAGAGAAAACCCACACATGTATGGAGAGAACATGCAAACTCTACCCAGAAAGGTCTCCAGCCTGGATTTGATCCAGCGACCTTCTTGCTGAGAGGCATCAGCTCTACCAACTGAGCCACCGTGCCACCATAACAGCTAATTAGTGATTTAATAATTGCTTACAGCCTAATAATACCTGTGTTATCAAGTATCCATTGTCCTCTTCTTCTTTGCAGGGTCACGGGGGTCACTGGTGCCCATGTCGAGCAGTCACTATGCGAGGCGTGAGGTAAGACACGTTGAAAGTTCACTATGGGTTTATTAATCATTTAAAAGGGAACCCTGACTGCAGAGTGATTGTAATTTAATGATAGGTTTAGTGATAGGTATAATATCGATCTGGAAAATGACTAAACTGTGCCACAGAGTTGTTGGCTCTCAGCAAGAATGGGATTGAATCTCAGCCGGGGACTTTAATGGGTAGAGTGTACATGTTCTCTCCGTGCATGTGGGTTTTCTTCAGGTACTCTCCTTCCACAGACCAAAAACATGAACTTTAGGCTAATTGGCTAAATTATCCCTAGGTGTGAATGATTGCTTATCTCTATATGACCCTGTGATGGATGAGCGTCCTGTCCAGGCTGTACCCCGCTCCTCACAGAGTGACTGCAAGATATGGGCACCAGTGACCCCCGCAACCCAGAAAGGAAGAATTGGGTAAAGATAATGTATGGACGCGAAAAGAAACTAAAGTGTCCTATAAAGCAAAGGTTGTCAAACTGGGGTCCGTCAGCTGTAGCTTGGAG
>NW_013952513.1:1039076-1053326 GCF_001266775.1 Austrofundulus limnaeus | reverse complement strand
TTTCTTTACACATAGGGACCAATAGGACAGTAAAACAAACATGCTTATAAAAAATATAAAATAAACACTATTCCTATGGCATTTAGAGGTTAAAATGGCAGTAAATTATTTTTAATGAGCCTGGGGTTATTGAGGGAATCTCTGAAAATTTGTTTCCCCAGACCCAAAATGTTTGAGAAGCGCTGCTGTAAAGCAGGGTAATTAAGGATGCCATGATTACCACGGATAAGCTGACAAAGACATGTATACAAGCTTAACATGGGCGGCTGTGGCAGAGTGGTTAGAGGAGTCGTCCTGGAACCAGAAGATCACTGGTTCGATCCCCCTGTTCCAGCTGTCTCAGTTGTTGTGTCCTTGGGCAAGACACTTCACCCCTAATGCCTCTGATGTGTGTCCCATCAGTGTATGAACGATTAACACTGATTAGTCTCCAGGTGATTGTACATGTTAGCTTTGTAGGAGATCTGGTAGAGTGCTGTGTGAATGGGTAAATGAGGACACACACTGTAGTGTGAAGAGCTTTTTGAGTGTCCTGGTTGGACAGAAAGGTGATAAACAGTCCATTAAAAATGAAACACAAGGTAATAAAGTATCTCAGATGTGTACAGTATAATTTAACATTACATTCAGTTGAGACAAATCAGACATAAATTTTGACAGCTTTGTGTGTATTTATTTATTTTTTGTATTTTATTTACTTATTTATTTATTTTGCAAAAAAGGGTCAGATTCAGGCTGCAGACCACTTATTGAAAAATTGAATACATCCAATGTTACACAATATCACATCAGCACTGATATGATACTAAACATGTATAAATCCACTTTACTAACTCTGATGCTTTTAGAATAAAACTGATTAATATTTAATAACTTCATTGTGCTCAGAAATAAAATCAGAGAACATCCCATTTACAATAAATACAACGACACAGTCCTTTGTGTGTGTGTATACATGTGTGTGTGTGTGTGTGTGTGTGTGTGTGTGTGTGTGTGTGTGTGTGTATACATGTGTGTGTACATGTGCATACATGTGTGTGTGTGTGTGTGTCAGTGACATATTAACTGCATCATGATCTGATTCATTAAAACACTTCCACAGAGAAATGTTTCCTCCCACACAGCGACTTCAAGAACAACTAAATAAAAGGTCAAAGTCCTTTCAGCGTGATTTCCCACTGCAGCTGTTTGTGAGAACAGAAGTGCTGAAAACCAGGGAAGTGTTTAATGTGGCGCTCTTCTCCATTTTACACAGGTTTCTATTTAAACAAACTCCTACCTCTCCATCTATTTTTATCTTTTTTTAAAAGGTGAACCAAAGAACAGTGAAAGGTGAGCAGAGTGACTTTATTTATTAGACTATATAGTGCTGAACCTGAACGCCTCAGTCCTGCTGCTGCAGAGCAATCTATAAATAACGTGCAGAGTGACATCAGGTGACTCAAATTAAGAGCTGCAGCTCAGATATTTAACATTTAACCTACTTCCAGCACTGAGGAGAAAGTTGGTGGAGTGTATTTGTACATTTGAGCCCGCAATGTAAACAAAAAGACTCATTGCAACCTTAATAAAAACTAAGTTGTGTGTCTGAAAATTCCTTCCATGTGTTCATTCAAAGTGGCCAACACCAACCTCAGAGTCACATGCTGCATTATTTGCATATTGTGGAGCAGAAATGAAAGTGAGGCACTCAGCAGAGGAGCTGATTCATTTGCAACACAAAACCGTAACGTTACGAAACCAGACAGCTGAGTTATCAAATACATCTTAGGAGCTAATAATCAAATGTTTATTACCAAAGGCTTACAGTAAAGTTTTTGCATGTACTTCTACAACTGATTCATTTTTGGAGTTGACCTGAATCAAAAGGGCCGCCACTGTAAACTATTAAAAAAATATGGCAATAACTTATAGCTAAAGGCTCAAATTTGGTGGTGATAGTTGAGGCTGATCTCCAACACTGCCTCCATGTTTTACAGCTTATCCATCATCAGGAGAGAGATACCCCGTTATCTTTCTCCCCAGAAATACATTTCAACTCATTGTTTTTTTTTTTTTTTTTTGGGGGGGGGGGGGGGGGGGGGCTCTGAGGCGTTCCCAGACCAGAGAGGACTCAAAGTCTCTGGGTCTTCCTCTCCAGGGTCTCCTGTGGGGCGAGCCCAGAACGTCTCTAATCAGATGAACCACATTAGTTTTCAATACAGAGGAGCAGCGGCTCTTCCCCATATCTCTGAGCCTGAGCCTTGCCACCCTATGAAGGAAGCATATTTTGGCTGCTTGAATTTGGGATCTTGTTCTTTTGGTCATCATGATCCACACCTCATGACCATAGGTGAGGGTTAGAAAGTAGGCTGACCAGTACATCAAGAGCTTTGCCTTTCAACTCAACTCTTTCTTCACCACAACTGACCGAAGCAACACCCTCCTTACTGAGGACGAGGCCCCGATCCGTCAATCCATCTCCTGTTCCGTCCTACCATCACTCAGGAACAAGACACCCAGATACTTAAACTCCACTTGCATCCAGGTTAGCAAAATATCTCAAAACCCACAGAGCAGATTTTAATGAAACTTTAAGAATCAGTGGATGCCAAGTGATTAACTTTTGAAAAAAATTCACTTTGCATTGGCCGCCACAGCCAACCAACCTTGGTTAACTAAAAAAAAAGTTTTGATTCAGTTACAGATGTTGAGCTAACATTTGGTGTGGTAGTAGCTGAGGGTCTTCCCCTACAGTGGGGTGCAAAAGTTTGGGCACCCTTGTTAATTTTCCTGATATATCTTTATGAATCATTTATTGTTTAGATTTAAAAAATCTGTTAAATAAATCATATAGGGGACAAACACAGTGATATTTGAGAAGTAAAATGAAGTTCCTATGATTTACAGAAAGTGTGCAATAATTGGTTAAACAAAATTAGGCAGGTGCATAAATTTGGGCACCAAAAAAAAAACCTTAACTCAATATTTAGTAGCTCCTCCTTTCACAGAAATAACAGCCTCTAAACACTTCCTACAGCTTCTAATGAGAGCCTGGATTTTGGCTGAAGGTATTTTAGACCACTCTTCTTTACAAAACATCTCTAGTTCATTCAGGTTTGATGGTTTCTGAGCATGGACAGCTCTCTTTAAGTGACACCACAGATTTTCAATAATATTCAGGTCTGGGGACTGAGATGGCTATTCCAGAACGTTGAACTTGTTCCTCTGCATGAATGCCTTAGTAGATTTTGAGCAGAGTTTAGGGTGGTTGTCTTGTTGGAAGATGCAGCCCCGGCTTCAGCAGCCTCAGCTTTGTCACTGATTCCTGGACATTGGTCTCCAGAATCTGCTGATATTGGTTGGAATCCATATGTCCCTCAACTTTAACAACATTCCCAGTCCCTGTACTGGCCACACAGCCCAACAGCATGATGGAACCACCAACATGTTTTACTGTAGGAAGCAGGTGTTTTTCTTGGACTACTGTGATCTTTTTCCTCCATGCATAACGGCCCTTGTTCTGCCCAAATAACTCTATTTTAGTTTCATCAGTCGACAGCACCTTATTTCAAAATGAAGCTGGCTTGTCCTAATGTGCTTTAGCATACCTCAAGCAGCTCTGTTTGTGATGTGGGTGGAGAAAAGTCTTCCTCTGCATCACTCTCACATTCAGCATCTCCTTGTGTAAAGTGTGCTGAATAGCTGAACGATGCACAGTGACTCCATCAGCAGCAAGATGATGTTGTAGGTCTTTGGTGCTGGTCTGTGGGTTGACTCTGACTGTTCTCAACATCCTTCACTTCTGTTTATTCCAGATTTTTCTTTGTCTGCCACTTGGAGCCTACACTTGAACTGTGCCTGTGGTCTTCCATTTTCTCACAATGTTTCTCACAGTGGAGACTGAAAGCTGAAATCTCTGAGATAGCTTTCAGTATCCTTCCCCTAAACCATGACAGTGAACAATCTTTGTTTTCAGCTCATTTGAAAGTTGTTTTGAGACTCCCATGCTGTGAATSTTCAGAGAAGATGCAAAGAGGGGAAAAACCTACAACTGCCTCCATTAAATGCCCTTTCTCATAATTGGAGTCACCTTCGTATGGAGGTCAAGGGTCACTGAACTTACCAAACAAAATCTGAGTTCCAATAATTAGTTCTAAATGTTTTAAAATCAATAAAATAACAGTGCCCAAATTTATGCACCTGTCTAATTTTGTTTAACCAATTGTTGCACACTTTCAGTAAATCATATAAACTTCATTTCACTTCTCTAATATCACTGTTTGTCCCCACTATTTAACTGTTTTTTTATCCAATCAATGATTTATAAAGGTAAATCAGGAAAATTAACAAGGCTGCCCATACTTTCACACCCCACTGTATGCTGCAGAGAGTAGCATCTTGCATTACGTATTATATTATGTATTACACATGAAGTTTGATTAAAATGGCACTGCCATTTGTTATAATTATAGTCTCAATCTGTGACATGATGGTATAAATATTCAAGGAAGGCTAGGCTTATAATTTATTATGAAATACAAAAAATATTTCAACTTGACAATATTTTAAAGCGAATATAGAGCCAATAAAAGTGTCAGAAAGTAACATTTTTAACATATGCTTCAACAATTGAAAAATAACAATGTACTTTAGAGTGTGTATCACATAAGATTAACAGGAAGAAATAATCCAGAGTTTAACCTTTTAGAACGTTCAACAGTCTGATTTTTTACTTGTAGGTAAATTCAGTGTTGAACTGAAATGAGAACAACCCTGTCGATCACCCTTTAAAGGTCAAATAGTTCAAACGGCCTTTTCCTCAACGATTAACAAGTAACATACGCTTCATTTTATGAAGAAAAATTTTAGGAAACTGTAGCTCAAAGTTCATAGAGACATCACGCAGACCGACTACTTCAGATCAAAAGATCAAAATCCAAACACAAATCAACTTTTTTTTTAAAATACACTGCTCTGTGCTCGTTCTGGATAAGACTCGTTTCGCAAAACAGTTTATAATGAAAAGCTGTGCTGACCTTCAAACTTTAGACAATGCTATCATAATTGTTAATCCATGTAGATTATCACAAAACAGAGGAAAGATTTGTACAGCGTCTACTAAGAGTACTTAAAAAGAACTAAGTACTAAAAGGGACAAAGTACATTTTAAAGACTCTTTTTAATAAATCAGAAGTACACATATCTACGAAGTGTAGATCAATAGGATTTATGAAACTACAGTACAATCATTGTAGATCTTATTTACAATTGCTGAAAAATTTTAGTTATTCCACATGAAGTCCATTATTAATCTCTGAGGGAATCTGATCGGGGTTTTAAGGAATGCTTTAAGATAAACGAACAATTAATGCCAGATTTACATGGAATGAGGATGGGTCTATTTCCAAATGTCACACAAGTCTTAAAATCTGAACTAGAGAGAATGTCAAGACCCCTGGTCCACAAGATATAACACGAAGTTACAGGTATGATTCGTTAACGTTTTTACCATTGTGACAAATTTACGCACCAAGAAAAACACAATCAACTCTAACCAGATTTGTTGTTTTACGCATTTCCTATCGTTAACTTCTGAAAAGCTTGTTGCAAAAGTTGAGTGGCAGCAACAAGCTGCACACTTCTAATCTCAAATAAAGCACGTTAAATCACATTGTGCAAAGCGTTTGAGGTTTTCCATGCACCCAGAATGCATAGTTCAGACAGGGGTTAAACTGGGCCTGACAAAAAAAAACATTTGGAAATGGGTGGGAGAGAAGCTGGCTATGGTCTTCAAAATCATCACTGGCAAAGCTAAACCTAAAAGCAGCCAGTTTAACCAATAAACGGGAAAGGTTTGATTAGACTAAAGTTCTCTAGGCATGTTTGATACGCAAACCAAAACCTGAAATCTCACAGCTTGGATGTTTTCAGGATTTTTTTTTGTCGTCACTAATTTTTGTGCTACTTGGAACAAACAATAATATGTTAAGAACTTTGTTTCATAAACAGAAAAATACAAAAAAGAAAAAAAAAACAAGGAGAAGAGGGAGGAAAAGTGCAAAATCAGTAAGAACATAAAAGGGCACTTTGTCATTTTGGTGTTACGCCCCGTTTAACTCCATAAATACTGATGAAGCACAGCCCCAATCCAAGGCCCTGAAAACAGGTGTGTATGTTCCTCCAGTGGAACCAGATCAAGTACGAACGAATAAAACAGTTATTTCATCATCGCTGAGATTCCTTCCATCAAACTGAATTCCTCCAGGATTTAAATACCACTTCTTAATCTTCCACAAGCGCTCCTTAGATTCTGCTGAAGGAATGTGTTGTGCCTTTAAACATCAGCCTTCCTGCAACCACCTGAATACTTTAAGACAAACCACAGGCTCCACAAACATCACATTGCACATCAAAGTGTTTGGAAGAATGAAACGTTTTCAACCGACCTAACAAAAATCAACAGAAAAAGGAAGAAGCCATGAAAAGGACGTGAGAATTCGCTGTGAGTACGACAAATATACTGGCATCACTTTCTCGTGTGGTGAAAAACACAAATTGGATGTATTTACATGGCGTGGATGCAAACCAAAAATCCAATCTAAGTGCAAACTTGTAGCAGAATTTGGGGGGGGGGGGTTTGAAGGCTAGAAAAGAATTAAATAAATAAGACTTCATCATCAGCAGTCTGCAAAAGTAAATGACAAGCTTCACGTCGTGGGTAGAAAAAACAAAAAAGTTTTGATCGTCCTCGGCGTCTCACCAGGAGACCGACGCTGAAAGTTGATAAAAATTTCAGGATTCAAGTTGAAACTGTCAGTGAGTAACAGAGGCCACAGCTGTTAGATCCACAGGTGTCAAAGGAAGACTGATAGAATTCTGAGAGGGGGTATAAACGTTTTTTTTTTCTTTTTTCCTAATTATTCACAGGTCAAATACCAGAAGGAGGAAGACAAGGGGAGGAGGAATAAAACAGATATCAGAGTGTGCTCTGTCCAGTTCGGTCCAGTGGGGGACACAAGTTAAGGCGATGGTGGATGCCGACGCTCCTGTTTTAAATCACAGAAGTGTGCAGCGGAAGAAGTTCTTCTTGGGCTGTTCTGAAATCTTCACTGCCTGAGTGTTGCTCTGTGGGTTATTACCCTCCTAAAATACAGAAATAAGCAACTGTTCAATGGAGAAAATCAACAACAATAATAAAAAAAAAAGAAAGAGTTACGAGCACAACTTTAAAGCGTCTGTGACATCAAATTTTTGTAATGAATAGGAATGCATTTTTGGAAAAATAACACCGATAACATTGAAAAAGAAAGTTCATGCTGCTGAGATGAACAGATGTTGAGATGTTTGTACGTGAAGTAACAGGAAGTGATGTCAAAGGGGAATGTCTGAATGTGAATGATGTGTTGCTGCAATGGCCGACACAGATTGTAGAGAAGAATCTGGTGATTCTGATGTATCTTGAGTCACTATCAAAAATTCTCAATAAATAAAACAAAAGGGAATTTTCTTTCTTAAAGAGTTCCCCTTTGATGTCACTTCCTGTTTCACTTTGGCTGAGCTCAATTCAAAAGAAAATCTGCCAGTTATGTGACAAAATGGGTAAAATCATGTGTAATATGCCAGGTTTCTTAAATACAAAAGATGTTTTCTATGACTTTGTATTTGAATCACAGTCATGTCACAGGCACTTCAAATGAATGTCAGGAAACAACCAGCGTTTCCTCTTGGCAGCCTTACCAGTTTCTTGTCCATCTTTGCTTTGATGTCTCTGGCGAGGGTTAAGAAGGCCTGCAGATAAAAATAAGACATTAGTTGATGCCTTACTTGAATCAAAGCCTTTGTGATTACTGTAAAAAATAGGTCTACTAGGGACAAAAAAATAGCAGAGAAGTAAAACTGTGCTCAATAAGCCCAAATCATTTAGAAGTATTAATAAACTATGAAACAATCAGACTTCAGCATTTTAGTTGACACTGTACTTAAACTAAATGTAATATTAATGCCAATGCATGTAATTAACCTCTTAAGCCCCAAGGGGTTTTCTTGAAGTTTTTTTTTTCTCAAAATACCATGCTGAAATGTAATTGAGTGTGTCTCAGCATTTACAAAAGCTATTTAAATAATCTTGGTATCAAAATGAAGCTAACACTTGGGAGATTTCATCAGAGGTGTAAGTATTAAAACAGCTGCTGTGGTTTTAGAGATATTGGGGATGAAACATATTTTTAAATATTTTTTTCACGCAGCTGAATTTTATTTATTTATTTATTTATTTTTGCATTAGACAGTATATAACCTATTTAAAACCATAATGAAGTTGGCTAAAAACTCTTGGAAACCATAAATTCACTTGTGGACATTACCTGTGCMAARATTCATGCTGCTAAAATTAACTGGAACAAAGTTACACCGGTTTTAGTAAAGAAATAATTTTGCATTTTGTCATTCTGCACAGGACAGACAGTACCAGGTAGGTACCAGTAATAAATGTTAAGAAATCTTAAATTTTTATGTCCAAGTTATTTAGTTTTTCTTACCTGCCTTAAAAGATTTGTTATTGAATGTTTGTTCTTTTAAAAAATTATCCAATTTATTTGTCACCATATATATACTGTATACTGTATATTATAGAAAATGAGAAATTATATTTGACTTCAGTTGGATCGTATTCATTCAAAATCAAGTGAAAAAAAAAACCTTTCAACACACTTTACACCATATTTAGGTATCTACTTTGACGTGTTTTAAAAAAAATAATTTCAAAAATGTCTTCTTTTCTTGTTTTAATGTATTTACAGATTTTCAATGATGACATTTTGTACAGTTTGTTTACTGTCTGATTCAACTGCTTAACGTTTGAACTGTGTTTGGTTAATGTAAAAATAATTTCCATGAGCTTTTAGCCAAGATGCTTAGCTTTCTATTGATACCAAACATGTCCAGGTTCAACTGACACATCAAGTAAAAAGAAGTTAAAAGCAATATAAATGGAAAAAGCATGGGGCTCAAGAGGCTAAACTAATATTTCAGTCTTAACTTTAAATATCATAGTGAAGAAAATTTTACTAAAACACATAACTAATTACAAATTGTTTTAAAAGCTGGAAATTGTTGATACACTGATTTTAAAAACTGTCATTATGTTCACTTGTCTTGTTTCCTTATTTACAACTATAAATCTGAAAAAGTCGGGTTATTATGTAAAATGTAAATAAGAAAGCAATGACTTGCAAAATCCCATAAACCCATATCTTGTGTACAATGGAACACAGTAAACATATCCAATGTTTACCCCCAAGAAGTCACATTAATTAAATAAATGGAATTTTATGGCAGCAAAATGTGTCAAAGTTTGGACCGGGACAACGAAAGGCTGTAAAAGTCAGTAGTAGTAATAGTAATAATAATAATAATAATAATAATAATAACAATAATAATAATAATAATAATAATAATAAATAAAATTTAAGTAAATAAACAAAAACTTTGAAATGAACCTTGAAAGCTGAATTAATCATCTTCACTGAGGTTTAGGTGAACAATTAAAGTTTATACCAATTATTTTCTTCAAGACAATTCTATTGCTTCTACGTAATTTTTTTAATCATCTATTTTTTTCTTAGTTTATTCCTCATAGTGTTATAGTGTTCATTTTCCGTTTTTATATTTTATGTACGTTTGCACTGGAAAAAGAGTGGCTTTTAATCTCAGTGCAAGCGTATAGTGACAAAGGCATTCTATTCTACAGTATATAGTTTAAAAAGTTAACTATTTAATTAGGGTGTGGGGGGACAAAGTTATACTGGAAGAAGTGGTACACTTTCACTATTTAAGTTGGGGGAACAAATAAATAAATTAAAACACAGTTGATTGCCACGTAAGTGAAACTATAAGAACTGTGTTTCTAGGGGCAAAGGTTTTGTTTCTCTGCCTGAGGCAGCAGATATGAAAGATATAAATGAGACTTCCTGTTTTCTCCACCTGTTGGTCACAGATTATATTAAGCCTCACTGTAGATAAATGATAAGACAGTAGGTTTGAGGTTGGATCTGAAGGCAGTTGTGACACTAAGTGTTACATACACAAACAGTTTTGTTTTTTCTCCATTCTAGATGCTTGCGGGAAGTTTGATCCATCTCTTTGCTTACAAGAGCAACAGCATACCTAGGTTTTATTTTTTATTTACTTTAAATTTACTACATTCTATAGCAGTGGTTCCCAAACTTTTTATCTTCTGACCCACAAAATATTTATGGCAAAAACTTGTGACTCCAAATGTCACTGGTCTTGAGTACACAAACTTTGTTAATAACCCTAAAAACAAAGGTTACACAAATATACTTATTTATACTTGTTTTGTGTTTTTGTAATAATTATAGGGAAAATATTACATCACCAATTTTTATTACCCTTTAAATTGATTTCTGAAGTGCAGTGGTTCCCAAACTTTTCAGCTTTTGACCCACAAAATAACAGCAGCAGAGACCTGTGTCCCCAGCTATTTTTGGATGATAAACATTTGTATCAGGTCAACTAAACATGGGCATAGTAACAGTATTTATTATTCTACATTTATACGTTTTAGGCAACTAAGGCAAAAATGTAATTAATTTAAAAAGTCTTTTCAGGACTCCACCTTGATGTTTCAGGACCCCACTTTGGGTCCCGACCCCAACTTTGGGAACCACTGTTCTATAGAACAGTCATCATACAGAGAATTAAAGTGTAACTTCAGCACAAATTCTTATTTCGTCTTCATCTACTGTATTTGTAATCAGTAAGAGGAGGCTTCCTTCAGGCATGAAGGCATCAAATTCAGATGGTGTCAGATTAATGAAAAGGACATCATGTCGACCACATCCTGACATAAGCAAGTGATATCACTCAAGTTTTCTCATTATACTGACTTGCATGAAACTGTAAAATATGGAATAACCTCACTGCTTTTTTTTTAAAGAGTTAAATCTAGAAACACTACTCCATGACAAATTTATGAACATTTTGCAGAAAAAAGTGCAAACTCACATTCTCCACATTGATGTTTGCTTTTGCACTCGTCTCCATGAACTTGATACCATACTCCAATGCCAGCTGACAGTGAGATAGAAACAGAAATCAGAATCAATGCAGGGCAAATATATTTAAAAAAACAACTAATAATAATGCTTGAGCATGGGATTATAAAGCTTACTTTCTCTCCTCTATCTTTAGACACCTGTCGCTTATCATTCACATCACATTTATTCCCGAGGACCATCCTCTCTACATCTGCCGAGGCGTGCTGCAGAAAAGATGCACAGTAAAGTATGTGTAATCAAGTTTCTCCCCCACAAAATCACAACCAATAACTGTAAGTTGTACCTCTTCTATATTCCTTATCCAGTTCTTGATGTTGTCAAAGGACTTCTCGTTGGTAATGTCATATACTAACATGATGCCCTGGAGAGTTCAGCAAGATGAGAGAATTTGACTTTGAGAAATTGTATGAACACTTTACATTTAAGGGCTTCAAGCAGGTTATTTGAGTCCAAACAAAACCAGGCATGCAGTTAAACTTGAACTGTAGGAGGGGCTAAGAAAAACACCACAATAATAGACTTACCATGCTTATGATTTTAAAAGGTGTGTAAAGAATTATCATCAATTACAACGATAAGGTGTGGCTTTTGTAAAGATGTAACATGCGGGGATGTCAGTTGAGATGAACGACACTTTACATATCTAGTTTTGAGAAATAATCCATGTTATTTGACTGTTTGTAAAGTTGAGCGGAGCAGCTCACCATAGCTCCTCTGTAGTAGGCTGTTGTGATGGTCCTGAACCTCTCCTGTCCAGCTGTGTCCCTACAAGAACACACACACTCAGATAACCAAGTCCTCACATTGTGTTTACCTTATTAAGTGAGGAAACAGGATGATGTTTTAGCTTCATGTCACAAAAATACTTCTTACCATATTTGTAGCTTGATCTTCTTCCCGTCTAATTCTATTGTTCTGATTTTGAAGTCAATACCTAAAGAAAAACAAATGTTGCACCGTTTATTAGTTTTCTGAAAACAACTAAAACTGACAGAAATAGGCAGCTCAATGACAATTACATTTACAGTTACATTTAGGAGAATGTAGATGGTGTTTGTGGTAAAGACATGTTGCCTAATGAGAAGTGCAGGCCGACTGGTTATAAAGGAAATGACACCGCCAACTAACTTAAAACTAGCTTAGCGCTTCAACTTACCAACGTTAGTGTCGTTTTAACAAATGAAATCACTACAGAATGTTTTAAAACACATACATTATGTTATTGTAAAGTACTTATGCCACGTAAAATGCGAGTTGCGGTTTCTGAAGACCTTTCTTACAAGCCGGTTGTGCATTTCCTGACTCGCCATTAGGACCAGATGAACAGCAGCATCACGGGCTGGGCTGCTCCGGTACCGCTTTTCTACCAGAGCAACAGTAAAAAATGGGACTTCCACTCACCTATAGTGGAGATAAACGTTGAGTTAAAGGCATCTTCTGAAAATCTGAAAAGCACGCAGGTCTTTCCGACGCCCGAATCGCCGATTAAAAGTAGTTTAAACAAGTAATCGTAAGTCTTCGCCATGTTATTTAGCTTTTAGCTTACTTGTGCGGATATCCCTCCCGCCCGTTCCGGAGACCGGCACGTGACTTGTTGCGAGCTGCTGGTTGGTCGAATAAACTGTCACTCTTCTCTGTCGTCGTGGCTCCAGAAGTCTGCTTCCGCTCAGTTGGGTGTGCTCGTTTTGATGCCTGTCGCTAGCCGGAATACCAGACATGATTTGATTGTTTGCTACACGAACTTGTTTTCCTTCCAGCAATACTTCTATAGGGTGTCGTTGTGTGTTTCTGAGACCGGAAATGAGACATAATCAGAAACGTCAGCAGGATGAAGTTGTCTTTTGATTTAAGATGAAAAACCAACAACATTTTAAGTCTACTGGAGTTATTGTAAAATTTATATTATAATTATTATTATAATGGTAAGTTTAGCTATAACTGGGCTACATTGTTTTATTTTTAAAAATTGTAATTCACAGAACATTTTTAATAAATGGTTTATAAAATTTCCATAAAAAGGCCCATTTAAAATGTATATATAAAGTTTGACATGTTATCCAACTCACACACTTATTTAACTTAAACTCTAAACTGATGTATTTTTGATAACAAAATGTTTTAAATACAGATTTAGTACAGTTTTAGAAACACAGTTTAACATAGGCTACGACATTTACATATTTGCTGCCTTTTGTGGATTCTGTTTACGAAACAAAAAAAATGAACACATTATATTGAATAAGTACAATGACACATTTCTCTTTGACATGCGTTGACGCTGAACTCTTAAAATAACTGGAAATGCATAAATAAAACAAGTCTTGGAGGACAACAATAGAGTTCTAGCTAAGCTTGGGCTAGCTACACTAAAAGAAACACCCTAATTCTGAAAAAAGTTGGTACATCTTACAAATCCACCACTAAACATAGTAAACATCATGTTTACACTAAATAAACAAATAAATGAATAAATAAATAAATAAATGTGCTAATTTCTTTGGAAATATAAGACAACATTGTTTTTATTCAAAAGCCTTCTCTGTTGGTATAGAGGTGCATTAGTACTGCTTACACATCTGGAAAAGCACAATCACGGCAGAAAGTTACACGTTTTTAGAACAAAACAAGTTCAACTCAAAAAAAAAAAAAAAGGTAAGCAAAGCAGACCCAGCGGTAAACATATTTCTGTCTACACTTTTTAAGACAAGTTGCTGTCATGAAATTCAAAAATGACAATTTCCCCCCTAAAAAATATGAATTTCTTATTAAACATTTGTTTTTTGGTTTTTTTTCTGTTGTGTCAATGAGTTTTGCTCCCTGTTTTGTATTTTGAGTCTGTCAGTTGCTCCTCCTCCTCTGAACAGAAAACTCGCCCTCCTCCTCCAGAACAACAGAACACCACCAGGCTCATCAGACCAGAAAAGACAGGTGAATCTGTTGCTCAAACTGAGATTTCACAGTTTTATTTGGACAAAAAAAATCCTAGCGGATCTGAAAATGTCTGTAAGTATAAATTCTCAATATTATTTATTTATGGGTTTATTAAGATTTGGACTGACTCGCATAAAGATTCTTGAATTGTCTTTTAAAACTGTAGATGTGCAGTGAACTCTAACAGATAGTCATAGTCATACTTGTCTTATTTGCATGAAAGTTTCAAACAATGTATTTTTAACCCCCTCCTATATAT
>NW_013952513.1:1034850-1038921 GCF_001266775.1 Austrofundulus limnaeus | reverse complement strand
ATATATTAGTTTTTCAGTGTCTAGGTTTGATGAACTGAACTTGTCTGGACATGTTTGGTTGAGTAATTCTTTAGTCAGACTCTAGGAGGCAGCAAAGTGCAGTACATATGATGTAACACAAGTAGCCTCAAAGTAAATTCAGGCCAGTAAAACAATGTAAAACAATGGAGACATTTAAAAACCCTCTCCTCTCCTCTGCAGATGGCTAAAGATTTGATGCACCCCAGTTCAGCTGAGGAGCTGAGGAGACACAAGAAGAAGAGGCTGGTGCAGAGCCCCAACTCTTACTTCATGGATGTCAAATGCACAGGTAGCCATCACTCCTGAGCCTATCATCCGTAGCGAGTCATCACTCTGAACATTTTCTTATCACCAACACCACAGGCTGCTACAGAATCAACACCATCTTCAGCCACGCTCAGACAGTAGTAGCTTGTCCCGGCTGCTACACGGTCCTCTGCAGGCCAGGAGGGGGCAAATGCAGACTAACAGCAGGTGGGGCAAAGTCACAAAAACCTAAATTTCATGTTGTGTTTGCAATAAGACTCTCATGTTGTCTTTTCCACATATAGGCTGTGCTTTCAGGAGGAAACACTCATGAGCTGCAATGAAGCCTAATTATCAACAGGGGGCAGTAGAATGAAATGATCAGTTATTCTGCTTTGCAATTATTTAACTACCAAGACCATCATTTTATAATGAAAAATGAATCTGCATGTGGATTGTTCACGAAATTATAGCATTAGAAGACATTTAAAAGTATCAAATGGTTGCAAGTGGAGTTGTGTGAAGGTTATAAGCATTTAATAATTGTCCAAGACAGCTTTTTGAACGACCTCACTTTATAGAAATTAAAGTGTAATTCCAACCAGATTAACAAGCTAACTACCCAGAGTTGGGTCAAGATCAAAGCAGATTTCTTAAGTCTTAGATGTCTTCAACTAAAATGCCAAATTATTCATTAAAATTATGATATATAGACATCAAGTGTGTCATTTTATAGTTATACATGAAATTATTTATTTGCAGATAGCAACAGCAGCTAGCTGTAGCATTTATGGTGGACACTGAAGCACTTTCTGCAGAATGAAAACTGGTAACAGAATTCTAAACTAATAAAATAGTTTCAAGACTGCATTAATTCACTTTGGTCTTTGCCCGCTCAGGCCTAAACGTTCTCCATGAAATGTATGAAAATCACACTGACATTTAAACACTACCTTTTTTTCCCACTCTTGTCAATGAAACTATTAAAACAATGCAAAAAGTCAAATGAACCAGGATTTTTGTAAAACATTTATTGTGTTGACATGGGAGGGGAAGGGGGGGCTGAATGAACTATTTTAACAGAGGGTCACAATCAAATAAGAGGTGGCTTCCGAGGTCTTGACATGATGCTGAGAACCACAATGAAACAAACAATAAAACATTAAAAAGGAAAAATAAATTGGTATGTCATGTGATCTTTGGTTTTGAGAATTTCCCTGGAGAAAAGAAACGCAAATGGGGTAGAAAGAAAAAAAGAAATACAACTTTATCACATACCTAACTTTCTTCTACTATGTACAGTAAGTATCCATGATTGTGACTGAGCTCGCTCAGGTCTTAGAACAAATTTAGGTAAATATTGGCTTTATCATGGCACATATTGACTATTTTTGACAATGATAGTGGTCTGGGCAAACTGAAGGAAAAGTTAGCACAAACTGGGCTCGGTAGGTCCTCGCAATTAAGTTTGGTGCACTAAATATTCAAGATGATAGCCTCACTTTGGTCAAAGTGGTGCTGAAGAGGCATTCAATGTTATTTAAGTGCAAAAAAAGGTATAAAGTTCATGAGCAGCATGCGCCCTTATAGTGTATTTTTAACTGACGCCTTTCCTTCAGGCCACCATGTGAAAACCCATTTGAATTTAGACTGAAACAGGAAAAAAAAACAGCCTTAAAGAACATAAAAGGGGGACAAAAAATATGTTGAGTAACTTCATATCACCACAAGCTGGAATATCAGAGCTACACCAATGCAGCCTGAGTTAAACCCATTGTCACCTGAAACCTGTGCCTTAGACATGATCAGAGAAATAACGTGCACCTAAAACATCAAATTAAACCCGTTACAGATTGTTTTGATTTGGGATCAATAAGAGGCTTTTTGAGTGAATTTATTGCCAATTTGTTCTTAAATATGTAATCAAAAATTAAGTTCAGGAAGTAATTTCTGTGATCAGACGTGGAGGTAAAAAAGAATGGATTCAAGATGATTTTGTTTTTCAAAAGAACCAAAAAAAAAAAAAAAAAAAGACAAGGGACATGTATTAAGTTAATCCGCCCCTACTTTTTTGAGGGGAGGAAAAGTTTTACAGCTCAAAATGTGGAATGGAGTCGAACATTTAGTGGAATGTTAATGACAGTCTCATCCTCTCCGAGCGCGACTTTATAAGCTGTTCAGTTCCTGCAGGGTCTGGTCCAGGACTTGGTGCATGCCCAGATTCTCCTCTTTGGCATGTGATAATTTTTCTGGAGAGAAGAAGGATGAAAAAAAAAAAAAAGCAAACACGACACAGTGAACTCTCAAACACCTGCTGAAAACTGCTCATGTCATTCCGACTTTAATCTTCTTAAAGCATCACTTGGTGAAAGGAGCTGCACAGAGGACTGTTTAACTGGACTGATGTTTTGCATAAGTACTTTGGTTAAACTGTGCCACATGCAAAAAAAAAAGAAACACAGAAGCTTTCATGCATAAACTAATGACAGCTAGAGGACTGTTATAATACAAATATTACTAGTGGGGCAGTGCTTTCTGAAGTGGGAAAGTGAAACTTAACTCGGACACCACTTTAAACATCTCTACAGTCTCAGGGAGATGCTTTTATTAGAAACTGTACACTAAAGCTTAAAGTGTAACGTCAAGATCAAAACCTTTGGGAATATCTGTTTGATTCCTTCTTTGGTTTTTCTGTTTCAAAGCAAAATTGCAATAGTTTTTTTTCCATTTTTTGAAATCCAAATGTTAAAATGTAACAAAACTAATATGTAGCGATACCAGAAATGATGAAAAGTCACCAAAGAAGGAGTTTATAGTGGCTTATAGTGGAAGTTCACACCGAAACAAGAAACCATTCCAAAACATATTAGCACCCAAACCCTATTTTGCATAACTTAGAATATGAAAACAATTTTGCTCACGATATGATCATCAGCTCTCAATGAGTTGTGTCGACTACCTCTAATAAGACAAATATATCAATGGTTGAAAACGTAATGCTCCTGGAGGTCCCAAATGGTGCGCTAACAAAACACTTTGCTTTAATCAATAAAATACATATACATTTTTTGAACAAATCATAAACCGTAGTTTTTGCAATTGTCGTTTTTCTAATTTAGTTGTTTAAAAAATCATTTGTTTTTCTCATTTTATTTTGAAATGGGAAAACAATAGATCAAATCATACAAGGATTTGGGAAGATTTTTAAGTTTCATATATTAAATTATACTGTAGACTTCCAGTGCGGGGTGCATAGATGGAAGATTTTACACTTTGTGATGCACAAAACAGGCAATTTCAGCTAGCCTTTTTTATTTATTTAATTTTACTGATTTTGCTTGGCATGTATTTGCATTAAAAAAAAAGTCCAAATGTTGGATTTGGGGTTGAGATCTTGAATTTAAATAAACAAGTAAATAATGATTTGGTTCTGTTGTCTTATTTATCTTTAACCTAGATGGTCTAAAGCAGGGGTTCTCAAACTTTTGGGTCTGGGGACCACTTACAAGAGAGAAAAGTTATCTAGGGACTTCCTCATAAACCTCATGCTAATTCAAAAATTATTTACTGCTATTTTAACCCTTAAATGCCATGGGAACATATATTTATTTTGATTGTTTTTTTTACTGGTGCATTGTTCTCCATATGTACAGTATTTGCACTTTAAAAAAATTTTTTTTAAATGGTATGACTAATTTTTTGAAGACGCCCCCATGCTACAGATTGCAGACCACTGGGGGTCCTGGGACCCCAGTTATAGGAGTCCCAGGGACATAGGCATAACAACAATATAAACAAACCTAA
>NW_013952513.1:1029703-1034655 GCF_001266775.1 Austrofundulus limnaeus | reverse complement strand
CTACTACACTCATACTCATGTATGATGACAATAAAAGGTCTCTCTCACTTGAGGTTTCCTGACCCACAGAGGGGTTCCAACACCAGTCCAGTGGTTCCCAGAGTTAAGAGCATTTATTTTGTAAGAAATGTAATATTTAAATTAAAAATATTTCTTTATTTCTGTAGCAATTACAGTCTGAGTGTGTTTGATCTCATTTAGATATTCAAAGCTGTTAAAGTTTAGATCAAATTGTCAGGTTTAAGTCAAAACTCTCAAAAGGTCACAGCGGGCTGCAAACGGTTAATTTCAACCAAAAACATCTAATATAAAAATGCTCACCTGGATGAACCAATGAAACTGGATCCTTCATTACAAAAACCTCTGTAAATCCTAAACTCTGAGGTTTTTCTACTCTACTACAAATAAAATCAAGAACAGAGACAGATGCTGCAAAGTAGGAAACAAAGGATTTTAATCAAGTTTAAGTTTTGAAAAGCAAGACAAGCAAAAAGGCACATATGACTGCAGAGAGAGAAACCAGGGCAACATAAAGCGGCACAGAAGAGCGAGGAGGAGAGAGGTGAGACTCAGCAGCAGCAGCAGATGACGCCTAAAGAGATGTCATGTCATTGAGAGCATGGTCCAGCTCCTCACTAATGGCCTTGTACTTCAGCTTCTGAGCATACAACTCATCTGGAGGTCAGAGGTCGACAGGAGTGGCAGAGACGGCAGCGATACAAACAAGCCAAAAGCAGCAATGAGGGGAGACGGATGGAGGTGGAAAGGAGCAGAGAGAATGTAAAGACAAAAAAAAAGAAAAAAAAAAAGAAAATAGGTCAGGCTTTTAAAAGATGCAGAAATGCTTGAATTAGACAGTGACGTCTAATTTTGCTGGGTGATCGTGTTTAAGCCTGATTTCAGTCTCATAAAGCTGCTCCAGTAACGTTAGCCTACAAATCTGTCCTCTCTGCAGGGTGGCTGAAGCTGTCCCTTCAACAAGGAGGGTCTCTTAGTGAGACTCTGTCCTCTACAAAAGCTTGCAAATATTAAAATTTACAACAAACTAGGGCTGCAACTAACGATTATTTTAATAATCGATTAATCTGTCGATTATTTTTCCGATTTATCGGCCAAATCATTAAAACACTTAATTACATAAATATAAGTAGATATGAATCAATTTAATTCCTGTATAAATTAAGGATGCATGTTATCGATTAATGTGAAGTGGTCTGAAGTTGGTTTATTTTATAGATTGACTAACAAATAATTGATAAGCAGCCATTTTATTAAAAACCACAATTTTCTATTGAATCAAGAGGGTCTTTTCATAAAAAGAATGATTTTATAAATAATATGCTAAATTTAAAAAAGAAGCACATCATAGATACTTTTCACAATTGATTTTGCCAGCCGTATTAAACACTGACTGGAAAACAAAACAAAAAAAAATGTGGATTTCTCGTACATTAATACACTTGGTTATAGCTATAAAACATAAAACATAAATTTAATAGGTTGCTGAATGAGGAAAACAGATAAAAAGAATAAAATATGATTTTTTTAGATGTAAAACTATTTGTTATTATAATTAGAATTTATTTGCATTTAGAATTTATGATTTTTCTCTAATTCTTTACGTTTTGCTTCCTTCTTGTTGGTTCTGTCTGTGGCTAAAACGACCCAGTTCTGAAGCAGCGCCCCATCCCTCCCCCCTCCCATACTAAGTCAGACCAGAAGTGTTGCTCGCGCCATTTTTTTTCCTTCGTCCTGAACTTTTTGCTGTTTATCAAATAACTTTGAGCCTCGGTCAGAAAAAAAGACAGGGAGGGTTTTATATTTCTGGTCCGAGAGGACTGAGGACTTTAATTTTTTTTTCCTCACTAGATTATTCCTCCTCGCGACGCGGCGTGCATCAAATCAGACCGTCATTTAAAAAAATTAAATGCAACATATACTTTCCATCATAACTCTGGATCTACTTGGCCTAACAACACAATTTAAAAACTGGTTTAAAGTTTGAAGTCTCTACTTTTCACTTGAGGGTCTCAGAGAGGGCGGATCTTTACAGGTAGAGTTTTTTTCTTCCTAAACTTTATTTAGGTCAGCCAGCATTGACAATGCTCTGCGGGTGACGTAAACGGCTCAGCGACGCATAAATCGTGCGACACAACGAATCGATAATGAAATTCGTTGCCAACACTTTTAATAATCGATTTTTTAATCGATTCGTTGTTGCAGCCCTACAACAAACATCAAACTGACTCAATTTTTTTCCTTTTTGATCCCATACCTTCCAGGTCGTCAATAGTTTTTTCCAGTTTGGCCACTGTTCTCTCTGCAAACTCTGCTCTGGTTTCAGCCTGGATGGAGTTCAGACACAAATGGTCAGCAGGTCCCAACCGATTATCCCAGCATGCATCACTGGAGAAGTTCTAAAAACATTTTCTCTAACCCATGCAGTTTAAAAATAATTGAATTTCAGCTGTTTAAACTGCTTATAAAAATAATCAACCATAACGTGGATCTCACCTCCTTCAGTTTGTCAGTCAGAACTTTGATCTCTTCCTCATACTTGTCCTCTTTTTCCGAGTACTGTTGACAGACACATCGTCAGTGACACAAACACAAACATGTTTTCACTTGTTTCCACTCGTAGGTGCAGCCAGCGAGCAGATTATCTAAAAAGGCGAATGACCGAACACAGAGCTATAACGCGTGAGCGGCAGGAAACTCGAAGAAAAGGTGTTGGTCTGTTCTGGGAACGAGCTGGGCTGCGATGACATCCGAGACTCATCTGGCAAAACGCATCAAAAACACAAACCCACAGACACTCACACACAGACACTCACACACAGACACTCACACACAGACACTCACACACAGACACACACAGAAGTCTTGTGCAAAAAAGAAAAGTGGTCATGTGTTTAATTTGGCATGCTGCTGTACTGCATGTCTGAGCTTGGGTAAGAATTCAGCAAAGACTACTCTATGTCACTGCAGTACACACACACACACACACACACACACACACACACCCTAACACAGACATTAACCCTAGCGTAACAGACTCCATGGATAATCGTTAACACAGAGCAAATATTGATTTAAATGACTGCATATCAAAGGAGGGGGATATCGTTGTTCGTATGTTTTCATCCAAACCCCAAAAGGAAAATTCAGGATTGTGTTGCAGGCAGAGTGTAATGATACACGGGGGTAATGGAAATAGAATGAAGCAGCACTTTAGTGATGTAATATCCATTCTGAGGACACTTTACCAAAATTACTGTCCACCAAACCACAAGATCAGCCCAAAATTACAGGATACATGGAAGTGAAGATGAGTATGTGCAGGACGCCAGACCTGGAGCTCACTACAGACGTCACCATTTAGATTTAAGCTGAGTTCAGCCATTATTTTAATATGGAGATGCACTGTTACCACCACAGATCTGACCTGCCTAATAAAACTCAACTATTTAAAGTATAGTAACCATAGAATCAGGTTTATTGGCCAAGTATGTTGGCACACACACCTGATTAGCCCTCCTACACCTCATTGTTTAAAAACATAAAGAACATTTGTTCTACGAGGAGTCAGTTTAAAATAAAATGCAACAGATTTCAAAAATATTCAGGGCAGCGTTGTTCTCAAGATTCCTCCATCCTACATGTTTTACTTGTCTCTCTCTGCTCCAGCACACCTTATTCAGCGATTAAGTTGCCTCTTTGTGTTCTGCAGAAGCCAGTTAATCACCCATTTATTTGAATCAGGTGTGTTGGAGCAGAGAAACCTCTAAAACATGCAGGATAGTGGACCTCCAAGACCAGAACTGGACACCCCTGATTTAGAGGAAAATGACTTGTTTTTGTGCTGGTTCTGTTAGGGGAAAATTTGAATTTTGAATTCTGGTCATTTTTTTGCCACCAAATGCTCTGTGATGAGCAATGTAGAAATGTGCAGTGAAAGCCTGCAAAGTTGCATTTCACAGTTTGTGGGCTCAGAAGTTCATTGATTTTTTTTCCCCATGGAGCCTAACTACAAATATTACAATAACATAACACAATAACAATAGCTGTGTCCTCAAAATGTTTGGTTCAGGTAAACAAGATGTTACAGCAGGAACTATTGTGTTTGTTAGTGAGCAACAGAGAACATGTTGAAGATTAATGTATTAAAAACTACCGTGCATTGGGTTCTAAATATTCTATAAGAAATAATCCAATGTTGGCTATTTCTTTGAATAACCAGCAGATCGAGCAGGTTAGGGAGTTTAAACTGCTAGGAGTTATGTTAGATCAGTTGTCATGGTCTACACATATTCAAAATATTTTGAGTAAAATGAGCAGAAATATTGCTGTGATTAGACGTAATGCTCATTTTATGTCTTTTAGAGTAAGAACATTGGTGACACAGTATTTAGTCTTATGTCATCTCAACTTGTGTGGTCCAGCAGTCTAAAAAACGATTTTCAATAAATTACAAACTGTTCAAAAGTAAAGCCACAAGTTCAGCTCTTGGTTGTGATTTTATGACCAGTGTTGATTTAATGCATAGGAATCTATCATGGTTAAAGGTCAAAGAAAGACTGACATATAGATTTACTCTTTTCTTTTATAAAATCTGGACCTCACATAAACCCTCCATTTTATTTTCTTACTTGTTGCCTACTTCAAATAGACATGGTGTTAAAACTAGACATGCTGCTTCTGTGACTTTTATTTTGCCATTACCTAAAACTAATGCACTTAAACATCTATGTATAGAGCCATTGGTTATTGGAATATATTATCTCTTGATTTAAAAGTATTAGACCATTATCATAAAATTCAAGCCTGCCTTTAGGGATTGGTTATTCAAAGGAAGATACAGTGGTTTGCAAAAGTATTCATACCCCTTGAACTTTTCCATATTTTGTCACATTACAACCACAAACATAAATATATTTCACTGGAATTTAATG
>NW_013952513.1:1014504-1029551 GCF_001266775.1 Austrofundulus limnaeus | reverse complement strand
TGAATAATTTTGCACATCGCACTTATCAGTTTTTTATTTGTAAAAAATGTTTTGATTCATGTAAAATTTTGCTTCCACTTCACAATTGTATACCAMTTTGTGTTGGTCTTTCACATTAAATTCCAGTGAAATATATTTATGTTTGTGGTTGTAATGTGACAAAATATGGAAAAAATTCAAGGGGTATGAATAGTTTTGCAAACCACTGTAATGTAAAAGAGCAGAAGGAGCTTATTGTTGAATAGGTTATTGGTTCCTGGTGTTCCCTGGACATATATGTACACGATGTAGTGTTATGAGAAATGAAGCCAGTTGATTTATGTTTTCAAGTAAAATGTTTGTTTGTGAGGCTTACGCTGGCTATTAATTTTAATTTAAATATGTTTTAGTTTTGACGTTTGTTTTCTTGATTGTATTGATGCGTTTCGTTTTTGTATGCTGGGCCCCAGGAAGAATAGTCTCTACCTCGACAGAGACTAATGGGGACACGTTAACAAAAATAAAAAATAAATACTAGCAGTTTGCGGTAATCCCCGTAATTTTTCAGACAATGAAAATGGAAATACTGCACAGTAAGAAATTTATTTTTTTATTTTCTCATGTTTGTGTGCTTTAACTAAATCAAGAAAATAATTTGCTAGTTTTGTGACAAAAACATTAACTCCAGTTCCATATAAAAATAAATAATCCAATATTTTGCATCTTTTTTCACAGGTACTCCAACAACGTAACCCCTGTTAAAACCGAGGCTTCCCTGTACTCCCTACCTTTTTTGGTATATTTTCATGCAGTTTTTTTTTTTTTTTTTTGTATTAGTGTATTTTTGGTTTTAGTACGTTAGTATTTATATTCTTGTATGAATGTATGCTGTGTATGTTCCCACATAGTGATAATACTTGTGCTTTGCATCATGTGAGATACACCAAGTGGAGCAGCGGGCAGTTATTTAAGCGCCCATGTGGGCATGGCAGGGAATCAAACTTGCAACTTCCTTATCTCAGGTCCTCACTAAACTCCAAACTCACAATACAAAGATAGAATACTATAAATACTTTTCTGATATGATGTTGTTGTCTGTGAGCAACATAATGGATGTGAACCAGTAATTTCCTGCAAAGGATCGATCCATCCATCGATCCATCCATCGATCCATCCATCCATCCATCCATCCATCCATCCATCCATCCATCCATCCATCCATGAAATTCAAGTAACTTGCTGAGTAATCAGTGCATCCCCAGCTTAAAATAACTGAAATTATTTGCTCACAAGGGTCAGGGTCATCTTGGACACTATGCATTTATTTTATGAACATCATCTGCTTTTTATGTGTAAAAACAAACTTCTCTGCCTCCTCAATGGCACTAACTGAGAAACATTGCTTGAAAATGTGTTTATGTGTGTCTGATATTTGTCTCTCCACAATCACCTTCTCCGCCTGGGCTTCTAAGGACTTCAGGTTGTTGGTCACATTTTTCAGCTCCTCCTCCAGGTCACTGGCTTTACTGAGCAAACAAAATGAGATGCGATTGGTTTTAGTTCCAAAGCAGAAAGTTAGATTAGTGTGTTGTCGTGTGGCTCTTGGCTTTACCCTTCAGAGACCTCGGCCCTCTCCTCAGCTCTCTCCAGCTCCCCCTCCAAGATCACCAGCTTACGAGCCACCTGAGACAAAAAGTTATTCAGTTTTTTTTAGACTTTGAACCAGAACAGGCTCGGTCCGATGCAGGTCTAGCATTCAAATCTTACCTCCTCGTATTTACGATCGGCTTCCTCTGCGATGTGTTTGGCCTCCTTCAGCTGCATCTCCTGGATCTCCATCTTCTCTTCATCCTTCATTGCTCTGTTCTCAATCACCTTCATCCCTCTGAGTGGACAGGAAGCAAAGAGAGGAGAGTTTACAAAAGAAGAAAATACAGCTGTTTGAAAAGAAACAAAACCAACCTCTCGCTCTCATCTGCAGCTTTCTCTGCCTCCTCGAGCTTCTGCAGCGCCGTGGCCAGTCTCTCTTGGGCTCGGTCCAGCTCCTCCTCCACCAGCTGGATCCTACGGTTAAGAGCTGCTACATCACCCTCTGCCTGAGGAGTAGATCAGAGGGGAAGAAGACGACTTTAATCAACAGGTTCTCCATTAAACATACAAGACTTCACCCCATTTAGGACACAACAGGGGAAGAAAGGGTTAAGTGTAATTCAAATGGATTTGGTGGAGCGCAGCATAAAAAGTTCCTCATGAAAAGTTTCCATCATTTGTCAACCAAACCACTTCTGCCTTTTAAAAAGGAGACCATTTGCAAAAACATCTCGTCACTTTTTCCTTGCGACTGATACGCTTATTTAAAAAAGGTGCCCAAAAGCTCCACTCAAGTTTCCTTGCAACCCATGTTTCGTTTATTTCTCTCAGCAGAAAATAACTTTCTTTCAGCAATGTGCAGAACCAGCACAAGCACATAATCTAAGTCTTACACATGGATCTTCTTCAGAAAACTTCTGTTAGTATTCAAATATAACCACAACATGTCCACGCTGCTGTGACAACAGGAAAATCCTCTGCCTTATCATTTAGCCATTTTAATCATTTGCCACTAAACTAACTGTCTCAATTCAGACCGCAGCTGAAATGTGAAATACTGCTTCTTATGGAAGTGAGCTGCTGTAAGAGATTCTGCTTGCTCTTGTTTCATAAAATCAATAGTAGATAAATAATAAAGAGGTCCTTGAAGAACCACAGTAATATGATATCTGAAAAACCCAGAACTCTTGTTCTGAATTAAACTTTTTCAAGAAGTCATCCTGATGCATCTCAGTAATCCAGGTAGAAAAATAAAATTAAGTAGGTCCTCTGGACATTTCATCTCTCCTCCAAGAGACTTCTTCAGTCCAAGTCTCTTGGAGGAGAGACAAAATGGTTCATTAAAGAAGAACCCGTCCAGGGAACCTACTTCTTTTTTTTTTATTTCCAAGAAATAAACTTCCAGCAAAAAACAACTCAACCAAGGAGGCATAAATAATTGTTGATATTTTACCTCTAATTTGGCCTTGGTAAACAAAAGCTGTGAGAGGAAAAGAAAGCAAGCAAACAACTACACAAGAATTTCCTCTGCAGGACAGAGCTTATCCAACCATTATCTGCAAGGGAGCCACATTCAAACTAGCTACCAGACTAACACAGATAAATGGTATCCAGTTTGGTTAAGACTGGTATCAGACTTCCTTTGTCTTATGTTTTAGCTTTTTACCTACAAAATAAAAGCTGGGGGGCGTTTTGTGTATTTTCCAGACACAGTTCAATTCTATATACCACGAGACCTTCAGTTTTTATGAAAATGCTGTATATATCAAAAATATATTTGACCTAAATATGATCTAAACACCTTGAAAATGTCTGTCTAAGAACCTCTTACTGTTTCAGACACTCCCACTGCAGCACGTCATCACAACAATGCTTCATGCTGTTCACAACTTTTCATAGGAGCGTTGTATTTTGTTGAAAAAAAAAAAGCAAGCAACACTTTATAATATTGGTTACGGAAAATGGCAACTGAGGATACAGTTGAACCTTACTCCAATGATTCCACATCGGGCCTGAAAATGACCTTTTCTGAAGAAATGGAGCGAGTACAGAGGCTTGGTAAATATATCTCCCAGTCATTTTCTCAGTCTCATACATATATGTGACCCATCACATCGAAATGAAGAATAATATCATCCTGATATCATTAGTAGATCCAGAGATATTTAATTTGTCTTGGTTACAATAATACATAAGTATTTGGTCTAAATCCTATTTTTATGTCATTTTAATGACGATTTTTTTGTCATTTGAAAAAAGAAACCTCAAATAGTATTTGAATATTGAGATTTCACAGCTGAAAAGAAACAAAAGCTTTGATAGCTTACAGGGAAAATCTCAACATTTTAAGGCGTTTTTCCTCAAAATCGGGTTTTTTTGTTGCTAATGCTCAAAAAAGTGCTTCAAAAAAATTTTAGGATAATATTTCAGACAGTTCATTGAAATGATACATTGATAACACATTTATTTGTTATATTTTGACAAAATGTAATTTTTGCAAGTGTTTTAATCAAAACACTATATATGCCTATTTGTCCACATACAACTTTTAGACTTAATCCTCGTTTCGATGTGATGGGTCACATATGTCAATGTTAAGCTACTTTTTACAAAGTAACTATAAATATAAACATTATGAAGCTTTTTTGCAATCAAATCATGAACAGAGCAGGTGGGTAGCGATTTTACAGCTTCCATAAATGCTGTGTTGCTGCCACAATCTCTGGTTCCAGTCAGTCCGTAATTTTATTTCCCTACATACCATATTTTTTCATGTATAATACGATCTCATGTATAATACGACCCCCCCTTTTTTAGCTTAAAAAGCATAAAAAATTTAATCCTCAAACTAGCTCCAATTTCATACAGACCGAGATTTTTCAGCCTTTGCAGTCTTTAAACATATCAGTAAAATGATCATTGGACTGTTCGTTTTATTTTAACATCATACTGTATGTACTAAAAGGTATTTTGACAACATCAGCTGTGGCAGCATCATATGAATTCTGGCATTTTACACATAGTTCACCAGGATGCGCCAACACAAAAGTCAGAGACTTCACATGAGATTTGGGCCATCTTGTGGGCGAAAAGCAGATTACTTCCTACTCGCGAGCGCCCCCTCTGGTGGGGAAACTTTTTTCAGGGATACAAATTTTTTCAGAACATCGGTAGACGGCCACCATTACAGACGAACGTGTTTGTTGTTGAATGAGGAGCGGCCCGGTCACTAATGTCATTAGTTCGTTATCATTACTGAGGTGCAGGAATACTCCCCCCCCCCCTTTTTTTTCACATCATGTCGCCTGCCTGGATCTATTACTATCTCGCTCTGAAGAACGGAGGAGTGTCAGGGGTAGCTCATTTCAACTGCTTTTTACGACGTGGTCTCATTTCCAGACTCAATAATTTTGTGAATGAAGCCGATATTTCAGTTAAAATACATAAGTAAACATATTTATCCGAGTATAGTACTACCCCCCAACTTTATGGATGATTTTATGGATTTAATTTCACGTATTATACTTGAATAAATACGGTAAATTTCGTAAACTTCTGCAAGTGAAATTGTCAACATTCTATCGAATATATTTTGTATTGATACTGTTTATCACGAGATATATCATTTTCATTTTAGTCTCTTTGTTGCCATTAAGGATAAAATGTGCTTTTGGCAGTTACTTTTAAAGTTAATTTTAATTATTGTGGTGCTACATTTATGTAACTTTCCTGGTTAAATAAAGGAAATAAATAATAAATGTAGTAGAACCCATTAAGACACTGAACGGTTTATTAAAATCCAAAGCAATCATACAAATTTAGTCATTTTTCCTAAAAATCTAAAAAGAAAGGGAGGGCTGTTGTAGACAGTTACAGGGCAGCAGTCAGTCAGTGACTCATTAGCTCGTCAATGAGTCCAGAAGTCAGTTCAAAGTGCCATTCAGGTTGCAGGGTGGTGAGTCATTCTACAAGGTATTTGTTGGAACTAAAGAAAAGACTAGCAATGAGGAAGAAAGAAACAACACAGAAGAGCTGAGATTACAGTGAAGAACAACTCTGAGCCGAGAATAAATGGGCATTTATTCCACTCCAGACGTCTGTCAAATTCATATTTCAGAAAATGAGAGCAGTTTCCTGCTTGTTGACAGCTGACCTTTTTTATAATGTACTTTTTCATCTCCTCTCCATTTTAACTGACTGTTGTCAAACCAGTCAGTCTTTCCACAGTTATTTTTACCCTGTCCCCTCTGTCTCTCCAGCTTTTTCTGCTTCCAAAGTATCAGGGGAGGCCACTGATACGAGACAGGAAATGTCTGTCAAATTATCATTAACGTGTCTTACAACGGTCAGCATGACAGAGGAAAACCTAACCCAATACTGAATGAATTTAAAAAAAAAGAAGAATAAATCTTTCAGAACAGCTGGGATTCTCATCGGCCCGCTTGCTCACACAGGTCAGCGTCTGTCGACACCACATCTGGCTGGTGAAAAATGTTGCAGGGGATTCAAACTGGAGCCTGAAATAACAGATGCTGTAACTTCCTGCGTCCTGAATGAAGAAATGCGCTGGGAAGAATATAGTCTGCACACAAACAAACAGGCTATTCATGGGCTTTAGGTCAGCCACGCTGCTACATTAAAACACGCTCGGCTCTGAAAACATACTCTCATTCTGCAAATTCCTGTTTCTCTCTAGCAAACACACTTATCAGTTAAATTCCTGATGGTTAAATTGAAAGTACAAAGACAAAAATCTGCTAAAACCACAATGATGATGACATGTCTGCACTTGCCATAACCTGCTGTCTTATCTGCAATCAGACTTTCACAAATATGATGGGGGTATCCTCTCGTGCACAAAGACTTCCTTGTGTTTAGTTTACAATACAAGCTCTCACTCCTCTAAGACTCATTAATAAATTAATAGGGGTGAAAATGTACTGTAGTAAGAACTGGCTTTTCTGGCACTTTGGAAAATCCTTCAACCAGACATGATGCAGCAAGAATCAGCGACCAGAAGGTTTGTATTCATTTGTCATTCAGCTTAACGAATGACTTTTAAAAGAAGTGACAGCAGGTTAGCAGCTCAACATCCTTTAACTTCCACCCTTTTGATTGTTCTCTGTCAAAGCCAAGAGTCTCTCCTCGTCTCTGGCTGTGCCCCTTCCTTTAGCACCCACATGCATTCTCCGACTGCCTGGGACACACACACACAAACACAATGCCTTATAAGGTAAAACCAACTATAGAGACTTTTTGTGAAGTCAAGATTGTGATAGACATGTATAAACACACACACGCAGTGAAAGATAACCAAAGGACATGAATGTTGCTCTCATAGCTTAATAAGATAGCTTAATAAGAAACCCCAGTTCTGCCCACTTAACATTTCCTTCTGGAGCATTTAGTGCCTTGATAAAGAATACTTAGCTATCACAGCCATTCTTGACAGCTAGCTTTTACAAAATTATATAGTTAAATTATTAGATTGACCAAATGATTGCCAGAAAGACAACAACCAAACTGACTTAAGCTCTATACTGATCTGATAGCAGACCAAAAATAAGTGCTAATGTCCCCTCCTCACTGAAGGATTTGAATAGTGAACTTTTGTAGTTTTCAGTAAGTGTTTGTCTGGATTGGAGTTGAACAAGAAATTCAAAAAAAGCTTATAATGTTTTTTAGTGTAAGATATTTAACTGGGTAGGAATGACACTGTGTTTAAGAGGGTTAGGTGGTGGTCTTTTTTCCTGGTCTGAGCTGGTGCAAAATGAGCAATTTTATCTAGGGATGTCTCGATCCAGATTTTTTGGCTCCCAATACAATCCGATTTTTTTAATGATTAGTCTTTCTGATACAGATCCAATAGCTTTATATCTTTATTTCTTTCCAAGGATGGTAGTATTAAAGCGAGCCCTGCTGTTCTCACCACAAGAAACATCCAGTTTGCAGATTTTGCAAGATGCAGCTTCAGCATCATTGTTTTCCATTGAAAGTGTTCCCACACTGTGGACATGGCTGCATACTTGTGGGCATCTTGACTCCTTAACGGCAGTTGTAAAGCATGATGATGCTGAAAACTGTCACGAAAACTGTATTGGCCCGGTCACATGACTAAATCTGATTCTACTTGATTTTCAAAAAAATGGCCATATCTGCCACCGATACCGACACTGGCAACCCGATTTTCAACAGGGACCTTTCTTATGTCTAGATGCAGCCATGCATCAAAATTTAAGTTAGCCCATTACTTATTTTTCAAGTTGTTGAGCTCACAAGATGGGTGGGTGGAGGATATTTCTGGTCCCCTTTTCGCTATGCAATGGTTTAAAAAAAAAACCTCACACTTCAGTGGAGTCTGCCTAATACAAAAAAGAATGAGCTTCAAAAAGGCTCATTCTTGCAGTCACGTTTTTATGCAAATTCGTAATGTATCTAAAAAAGTGTTGAGTAGGTCTTCTTTGAAGAACTCGTCCAGAGGACCTACTAAACATTTTGTCAACTTTTTCTTCTACTAATGTAGGCTATGAATTGCTGAAGTGACTTGTTAATGTATTTGGATTTTGTGCTTTGCATTTCATCAGCTGCTACGAATATTAAACATTCAGTAGGGAAAAAATGCTTTCTGGTCCACAGAACCACCCTGACTATAAACTACCCTAACTTCTCCCTCTCTCTCTCTCACTCACACACACACACACACACACACACACACACACACACANCACACACACACACACACACACACACACACACACACACACACACACAAACACACACACACAAAACTGAACTGTAAGTAGAATAAATTGTTAAATGTTGTGCTGTCACTGCACCCAATCAATGTATAACAATAATTAAAAGGTGTTAAAAGTGGTGTTTGTTTATTTTCACACACTGACAAACATCTGAAATGTTTCAGAATAAGAATTTGATTTAGAGTTTCTCTGCAAAGAATGCTAACATAAAGCTTTCACAGAGGGAACATTTCTGTTGAGCTCACAGCTGAAAATGTGAGGGAAATAGTGCAGGGAAGCATCTCTATGAAATCTAAAAGAGGCTTGTGATGATGTGGATCCGGTGGTTCTATTTCGTGTAAGCTCCGCCCTCTAAGGCTATCGCAGATGGGTACCCAATGCGCGAGCGCGCGCGTGGGGTACCCATCTGCGATAGCCTTAGAGGGCGGAGCTTACACTCACAGAATCTGGGGTTACAATACATAACCAACGTTTGCTTTATAAGTCACTGAGAATGCCAGATCAGTCTTCTTGCTAACCACAATTGTGTTATTAAACTCACACTGAGAGGTCAGCAAAAAGAATAAACACAGTTAATATCAGGAATAGGCTCATCCTAGCAGTTCTTTGATGTTCTGGAAATGGTCATTGGGTTGGAAAAAACTAAAAAGAAACATATCCAACGCCAATTTAGTAGCTATAGATTCTACAAGATCTTACTACATTGCATGAAATCAGAAACTGCTGGTGCAAAATCTCAGTCATCCAGAACACAGCAAGTCCTAAAAATTAATCAAGCAGCTGAACATTTTGCTTCTCGTAAAGAAAGCTTTTTCACTTCAAAACTGTAAACTGTGGTGGAGACTCCAGGTTTGAATTTAAAAAAAAGCTCCCTGGATGGGAAGGAAAACATCTTGTGCTACAAAAGTCCTGCTTTTAGAATCGGGGTTAATTATATTTGTAAGATCGGAACAGAAAGGCTAAAACCTCATTGTTTTTAAAAGGTAATAGGATTTTGGTTTTAAACTCTGGTATAAAAAAATGCATTCCTGTCAAGCTATATTTTGATACTTACTTAGTGCCAGAATATAATAAAGGGGGAAAAAAACACTTAATAAAAACAGAGTGATGTAATTTTATCTTTGCACCACTTAGCCAGATGCACTTTCACCCACTTTTCATACGTCAAAATATTTCACATAATAAAAGGACATTTTAAAAACTGTGTTTATCAATGGAAGAAAAAGATGGTTTCCACATTGTACATATTTAGTGTTTTATAGAGTTATACATATGAAATTAACCAGGCTGTATTTTTCTAATAAGATGCTTTTATGAGCTTGTATTGGGGGAGATCCATTCGTTAAAAAATGGTAAATATTATGTATAATTCATGCCAACTCTCTATAAAAACCCTGAAAGTAATTAGGACAGCTGGTTATGGTAAGGTCTTCATTAATTAACCTAATTAATTCAATCTGAAGCATCTACTAACATTCAGTTTTGGACAAAACACAAAACAAGCATAAAGACATTTGTTTTTTGTGCATTTTTGCTTTGCAAGGTAAACTCAGAGAGCAACAGCACAGTTCAGAGTGACTTTAGAAAAATACCTAAGTGTATTACATACATTAAAGATCAGATCAAGGACAATTGAAAGAGGAATCCAATTACTGGCTGATTTCAGGACAGTGGGTTAATGAGCTTCTGTTGGGCTTCAGGACAAGTTATTCCTGACACTGATGTTGCTACACTCAATACCAATGTGTGTCAGAGACAGAAGGTGTGCGTAATCTCTTACCATAAAGATGTGGCATGCAAACACAGGTGAATGAATTATGATATGTAAAAAAGTAAAGCTAAATGTCTTTTGTTCCTATAGAACAGTATGGGGTATCTAGGGAAGCACATATACAAGAAAAAGCCTGTGAAACCACTATTCAGACTTTACAGCAAATGTAGCTTTACTTTCCCTAAATATACATTTTTATTCTAGTCCTCATTTAAATGAAACCTACAACCCTAGCTTGCATAATCAGCTAAACCACAAACATGGGGGTGTTCCCCAAAATACCAGTGACCGCCAGTAAGTATCAACATGTGGTTGTTATATTTGGAAACGATTCTCAGGCAGTGGGTCCAAATATAAAAAATTAAAAAACAGAAATCAGGAAGTAACATTTTTTTCCAAAAGCTCTGCAAGAAAATGTTTTAGGTTCTGCAGAAAACCTCCAGGTCCACACAAAGCAAAGCAGCAAACCGACAGTACATTTAGTGGACTTCAATGCTTTGAAGGACATTGTACTAATGGTAATCAAATGTTAATGTGTTTATTTTTTATATAAATTGTGAATAATTTCCAACTGACTGCATTGAGGCACTGAAACATCACCAAAATTTATGATTTTTAATTATGTTTCACAGAAATATACCATTACCAGCCAAGACTTCTGCTCAGAAAAATCGTTTTTGTGGTTAACTTGGTTGTGTGACTAATCCTTGCAAGGACTGACCCAAGAGACCAGAAACTGCTGCTGACAAACGTATGCAGACAGATTACTCAAACAGTAAGTCAGCCAGGGTGAAGTAAAACATTTATCTAATCACAATTCTGGAAATTCAGTTTTTGCAGAAGTAGGCAAATAAACCTGAAGCTTTATGTACGAATCCATTCTGCTGAAACTTTAAAGGAGACATATCATGCTAAATGCACTTTTTTTACATTTATAAACTATTTTTTGTGCAATTATAGTGTCTAGGAGTGTAGAAAACTTTAATTTATTCTGTCCAGTTACTGCAAAGATATTTTTATATTTTTTTATGGGTCAAATTTTTCAGTTTGTTCAAAATCTGCTGTTGCTTATTTCGTTTCATTGTTTATTTCGTCACACTTTTTTCTTTGGAACTGCCATTTATGGTGATGTATTTCCGGCCAACTGGATTTCATAGTCCGCCATTTTTTTCCTCGCTGTGTGATTTTGTAGTTCATAGAGTCATGCCGAAWATGCAAGTTCAGAAGTCAAAATGTTCGGTTCTGGGGTGTGTAAACCCACATTATTATCTACATAGACTACAAACGTCAGAGCTTCTTCAAAGTGCCTGGTTAAGTTTTATTTTTCAAGGAAATGGACCCACAACAGGGAGGAAAGTGCTTGTGGACAACACAAGATGAATGTTACAACAACAAGGGTGAGTTATGAACTGTATATGTGTTTTAACTGTCTAATTTAGCTGTTTCTACCCTGTGTCGGAATATGAGGGGAGAAAGAACAGCTGTGTTTAAGTTTCTTTACTGAACGGGTGCTCAGCACCGTTTTACTTTCACTTTTGCCCTGCACTGTAATCAGCGTGTCAGCGTTGTTTTTCTTTTTAAAAATGCYRGAGCGTTTCAAACTGTGATCTAAAGTTAACGTCAGCTGTTTTAAATGCATTTTTTGCCTGGTGTTAAAAACGGGAGCAGCAGAATGAGGCAGAGAAGCTGTGAGCGCTGTGTGTGTGAAGTCCTCATAAGGATAGCAAGATGGATGTGTGTCTCTCCTTTTTTCTCTCTGTTGCTCTGAGTTTTATTTAGGCGTGTTGCTGTTTTTGCATCACAAAAGCTGGGAACATAGTCATTTTATGTAACAAAATATATTAATCTTATGAATATACAAATAAAAACAGAATATTTAGCACTAGATAAAATAAGTAATGAATTTATTCATTTATTTTAATTTAAAGAAAGGGCTGAAAGAAGAAATCCTTTGTGGCAGCACTTTATGCAGCCTCATCAGACAAGGCTTAGTTAATAAATGTTTTTTTTTTAGTTTGTTTTGTTTTAAATTAAGACTTGTGTAACATTTGTTATTCTTATTTTATCATGTTAATGCTAAGGCTTCAAGAATCGGCCAAAAATTATCGGCTGCAGTGTTGTTTTAGTCACTTTGTATTTATGATTTTTTTTTCGTTATTCAAAATGCTGTGTGTTAGATGAGTTTTAATGGTGCAACTTAAAACTAACGTAATATTCTTTTATGCTATTTTAACCAGACTGTACCTGGCTGCAATGCAGTTCAATGAAAATGCATGTCTGCAGGCAACTACCTCATCTGGAGAGCCCATGTGGATTATTCTTTCCCAAGTTCAAGAAGGGAGAAGCCTATCAGACCTCCTGAAACCCTAAGTAAGTCTTACCACATTAGTCACTTTTAGTATGCCAACTTGATTTCAATAAACCAAAATCATCCATACTTCAATTATATCTCCCTTATTCAAAGTCATGTCACAAGGGCATGTGATGTGTGAAAGTGTTGAATGAGAAACTTTTCCTCACAATGTTAAAAAAAAATTACAAAAATAAGTGACACTTTACTGATACATTGATAAGGCTTTTATTCATTATATTTTGACAAAATGCAATTTTTGTTAACATTTTAGTCAAAACACTATATTTGCCTATTTCTCCACACACCACTTTTGGACTTAATCCTCGTTTCGATGTGATGGGTCACATTTCATTCTACAAAAAAATTCAGGATTTTTTACTGTGTTCTGTGTACTTTTAAACTTCAATTTTTGTCATAAAAACATTTCACTGCAAGTTGAACTTTGTGTATGTGATAAATTTGTTTGATTTGATTGCTCYCATTTTTATCTTCTGTTGCTAGCATATTTTATGAAGGCAATGCATTCCACTTACAGAAAATGCTATTGAACATATATAATTTTGCATTTTAGGTAAAAATTATTTCTATCAAAACCATGAATGTAAATTGACACTTTTTGTTGTTTATCAAGGAGTAATAAAGTACATAAATTCTTTCATTCAATGTTGTCAGTACATCATCATGTCACTTTCCAATTAGTGTTTTCTGGAGAAGGAAAAGTGGCTGAATTTGTGCTTTGCTAACACCATCTCTGACGTCTTTGTGTGAAAGATGATGAGGTGTGTTTGGGAGTACTTCTGTCATTAAAGCCCTGGAGTTAGAGTTGAAATGATGCTCTGCCTTGTGGCGTTKGAAATKYATCTGGCTTAGACATTTGGGTTCCAGGTTCTTTGCTGTCCCACAGACCTGTGATATATGTATATGTGTATATACATATGTGTATATGTGCAATAGTACATTACTATGTATCACATGTGTATATTGTGAGGTTTTGTTTGTTATCCTTTATTAATCTTTCATTATTCTTCTCAGCCTCTCTTGTATTAAGCTGCAGTAATGTGCAAATTTCCAGACTGTGGGATCAACAAAGTTTTATCTTATCTTATTTTGTCTTAAAAAACAATTTTTAGTCGGTAGATAACTGTTGTTGCTATGAAACTACAAACATGGCCGAACGGGGTGGAGTCGAATGCTCAGGGACCTGGAGGGGGCGGGGTGTGAAATATCTCATTTATATTTAAAGAGACCGCACCCAAACAGCTTGCTCTGAGGCGCAACTCAGAACAGGGGTAAAGCATGGAGTATGTGGAGCAACAAAAACGAGGAATTAAGACCAAAGCGTTGCAGTTTTATTTTAAATAAACCATAAGTGAATGATTTAGACGTGAAAAAGAAAGATTTAAAAGCATGCTATGATATCTTTAAAAGTTATGTAGCTAAAAGTTGTGTCATATTTAAATGAAGATCCCTTTAAGAACTCTGTATGTAGGAGATGCTTGAGCGCCGTTAACCCACAAAGTGTTGGTGCATTTTTCACCGAGCAGAGATAAGCGTAGCCAGGGGTGTCAAACTCCAGTCCTCGAGGGCCGCTATCCTGCATGTTTTAGAGGTTTTCCAGCTCCAACACACCTGATTCAGTGATTGAATTAACTCTTCAAATTGGGCAGAAGCCTGTTAATTACCCAGCGATCAAAATCAGGTGTGTTGGAGCAAGAAAACCTCTAAAACATTCAGGATAGCGGCCCTCGAGGACTGGAGTTTGACACCCCTGGCGTAGACTCTCCACTTCCATCAGAGATGCTCATGTTTTACGTGTTGTTGGCTGGTATTGGTTACTGTCCAATTGGTTTGTTCTCATTAATAAATTAAACCTACCAAGTCAAAAAAGTATGGAGAACTTGCTTCCAACTTAGGATGTTTTGTAGAAGTGTAAATCAACAGCTTTATGACAATAAGATAAATTGATTTGTTTGGATGAAAGTACAATGTTTCTTAAAAACCACACAATAAATACTGTCGTGATACAATTTCAATTCAATGCAATCGATATGATGCAATATCATATGCCCATCTAACAATCATTTAGTTAATGATTGTGTTAGATGGACATATGAAATTGATGCACATTGGCCATTGAATGATGACAGGATTGATATTTTTATTTTGCCTTGATGTAATTGAATCAATCATTTAATCAGTATATTGATATGGATCAATATCTCGTTACACCCCCAATCCTTTGTTGCATTTTTTTTTTACCTGAATTAAAAAAAAATAAACTATGAAGTCAGGGATCTAATTAAACATTCACTAGCGTAAATTACATTTTTAATTTGGTGTTCCAATGAAACTGCATTTACACTTCATCAAATTTGTTCATAGGGCTTAGATATTTAAAATATATTAACTTAAACATATATTTGTTCTATATGCAGAAAAAAGTGTCTCTTTTGAATTTAACACAAAATTTTGTTGCTACATGGAGAATTTTATCAATACAGACCATCTTAAACTAACTCCTCTGGTTGCAAACACTTCAAAGATTTTAAGTGACACACACACACACACACACACACACACACACACACACACACAC
>NW_013952513.1:1002603-1013404 GCF_001266775.1 Austrofundulus limnaeus | reverse complement strand
CACACACACACACACACACACACACACACACACACACACACACACACACACACACACATCTGGAATGGACATTAGCTAAATCCACCACACACTAATCTTCCTGTTGATCAGGGTTGGAGCCCAGGGACAGGAAGTGCTCAGAGTAGGAGCACAGGAAGTGCTGGACCAGAGTGGCCGGACGACATCCTTGGGAGGGGCCGTCAGGATGGGGAGCAGAGCACCTTCCTTTAAAAAAAATCCAAGATCTTACAAATAGATGTGAACGTCACAAACCGCACACCAATAGGACGTGTGGCTACAAACAAACAGTCCCCATGGTAACAAAAAGAAAAAGAAACACTGAGCAAAGTAGATGAAACTTAACTTCAAGAGGACCTATATTTTTATAGTTCTTAGCTTCTCTGGGGTCTTTCATTGCAACGCTTGACCACTTAAAAGCATCAAGTGTAAGTTTCACATTATAAAAAGCAGCAGATCTGGTTCAACCAGGCTCAGAGAGAGCACAAATGATCATCTTTGCCCTGACTGCAGTGCAAACCGAAACAACTCATTGAGAAGAATGGCTGCGAAATAAAGACGTCAAATGAAGACATATATCATGTCTCTGTGATCTCTGTGTTAAAGGGCAACATCGAAACCACACAAGAAATCCTGTGAAGCAATTACTTTTGCTTTTTAGCGACAGATGTGGCCAGCATCCTCCTAATGCCTCCACATTAACATTCACTGGACTCAGCAAGGTTCCTGTTTTGATCTCTCTGTGCCGAGAGTGTTTTTGTGCATAGGAATGGCTCCGAGCTGTCCTAATTATTCACATGTGGGACCAGTCCAACCCGAACAGAAGCACGCAGAGGAGAAATGTGCTGTCTTCAACTGATTCTCTACAAAAAAACTTTTAAGTCAGGGATTTTGTTCCAGTTGCAAGTCCTTCACAGATAAACACGGTGATAAGTTAACAAACGTAAGATGTTTATAACCTTGTATCTTAAATCATTAACCATAGCCACATGAATGCTTTTTTATTTAAAGCTTAGTAGCTTGGACATAAACACAATCGCCTAGAACAAAATGAACTTGTAAACCATATCCAAAATTCACAGCCATTTAGCAACAACCGGAAAAAAACACTGTTGACAAAACAAGCTGTAGTTGTGTCTGTACCGGGATTATTTACACGCCCAGTTATCAAATTAAAAAGGTGTGCCGGTACCACACAGGCGGTGTAACAAAAAGGGGCAAGTCCGACTTTAGAAGGCACATCTTTCCAGCCACGCCTTCCCCTTCCACTCTCCTTTAATCTTCACACTTGTCCTGTAATTTTACCAAGATCCTACGCAAAGAGTATGGCACCATAAAGCAAGACAAGAATGTCGCCCAACTGTGCTCCTTTCACCTGCAGCGTCTGGCTGTTATGTGTTAAATCATAAAAGCCGCGATAAAGTCAGAAGGGTAAGTCGAAAGGAAGGGCAGGAGACACAAATTGGAGAAACTGGGCCTGAAATCATGACAGTGTGTCACTTTCAGCCCAAGTTACACAACAACAGCTGACGTACAGTGTTGAAATGTAAACAAGAAAGTGGTGAAAGATATGGGTGTTACTATTTTTCATTTGTACTGCTAGTGCTCCTACAAAACAAACCTTAAGGCCCTGTCACACTAGACAACTTATGAACATTTTAAAAACATACGTTGAAGATGGAATTGAAAACATCAACAGGAAACTTCTTTTCAGCGTGTACATAATGTAATTTGAAATAACTGATCCAACAGATAACTTATTTGCAATTTAGACATAAAAAATGTTTCATAAGTTGTGTAGTGTGACAGGGCAGCTTTAGGATTCAAATGTCATTTAATAACCAGATCAAGATGAGGAAAGCTAGAAAGAATGACCAATTCCTGAGTGAACATGCTCAAATTGCCTATATAAATTCCTATAAACATAGGAAAGCCTATTTTAAAGCTGTAGTTTATACTATTTGTGGGGATGTTTAGCTCTTCAATCAGCTGATGGTGAAAATATCCTCTCTACTGATTTCACAGCAAGAAAGTCACATTTTCTCAAAAAGGTTATTCCTCAAACTTGCCTCACTTTAATTAATAAGCTGCTATAGTCACTACAGCGCTAATATTAACTCAATTCGCCTCAAACGTTGCTGATTTGGTGAGCTTAAATGATGAATTTAACTTTAGAAAGTGCTGTCTACGTGGTCTTCAGTTTTCAAGCGGCCTGTAAGGGAAACAGCACTGCGCATGCGCACAACATGAAGGAATCCTAACTTTTTTTTTTTTCTTTCTTTCCCCTCTTGGAGACCAACGCCTTGCATTGTGGCACAATCACGCCCGCGAATGAATCAATGACATGAGCTAATGAGGCGTTTTACAGCCTAGGAGGTGAACTCCAAGGCTTTAGCAACCAGTAAAGCAGGGAGGACACATGAAAAGCACAACCACATTGTGTTGAAAGCGAGTGAACGGCGCTGAAAAGACAGAAAACTAAAAAAAAAAAAAAAAAGGAGGAGTTTCTCACTTTTTCACGGAGCTCCCGTTCACTGTCCAGTTCTCTCTGTAGGACCTGAGCCCGGTCCTCTGCGTCGTCGGCCTGCTGCTGCAAACTTTGAATCTTTCTCTTCACAGCATCCAGAGAGTTTACACCTGCCATTGTTCACCGTTTAGCTACTTAATACTAGAAAAACAAAAAACACACTTAAGACTAGACTGTGCAAACTACTGCTTCCTACTCGCTTGGTAAACTCAGTGTTATAATTTAATTCAGAGGAAAAAGACTGATTTACAGCGGAATTTTAAAAACAAGACTCGACGTACGTCCTTGACAGAAATCTTCGGAATGTAAAAAAATATATATAGTTTAAGTCCAGCAAAAAGTTAAATAAAGGAGCAGCGAGAGTGTCCAGGTGAACTCCAAAGGTTTCTTCTGCTCTGTAGGAATGAAAGGCTCATGGGCAGATCAGATAATTGTCCTCAGGAATGTACGAAGCAGGTTCGAGGAGGAGCGGACACAGCGTGAGGCGAGGTGACCGGAGAGCGCCGGAGTAAAAAAAAAAAGAAAAAATCCAGAGAGGGGAAGACGGGCGGTGACGTCACATCAAGGGCGGAGCTTGTGTGAGTGAGTGCGTAAAATGTGATGATGTGACCGGGAAAAGTCACGTTTTCAGTGGTTTCAAATGTTTGCCAATGAAGTTGTTTACAGACAACAAGATTGTTTTTATTTACGTGTTTTTATGGAGACATTCATTCTCTGGCTATTTTTCTTCTCCCAGGGAGCAGCTAGGGTAAAGATTCTCACTCAAGGACCCTCAGTGGGGCAAATTTATTTTAATTTATATCTAAAATGACCACAGGAAATACCTTTTGCAGTTTACCAGTCCAAATATCTGCAATAAGTAATATTACTGCAGAAGTGTGACAATAATAATTAAAGTAGTTGGGCTGTCTATGTATTTTTAACAACCATAAGCAGGCTTCCAGTAAAAATTATTATAATGTGCTCAGCTTCCCATCTTTCAGTATCAGATGTATTGTTGAGCTAATGATTTTTTTAACTCACTCTCTACATTCTCTATGAAACTTCAAGTTAACTTAATTTATCGTTTAGTTGAGTAGGGACAAGTGTTGTTTATTTAAAATACAGTACTAGGCTAATTTGCAATGCCAGTCTCAGATGGGCTTTTAGCAACATAACAATGAAATTATTCAAAATAGAATAAAACATTACAATATTAAGATAATTTATAAAACAGACTTAAAACAGATCACAATATTTAACACAAATTTTTGACTGACAAATGAAGATTTTCTCTAAATTCACTAGAAGAGTTCACCCTACTTGAGGTATATTGCTGTATGAATAGGAATTAGTTTTTGTAAATATACAGGAGATTATAGATTTTAGGCATAAAAATATGACATATTGATATACAGCAAGTTATTTAAAAAAAGATAAAAATAAAAAAATGGGTCAAAAAAAAGCTTGTTAATCACTTTTAGTAGGCAAAGAGTTAGGCTTTTTGAAAACATTTAAGCAACTAGAGCAACCCAGAGAGCAAATACCTCCACCAAGACCTTAGAGTCACTCAGTCACACATCACCACCAAAATGTAAGTATTTGCTCTTTGTGACAATCTTAATGTTTACTGAAAATCTCATGAAATTCCATTCATAACTGAGTAATCTTGTTGTGCACAACCAGACAGACAGGCCCTAAAATAGTATGTGTTTCAAATAAAGAACCAAAACAACACAGGTAATATTTCCACAACGAGTATATAAAAGCTACTAGTAATGTTGCCTATTGCAATGGTTAATGTGTACTCACTAGAGGTGCAGTTTACAATAAACTGTAGTTCCATGTCCAGTATATTCATGTGAAACCAACCTTTATAAACAATATTAAAGAAGGTGGCATCAAAAGTGGTGTTATAGTGTTATCAGGCAGTTGCCAGAATGCCTAACCAAACACAGATGATGTCAAAGTGGTTTTATGTTGGAACAAAGTGGTGTGTGAAGTTCACCCAACTATCAAAGAACCCCATGACGTCTGTCCCTGTTAGAACATCTGCTCACAGTGTTAGACTCTTAATATCGCCCTGTATCATCACATATCTTTATGACTGCCATCTGACCATCCATGGGCTGTCATTCATGCCAATGTTTGGGTCAGTGCTGTAAAATGGTAAACAGACTGAACTTAAAGCATGTTACACTACAGTCATTCACACAACAACTGAAACAGCTGGAACTGGGGATTGAATCGGCAACCCTCCGTTTATGGGAAAACTCTCCTAACCACTTCACCACAGCCACCTTGTAGCTGTGAGGCATGGACTAGTGGACTGGACTGGTGTTGTATCACATTCAGCAATTAATCTCAATTTTGCCATAACCTTGAAGGACCAATCCTGCCAAACTGGCTGATCTGGAATAGTTTTGGTTCCATGTCAATAGTCACTTGGTTTACTGTTGTTCTTGCTTGTTTTCAAAGACAGTGGAGAGCTAATTCAATAAAATATACTAAAGTAAATGTAGCTATTACAGTTAGGGCCTATTCCACCCAGACTTGGGGTAAACCTATGGTTTTTAATTATTATGACCTACCAGGCTGTGCCATGTCTCACAATGCCACATGTAATTTCCAAACAATAGCCTATGATTAGCCAAATGATCTGCAGGAAGTCCGCAGCCAACCCTGCATTAGCAAACAACCACTAGCTATTTCATTGGAATGAAATAATGTGACTAAGCATTTTGTAAATTAAACAACCGCATCCTTGAATGTTTTTTGTACGTATGTCAGCCTGTCTCCGTTTATCCTGCCTCAAACTATATTTTTTAAAATGCAGAAGACCTTTTCTGTAGAATCTTTATATTTTTTATGTTAAATAGCACTAGTTTAATGATCAGTAATCTCCAAATAGCTCATGTAAATGTTAAAAATAAGAACACGGCTGTCAAAAAAAAGTTAAAAAAATAAAGAAAATGACCAAAAAGAAAAAAATTGTATAGGTCTTCTGGACGGGTTCTTCTCTAATGAAACGTTTCGTCTCTCCTCCAAGAGACTTCTTCAGTCTGAGAGTTTCAGGCTAAATTCAGGCTTTTAAGCCCTGCCTCCAGGTGACTGATACTCACATCACATGGCTATCGTTGACACCTAATTAACACCTATTGTTAACAGGGGGTGGAGTGATACTGGCAATGGCCGCGCTGTAGGAGGGGGACAACTGAAAACGGAGGCCTCCACCTCTGTTTAATGATGGACGGTCTTTCTTCACAAAAATGGCTTATTTTACTCCTCTCTCAAACCAACGTTCCTCCCTATCAAGAATGAGAACATCCTCATCTCTGAAAGAGTGACCGCTGGCCTGTAAATGAGTGAAAACTGCAGAGTTCTCAGACTGAAGAAGTCTCTTGGAGGAGAGACGAAACGTTTCATTAGAGAAGAACCCGTCCAGAAGACCTACACAATTTTTTTCTTTTTGATTTTTTTACCTGGATTACTGAGATGCATCAGGACAAAGAAAATGACATTATTTAAAAAAATAAGATGAAATTAAATTGTTTGTGTTTCTGGTTTTAGTTGCTCTTTAGCTGAGTGTGAATCTTTAAATATTTATCATAATTATTTTACAAATTTGAGGAACTATATTAGTGTTTTTGTTGAAGGCATACACATTTTTTCACTTGACTGTGTATCATTGATGTTCATTGTACGGATTTATATCAAATTTATGCTTCATTCCTCATGTTTCCCCTCATCAGCTCCTATATCAGCCTGCAGAAATCATCTCTTATAGCTCAAATTCAGACGTGATGTTTACCTCAAGAATGAAATCTCCCACAGTCAGCCTCCTGTGCTGACTAAGTCCCTCTCTCTGATTTGCCCCTTGCACCGGAAAAGCTGGAGGCATTGATTTCATTAGACACAGGAGTGTGGGACTTTCTGTTTGCCTTGGCTGCATTCCTCACATACCAGAGTTCCCATGCCTGTTCTCTGCTTTCTCCACACGGATGGCCACCACAGAGCAGCTTTCCCTGGAAAAATGTAACTGTTGCTGCTGGGAGTCAGTTATCAGTCTGGGCACCACGGTCCCACCTTCAGATCTCACTGCTCTTATTGTGAAGGGCACTGTCTGGTTAGCTAACGATAAACAAAGATGAGTTAAATATCAGCATCACTGGTCCTATTTTATAAAACACAACCCTTTGTTAAATATTGATTAAATACTCTGGTTTCCCAGCAGTCTCAGATTTCTAATCAGTTCAGTGTGAATTCACGTGTAATGACTCGTCTGCTGCGTCTAATAAATGACATGTGGAGGGGAATTTTTTAGAGGTGGAGCAGTTTATCTCTATTTGTGATTTTAGTGTCACTGTGTGTGGCTTCATTGGAAAAATCTAGTTTGGGTCCTTATAAAAACTTGGATTATTTGAAATATCTTTTCACCTCAAGTTACCCAAGGCTGCGACAGCTGTGTCATTTTAAACCACAACCTTAGCAAGATTGTTTTCTAAGGACCAACTTGGCCCACGTTTTGCACTTTTCAGAAATGTTTTCAGAGTTCATTTAATCATTGCATCACACATGTCAAACTCAAGGCCCGTGTGCCAAATGTGGCCCGCCACAGCATTTTATGTGGCCTGCAAGAGCTTTAAAAATAAATAAGCAAATGCTGCTTTAAAGCCAGCATTCACCATAAACTACATCTCCCATAATGCATGCTGATTATTTTACCCAAACATGATTATTTTGGACAAAATGAAACCATAGGACATGTTATAAAAGAATGTCAGAAGTATAAACAAGAGAGACAATTTATGATACGACAGTTCAAAAACATTAAGGAAAGGTTTGACATAATAGACACATTACAAAGGAATTTAGGGAACAAACATATACAAATCATGATACGATTTTTGAAAAAGACAAAATTGTTTAGCAGAATTTGAGTTTGATAGTAGTTTTTTGTATTTATTTATTTGTTTATTTATTTATTTATTTATTTATTTATTTTCTTTGAATAGATAGCTTTGAAAATGTAAAAAGAAATACAATAATAGTAGTAGTATTTAAATAATATTTGTGAAATCTTCTTGAACCACACTCCATACCAGTAGGTGGCGATAATGCACACCTTCAGTTTATTGCCAACCACCATTAAACACCACAAGAAGAAGAAGATTATTTTACCCAAAACATGATGGCATCCCAACACAAGGTGGAGGTGCACAGGGTTTGAAAGTAAACAATGCAATTTGCCATGTAAGATCTACATTTTGCTTCATTTTTGTTTGCAGTCCAGTTGTACTGAGTGAGAAGTTCCGACTAAAAACCCGTATATTTAAACTAGAACACCCCACCATTAGGAGTTCCCTGTCTGGTTGTGAGAGGGTTCAGAATTCAAGATGGCAGCCCCTCATCCCAACTTAACAGTGAGTGAAACTTTCTTACTTTTACTTTTAATAGTATTTCTGGATTGTTTATTTTGCATTTAGTCAATCGTACATGTATAAACACTTTTCAGTGTTTATAAGAAGATGTGTAAAAATGCTACGTATAGCTCAGTTATTTTGTCAGAGGCGCTCAGCTGTTGCACCAAGACGAGAAACATAAAATTTTCGGTTTATTTGAAGTGAAACACAATGTCCAAGTTAATTACACCTTTGTGCTAATGTGGCTTTCTGTGACACACCTGAACTACGCAGCGATAATCCAGACCTCAACTGAGTGTCTGGATGGCAAGAACTTCCTTTGAGTGTACAAAGTCCTGAGCTACATTTAATGAGTTTTAACCCGTGAAACATTGGAAAGTTTTGTTTTTGTTTATTTGTTTTTATTTTTTGCTTGAATCTACGCAGTTTGTTTCATTAAACTTTAGAAATGGCTTATTTATAGCATGAAGAAGACCTTTCATGATCATGACCTGTGGACCTGAGATTGCCTTTTATACCATGAATGGATTCCCTTTAAAGTTCCCTTTGATCTGAATAATGTCCCAGAACCTAATCAGCTGCAGATTGATACATTTTTCCTTGACTTTGTTGTTAAAACGTCATTTTATTGATAAACTGATAACAATTGATTCCTCTGTACTTTGATTAGTTTGGACTTCCTTGCTTTGCCTTTCAAACACAAACTCTGTCGCAAGCTCTCAAATACACATTAGTACACACACAGGCTAAGTGCCAGAGATCGGACTGAAATACTGCTTTGTGGTTTGTGGTGATGCCCACCACCTAACACCCCCCCCCCACCCACGCAGATAGCACTGATTAACTACAGAACTGTTTAATTTAATGTTCTGCTTGCTTTACTGAATTATGTACTTAGACAGAAATGTTATTTCACATAAAAAATGGGATTCCTGACATCTACTTGAGTCAGCACAGTCTGAGAAAAAAACAAGTGTGAAAATATTACTCATAATAAATAAAGCAACTTCCTTAGGTTAGAAAATAAGACCCAAAGTTTGAGAGATAAAATGGCTTTTTGGGAAATCGTTGCATCAAATTATCCCAATAAGAACACATGTAAATATTATTATTAGACTTCAGTCATTTTTGAAAAGAGACCTGTTTCATCTTTTATATATTACATCATACAAGCGCCCTATTAGTTACAAACTCTTAAGCTTTCACAATACAGTGCAAAAGTCAGCAAAAGCTAAATATCTTTAAAGTAATAAACACAGCAGTTATGTTGTTGTGTGATACTGGATCTGCTGTTTAACCATGTGCTCATCTTTCAGGGGCATCCTCTCAGGAATGTATCAGTCTCTGAAGTGGTGAAATGTAAAACCACGCAGTCCAGCTGTGGAATAATGGCTTCTAATGTATGCGTGTGTGTGTGCGTGCGTGTGTGTTCACAAAACAAGTTATTGATGAGAAAAAGCACAAGCCTTGAGTCAATATTTAAACTGAAGATTCGGTAGAGTTGACCCTTTGGGCTGGGCAGATCATGTCCTGGGTTATCTAAAACAGCAACGATATCCCTTTGAAAGCTACTTGTAAAAATTCTGCTATGAAGTTTATATCTGCTGTTTATTTTATTTAATGGCATTTATTTAACCAGGACTTTCAAATAACAATATGTAGTAACACAAATTTGGTGAAGAGGAGCAACTAGCTGACTTTAAAGAATTTAAAATAGCCTCTTACTAAAAACTGAAGGTCGAGCATTCCTTGAAGGAAAGTTCTAATTGAAAGTGTTATAAAGCAAGTAGAGCTCAATGACTATAAGCTATGCCACATTTTATTTTAATATCTGTAAAATTGACTGAGTTACAGCCATTTGTGTGCTGGCTAAGCTTGATCAGCTGTGGAGGCCATCTTGAATTAAGGCAACTCCAGAAGTTATTAGTCAGTAGATGAACATTTATGAGACATTCAGTGACTCATATGATGTTGTGCTAATAGACAAACGGTGTTAAGCTGCCACAAGTACACCTCCAAATAAGGGTTTCAGGAGCATGAAACCATTTCCAACCTGATCTTCCCTCTGCTCAGACCTGACACGGTCAATAAGCTGATAAGCCTATTTTTGACAAACACCATTATGTTCATTCTGTAAACACGTAAAACTTTTTGTATGAGTCATTATTTATTGAAACATCATTGGTCTGTAGTGCATAAGCAAGCACAACTCTAATGAAGCTTATCTGTTCAGTGTAAGACATCTGCAGCTGATATAAAAATGAATGGATGGAAACAGTAATAAAACTGACTTTATATGCTGAGAAAATCATCAAGATATCTGATAGCAACGTAAACAAAGAAAAAGTCTCAGCCTTTCCGACCTATAATGTAGGAATGTAAGAGTGTGTGGTCCTCAACTCACGTCTGCAGCTTTCTTCTCAGACAGCTCCAGCTTCTCCTGAGCATCTTTCAGACCCTCAGAGAATTTGTCCAGTTCATCTTCTGTCTGCTTCAGCTTCTTCTGGAGATCCAGCAGCTCATCCTCCAGCTGCAACAGAAAAATATCAGTTTTGTATACTGCTGCCTTCTGATGTACAGTACGTCACTGACGGCACTGATCAGCATCTTTTAAAGAAAAAAAAAAGTTTAAACTTAAAACATTTAGCATTTTTAGCAGATGTGTGTCACACTCAGCACAGCCACGGTTTGACCGATAAAACAGCTGGGCTGATTTGACAGTCTAATTGTATTTATGACATTAGGTAACATTTAAATGTGAGCTATCACTCTTGATATAAACCCTTATGACAGCTCTCTGTCTCCACACACACACACACACACACACACACACACACACACACACACACACACA
>NW_013952513.1:995207-1002578 GCF_001266775.1 Austrofundulus limnaeus | reverse complement strand
GTGTGTGTGTGTGTGTGTGTGTGTGTGTGTGGGTGTGGGTGTGTGTGTGTGTGTGTGTGTGGGTGTGTGTGTGTGTTTTCCCAGTGTTCCCTGTGCCATCAGTCCACCCTTCCTCAGTTAGTTTCTCGTTCTCAAACCGCTACCCCACTCTCACCTGTTCCCAGTTGTCATTTTGCACAGGTGTCTCCACTCCTCTCATCAGCTCCTGCCTAAAAACGTCCTCCATTTCTCGGTGCACATCAGTTAGACATTGTGCTGTTTGATGCCATGTTCCCACCAGACATCCCATTTCCTTCAGTTTTGTTATTTTGCACTCTTCACTGCCACTAAAGCCTTTTGTGTTTTGTTAATGAAATCCAGATTTGTAAAGTAACTAAGTACAAATACTCTGTTACTGTACTTAAGAAGAATTTTTTGGGTATCTGTACTTTAATTGAGTAATTATTTTTTGCCTACTTTTTACTTCTTCTCCTTACATTGTCACACAATTATCTGTACTTTCTACTCTTTACATTTTTTAAAAAAGAAGTAGGAAGTTATTACTTTTATTTCATTTTTGCTTGTTTTCATTCCAGCTTTTTATTGTAAAAAATAAATACTATTCATGTAAATTGCGCCTACTAGATAGAGTGAATTTTATTGTAGTTGAATGAGAAGTACAAATATATAAAATTCTGATACCTTATTAGTTTGTACACAAACAAATCATGTCCCACTCCAGCAGGACATAATCATTAAAATAAAAGGACTGTGTTTAAGAAGTATTTGTATTTCATGAATTATATTATTGCATTTGGCCGCAGCCCTCAGATAGATTTTCATTTTGGAGAAAAGGTTTGGGCAGCCTTGATATATGTATATAAACTGAAACAGCTAAACTAGTGCATCGTAAATTTAACATTAATTATTTTAATTCAACAGTCATTTCTGCTGGTTTTGAGGAGGTCACCTCCTAATAAATGTCATTACAGAAAATCCAACTTTTAAATCAATACTTTCACTTTTAACACTTCAGAACAAAAAATATCAGATACTTTAAGACTTTTACTAAAGTAATATTCCTAAAGGAGACTTTAACTTTTACCAAAGTCTTTTTTTGGTAAGATATTTTTACTCAAGTATCATTTTGTAGTACTTTATACAACACTGCTGAAATCTAAACAATTAGTTTTTCTTCGAGCTGCTTGAGTTTTGCCCACATTCCTTCAACACCTACATACTGTATCCAGCTCATGGGTGGTCTCATCACTAAAACTGTCCTGCAGCAGAGCTGAGGTTGCGCAATGACCTTTCCTAATTGTGTTGTTCTTTAACCATTACTATAAACTCCATTAATAATAACTCACTCACATTTTCCAAATTTAGCTTGTTAAGTTTTTTTTTTTTATTTGGGACTTTGTTACTGTTAAATGTTTGCATGTTGAGTGCAGCCTTTATTAATGACTAAAAGTTTAGTTGATCTTTTTTTCATGTTTTATTTTCCCTATCTTTCAATTAAAAGAGAATACCATCTGAGCTGTTAAAGACCGTTGGACTTTGTGTTTAAGTCTGAGTCAAAAAGAAGTGAGCAGAATAACATTTTAGTGATAAAAACTAATGTTCTTTATTTATTTTTGTTGCTCAGTTTTGCAGGGGTTGCCACATTGATCAAACTCACATGAAATATTTGGCAATTGTTTTGGTCCAGATGCCCTCCATGACGCAACCTGAACTCAAACCTGCAACCTCAGGATTACAAGACTGGTTTATTGAGCTACAGCGGCTCCTTTAACAGCAAGTTAACAACACTCACAAATATAAAAAAAGGAATTATAATAAAAGTGACTGGTTCAAACATATATTTTGAGCTGTTTCCCTAAAGGTGTGTTTAATATGATATCAATAACAAAACTGGACATGAAGACAAAGTAAAAGCTGTAGTTTTTTTTTTTTTTTTTGCATTATTTGCATCATCTGCATCTTTCCCACCTGTTTGCATTTGTCCTCTGCCGCCTTCTTGTCCGTCTCTGCCTGCTCTGCCCGGTCGATGGCATTCTCCTTGTCCAGTTTCAGCATCTGCATCTTCTTCTTGATGGCCTCCATGGTGGCGGATCACTTCAGGTCCTCTGTGAGATGTGTGTTTGTGGTGGCGGGGTTGGAAAGCACCTCTAAATGTTTCAAGTTCAGCTATGTTGAGCTGCGGAGAAGCAGTGAGAAAGAAAGAGACAGAGAAGAGGGGGACAGGAGGAAGGAGACAGGGAGAATTGTGACAAGAGATGGAGAGCGTTGGCCCTATATGGGTAGTTATTTGGACAGCAGCAGAACCTGCCTCCAGTCAACCTCTCCTCTTCCTCCTCCTCCTCCTCATGCTATGTTCTGCAGAAGCTCACAACACGTTTGTGGCTCCAATCATCACCCTGCTTTCACCAACTCCTCGACTGTCACTCTCCTCGACTCACACTACACCCTATCTAACCAAACTGTATCTCAGGAACAGCCTGGCTGCTCTTTTCCACTCTCCGACTCTTCACCCGCAGCCAATCTCCTTATTTGGGTTGCTGCTTTTCCACAAAGATGCAGAGATCAGATGGGCAGGTCACGTTTCCACATTTAACCTCCTGTCAATGGCTATGTTTCTCCTGGGCACACTGTATCTTACACTAGCTTTTTTTTAAAGGTATGAGGCCTGAAGAAAGTAAAGTTTCCCTACGTTTAATTATGATGTCACAGATCTACCTCTTCCACCCTCCAAAACAACCATATCGGGTATAGAAAGTAAGGAAAACTCTGTCACTCAGACCTTGAGCTCTTCGGTCATTTATAAGTTTTATAACCCTCTCTGTCTGTAAAGGTGCGCCACTATCACGTCGAAATGTCAAAGCTAGTTTGGTTTTATAACTACATGATGTCATTCAGCTACTGTGTCTTTGAATGCTTTAAGTGTATGAGCATAAAGAGCAGGAAAAAATGTCTCTGAAGACGTGACACTGAAATATGAGCTGGGAGTGCAGACACTGGTCAAAAGAAAAACTGTAGAGAAAGTGGCCTGCTGAAAGTGAGGTGGATGGCGTGTGTGTGTGTGTGTGTGTGTGTGTGTGTGTGTGTGTGTGTGTGTGTGTGTGTGTGNGTGTGTGTGTGTGTGTGTGTGTGTGTGTGTGTGTGTGTGTGTGTGTGTTAGCAAAATAGCTCATGAAGCAGTGATCAGGTTTGAATGAAACGCTCCAAAAGTAATCATTAGAGGTATGGGTACATAACGTTTAAAGTCGATCCATTTTTTTTGGAGCGTGTGCAACTCAGACTGGGTTACAAACAAAGCAAACGTTAAGTTTGCCAAAATATGTTCTACAGTTGATTACATGTGGGATGATACTACATTACAAATCATTTGAATGACAAATGACACTGAATTTAGTTTAAAATGGAACTATTTTGCTGCAACAGACCCGTGTTCTCCCTCACACAGGCCCTTGTCTAAGAACAGAATGCATCAAATACAATAAAAAGTAGCGCTCAACAGAAGCAGAATGGGTCCAATACAGGTTTTAAATACTAAAATAAGTTTAAAATTTATTTTAAAATTAAACATTTAGAATTACTTGAATGAACACACACAATTTGGTTGGTAATAAAGCGTAGGTGTGTGACAATCCTTGATCACTGACAGGTGAGTTGACTCTTTTTCTTTTTTCTTTTTTTTTTTTTTTGAGATTCCAGTGATCAAGAGTCACACTGCGCACCTATAGTAATCATTAAATGGTAAACTATTACCATGTTCTATTTTAGTATGAATTGATTTATACATTCTGAGTGACTTTCATTAAAAAGCGTTGACTCTAAAATGTATTTTTAAGGCCCACAAACAGTATAATCTGATCCGATCAGTGCCAAAATTTGCCTCTTTATTTATTAAAATTAAATAATTTCTTTATTTTGACCAATTTGAACAAAGTTTGCATTATTTGCTTATTTGGTTTTAGCTGCATCCAATAAAATGGGCTTTAATACAATTTGGGATCTTTTATTTTTTTATTTTTGTCACATAACCATAATCTCATGTGAATGTATGATTCACTAAAGCTGTTTAACAAGAGTATGTTTAGAAAAACCCGGAGTAAAGAAACTGAACAGTGACACAGACACAATGGTAAAAGGAAAGTGTTCTTTCTGGAGTCAATCTGTGAGAGGACGAAGGCAAGGATGATTAATAAAACACTGAAGTTTGTTTCCAAAGTTGATCTCTCATTGTCCCTTTCTTGTAGGCAGACGTGGAGATGAGGATGAATATTCAAGGTGTGGAGATGTTGGTGTGTTGGAGTGTGGCAACGAGGAGCCACGGGATCAGTCATACAGGTAGGTTTTCATCAGGCAGGTAGGCTCTCAACAACAGGTAACTCAGGAGGTGCTTGGAAAAACAGGTAAGTCCAGACTGGAGTCCCAGGACTGTGGAGGTGAAGCGCTCATAAACTCTCACAGAGGTCTGGCTGCAGCTGAACTCAGTACCACAGGTCTCTAATGTTCCAGCATTGAATTGAAGCCTCCATGAAGCGTAAATACATCTGCTGAGCAGGATCAGCTGCAGGTTTGAACACAAGAGCTATCAGAGACTTCAAGAGAGTTAAAGAGACGGCTAAAGAAAAACAGAACAGAATCTCTACAGTTTTGAATTGAAACGTAAAGCAGCACAGTTTGATTTCATGGTCTCTTCTAAATGAAGGTGATGAAGGCAAATGAAAAAAGAGCACAAATTAATTAGAAAAAATAAATGCATACAAAATTCAGGTGCTGATGTAGAACAGCACCAAAAGCAAAGGCGCTTCCCCTCAGGCTTTTAAATGCACGGCCCCATTTTTGTTAGGGACAACCTCCGCTACATAATGTGTTTTCATGTTTTTTATTTAAACTTCATGGCATTAGCGCACTGTAAATGCTCCTCCACGTCGACAGGAGTCAACAGAGGTGGTTCAGTCTTCGTCTCATTTTTAGAAGATGAAATCGTGGGGTAGAACTCACTAAAGAGATTATGTACCCGCTCTGGTCTGGGAACGCCTCGGGGTCCCCATCAGTGTCACTGAAGAGAGGGGATGTCAGGGTTTCCCTCCTGGACCTGTTGCCACCGCGACCATGGAGAAGCAGCTGAGAAATTCCCACCTCTGAAAACTGCTACTATATTTATACAACTTTTATCATATTTAAATATGGTTGTAGGTGAAATATTATTAATTGTTAATTTTATTAAAAACAAAAGTTCGCTAAAAGAACAACTGCCATCTTAATGCACAGCTGGAGCAATCCCCTCTGCTTTTAGAAGCAACAGATGTTTGTCTCTTACACATATTGCATGAATGTTGCAGTGTTTCCACTCAGTCACCCAGTGAGTAATTGATGGATGTAATTTATTGTCTTTATATTTTTCCCCTCATGTTCCAAGTATGCCTTCACTTGTTGCTTCTCAGCCACAGAAATGCTGCAGAGGGGCCGAGGCTAAACATGAAGAGCCCATAATCAAAGGAAAACTGCTCCGTTTTATTATTATTTTATAATGAAGAACAGATCAACTGGAAAGGATGAAACAGCTGAGAGAGAGAGAGAGAAACTTGCTGCCTTTGTGTTAATTTCATGCTGAGTTAAACAACTTCAGCTCCACTGGTAGAACAAGAAGTTCTCTTTGTTTGTGTTCATCAGTGAACTCCCGTACCCTTGGGGTGTAAAACAAACATCATGCTCATCTAGATGGGACACCACCTGCTTTTTTGGTGACACACACACATAGTGAGACACACCTTCTCCTTTTATTTTTCAGACCAAAACACATTTTTCTGTACGACAATGAGCTCCCTGCAGTGACATCATGACCCCCAACAGTCCCACATACCTTTTCCCCAGACACCGATGTCTGGATATTAGCTGAGCAATAAAGACAATATTTTACACGTTAGAGCATCTCTTTGCTTGTGGTCTGCATCACTGTGAGTCAGTTTACAGTTTCACAATTGCCTAAATATGAAATTGACATATCCTGAAAGTTCTGACTGACTTGTTGCAATATACAGACTGTTACACACCCCAGTTTAAGCACAAGTTCATCACTTTTAATAATGTTTATTTACATAAAATTTAGACATTTGAGGTCTGAAAATGAAACAAAGTTGTTGTCATTGTTTGTTTGTTTTTTTTTCTTCACCTTTTTTCCAGTTTCCTCCTACAGCCCAAAAGCTTGCATAACAGGTAAAGAGGCCGGTTTAATGTAGTCTTTGGTTTGAAAAGGTACCATAAAAACAATTTACTTCTGTTGTCAGAGGTTAGGTTATTTATTGTTCAAATGGATGTAATTTACTGGATTTTTACAAATATTTACTCATTTTGAATTTGAAGCTTTGTAGGTGGAATTCTTTACCATTCTTTCTTGATGAGCAACTTCAGTTGCTCAACAGTCCGGGGTCTCCCTTCTCCCGGGTCGTATTTTGCCTTTCATAATGCGCCTCTCATTTTCAATGGGAGACACGCAGGCCAGTCTAGTACCCGCACTCTTTTACTATGAAGCCACACTGCTGTAACACGTTCAGAACGTGGCTTTGCCATGTCTTGCTGAAATAAGCAGGGCTTGGAAAGACGTGGCTTGGATGGCAGCATATGTTGCTCAAAAACCTGTACGTACCTTTCAGGATTAATGGTGCCTTCACAGATGTGACAGTTACCCATGCTGTGGGCACTAAACGCCTCTCTACCGGTGGTGGGCAGCACTAATCTAAAAATTAGTTCCAATAGCCCTAAAATGCTAACTCAATATTTAGGTCCCCTAATTCTAAAGTATTAATGCACTGAAAATTTTAGCGAAAGCTAATTCTAAAGCACTAAAATATCGCAGTCAACCCATGAACATTCTTCAGCAGACAACATGAGTCACATATTTCCATGTTGCTCTCTTAAGACTTATCATTGACATCCCACAGCTGTATTTGGGTTCATATATTGTCATGGTGGATAAGTGACACACATGAACAAAATGTGTGATAGTTTTCACCCTCAACTGTTAACATTAACATTGATCAATAACATTTAAAGACCTCAGTTAGTGCTTCTAAATTTAGCCTATAAATTTAGCAAGTGCTAATCCATTAATAAATTTATAAATTAGCAAAAGCTCTAAAGCACTAGTTAGGAAATTAGTTCCCCTATTAGTGCTTTAGGGGAACTGTGCCCACCTCTGGCCACTACATACTCCATCAGAAGCCGAACAGTCGATGTGCGGTTATGTGGTAGTTCACCGTTCGTTTTCACACACATCTTTCATAGTTCCTGAGACACACCGGACCAAGCTCCTGGGAAACTTCTCCCGTTGTGGGATATGTCACTGTACGGGGTATCTCCCTGCTGGAGTCTACAGTCCGGGGG
>NW_013952513.1:989487-994853 GCF_001266775.1 Austrofundulus limnaeus | reverse complement strand
GGGGACCTCAGACCTCAGACCTCAGACCCGCTGCTATTTGTCTACAAATCAGTTAATGTGCCACACTTTTCTGCAGATGGTTTCTGCAAATTGTCTTTTTTTATATACTCCATTCATGAGTTTTTGTCCGTTTGACAATCTTTATAAATGTATGCTTCTGGTTACAATAGTCAGACTCTGAAAGTGAGTGGGTGAATAAAAATGCAGCGTCTGAGCGCTTCTAGCATAAACAAACACACCCACAAACTTCAGACCAATCACACAACACTTTGCACAGAGCACGGTGAGAAACAGTTCGCCCAAGGCCTTGTGTTGAGAAGTGGAGGTCCAGTCGGCACTTCGAACCAAATGATACAATTTTCATCATTCAACTGCAACAATTTAAGCCAAATTCTGCAGTTCGGATTGAGTATATAGAGGTCTTAATAAACCCCCATATCACAAGAGAGGCTGGCTTTTAAACTTTGCGCTGATAATAACCTGAACAATTCTTTTTCTCTTTGACCTGGAGGACATGATGTCCATGATGTTCAAAAACAATTTGAAATGTGGACTCAGACAACAGGACACTTTTCCCCTTTGTGTCAGTCCATCTCAGATGAGCTCAGAGGAGTCGGTGGTGTTTCTGTGTTGTTGATTTATGGCTTTGGCTTTGCAGAGAAGAGTTTTAACTTGTACTTGTAGATGTAGTGATGAACTGTGTTCACTTACAGTGGTTTTCTGAAGTCTTCTTGTGCCCTGAATCCCTGAAATTCCTTGCAATTGTATGTTTTGCAACTGTATTTGCTCACACAGTGGTGATCCTCACTCCATCCTCGCTTGTGGACTGAGTCTTTCAGGGATGCTCCGTTTATACTCAGTCATGACACTCACCTGTTTCCAACTCACCTGTTCATCAATTTTCCCAGTTTTTTGTTGCTCCTGTTCCAGTTTTTTTTTTTACATGTTGCAGACATTAAAGTCAAATGAGTGAATATTTGCCAAAAACCTATAATGTTTTTTTTTTCATTTGAACGTTAAATATCTTTTATTTGTGGTATGTTCAGTTGAAAAGATTTGCAAATCATATTCGTGTTCTGTTTTACAACCTCATTGTAATTGGGGTTGTAATAAAACATAATACTTCATGATGACAACTGCAGAGGGAGCAGCCGAAGGAGAAACAACAACTTGTTTGAGAAATACAGGTATAATTATAGATGGTATTCTCTTTTACAATTGTTTAAAAATAAAATGAGGGAAAGTGTTTAAACAAAACAGGTAACACGTAGAGTCAGAAATGTGCATTATGAGAAATGCTGATGCCAAAAAACACCATTTTCTTTTATTTGAGTTAATCACACATTTGTATCCGGACAGTTTACAGGCAACCAGGTTTTAGGTTCCAATAAGAAAACTAATTTGTAGATCTGTAAAATCCAACTTTAAAGTATTTAGTTTAATGAAGTAAAACAGTTCAGTAAACAATATGCAAATCTTATTGAAACCAGCAAAACTTGCCCATTTTGTTCCAAGACAATAAAGCTCGTGATTGTAGAATATTGATTTTTAAAGGAACTCCATAGAAATGAAACAAACTTTCAGAAAGTGGGAGTATAATAAAAGCACCTGTGAGTTTATGACAGTCATAAAGGCAGAGCAAAGGAAACACAATCACATGGGTTGCAGGGTGTTGTAGTTTGTAAAAAGGTGACGACAGACCAGCTGCAGGAACTTGGACTCTTCAGCACGGACCTTATAAGGAGAAGATCCCTTTGACTCGTTTCTTATCTGACTGACTGAACAAGCCAGACGATAGGATGTTTGAGTCATTCAGTCATTTTAAATCAGCTGCAACTTCTCAGTCACCACTTCCTGTTTCATTAAACCTCCAATTGTTCCTCCTCCTGAGCCTCGGTTTCTGACATTTCTCCCTCGTTTTTACTTCTTTCTTTTGCTTGATCTCTTTACTTTGTGTCTCATATTACAGAGTTTTCTTGTTTTCGACTCTGTTTCATTTCCTAGTGAGCAAAGGAACAAGAATAAAAAGTAACAAACATCAGGCTGAAGCTGAGCTCAACCAGTTTGAGAGGCGTAGAAAGGTGTGTGAGTAAAAGTAGGAGTGTCTCAAACAGGCAGGGTGAGTGAGGAAGAGGATGGGCTGGACCTCCAGCTTTAGAGCAAAAAAAAAAAATGAGAGAGAGAGAGAGAGGAAAACCCTCCCACAGGAAACCAGTGCTCTACTCCACATGTCCTTTTAAGGTAAAAACTCCCCAAAACTGCTCACCAGAGAAAAGAGCTAATTTAAAGTCCAATTTAACGCAACAGAAGCAGCTGGTGAAAAGAAACAGTAAAGTAGTTTTACTGAGAAATAAACAGTACAAAACTCTTCCTTAAATCCAAGGTCAAACTTAGACAGTAGAACTTTTGTCTGCGCAGCAAACATGTTTAATTTAAGAGCTTTGTGGTTCTGCCCCCTGGTTGTTCAGCCCACGTTTTTACAGCATTTCCCTCTCAGAGTATTTATGACTGAAAACACACAATAATACTGATTCTGACTCTGTTTGGGGCTGAGTGAGTGGACGGCTGCACACATTCACGCAGACTGAGTCACATCAGTTAGAGTGTGGGAAATGGACCCCGTACGTTTAACCCACATGGGAACATTAGCTGCCATTTTTAATGAATTGTAAACAAGAGGTTCACTCACAAGTTAAGCCATTGTTGGGAAAATATTGTGAACTGTAGATAAAATTGCATCGGTGCTAAATGAAATATTAAAAAAATCAAATATTACATTGCTTATTTAACTGTGGCTCAGCTTGACTGGGCTGAATTAGTCATGGTTGTTTGGAAAATATAAATCAGAAATGTTAATGTTTTCATATTCGCAAAAGCCGCACAGAAAAGTTAAATGCTATGCATCTTGTATTCCAGCATATCTGAGTCAGTACTTTCTGTAATAAAGGTAACATTCCTTGAAGGAATGAAAATCACCTGCTGTGTTGCATACCAAAGTTTTAAACTATAAGGTCTCTTGTGCAATCTGTTGTTACTGAAAGAAAGGTCTGATCTGAGCATGTTGTCAGTCAAAGGTTTGCTCAGCTCCTGGTGAAGGGATACATGCAGCAGCAGGGGTGTCAAACACATCTTCACCGAGGTTCACATGAGCATTATGGTGGCCCTCATTTGCAATTAACTTCAAGGTTTCGTGTTTAACTTTGACTAAATGTGACATTCATTGTCTCATGCTATGGCTGAGCGCTTCTAACAAGCAATAACTGAGCTCCACATGGTATTTCCTGCATAGAAACAGCATTTTAACATGTCCTTTTATAAACACTCAAAAGTACATGTATACAACTGACTAAGTGAAATAAATAATACAGAAAAACTATAAATAGTAAAAGCAAGAGAGTTTTACTCGCTGCTGAGTTGTGATGAGAAGCTGCCATCTTGAATTCTGAACTCTCTCACTTCCTTTCACTGGAGGTGCGTTCCAGTTTAAATTTACAGCTCGTAAGAGGTTAATTCCCACTTCCCAGTACAAATGGATTGCAGAAAAATATGCCAGTGAAAATGCAGCTAAATGGAGATTTTACACTGCAAGTTTCTTTTGAATCCTGTGCAACTCAAGCTAGTGGTGAGATGTTGTCATTTTGGCGGTAAAATAATCAACATGCGTTAAGAGAGGTGCAGTTTATGGTCAATGCTGACTTTAAAGCAGCATACTGTATTTGAAGACAACAAAGCATCTTTGAAATTTTCACAGGCCACATAAAATGCTGTGGTGGACCACTTTTGGCCTGTTGGCCTTGAGTCTGACACACGTGGATGTACTCAGCACATAGAAATAAGCAACAAATTAAATTAGTTCAAAAGGAAATATGGCTTTTGCCTCCATCTTCATACTCCATGATCTATGACAGGTGTCAGCTGATAAAGTATTAAATACTGATAATTATTTCAGAGAACATCACTTCAAAATTGACTGAATTATCCCTTTAAGAAACTCTAAGAAATTAAGTCAAGTAAATATTTAAGGGGACTGGAAGGCAAGTCAGCATGTAATGAGCCAGTCGTCCTGAGCCTTTTCAAAAACGGAATATTTTGAAATTCTATGATTTGGTTGACTATAATATTTTACTGTTTATGTACAAGGCTCACAGAAACGTATTGCCTTTAGCAGGCAAACTTTGTTAAGAGAGACAGTTGTTATTATCTTAAGGGGATGGAAATGTTTGTGAAGCCATATTTTCGTACTTGCCTGAGAGAAAGATGTACTTTAATCCAGGGTATAGGATTATGGAACGGTCTGGAGGATGTTAAAAATGTCAGATCCATGTATATATTTAAGAGACAATAAAAGCTAGTTTGTTGAAGGTATATGGAAAAGTAAAATGTGAAGCTATATGAATTCTTGTTTGAGTTGACGTTTTTATTTTTATTTAGTATTGTTTTGTAAATTGTGTTTTGTTTGAATATATTCTGGGAATCAAAGGGACATTATAGGATTTATTTTTCTGCTGCTACCTTTAATTTTATTTAGATTTTTGATTTGTATATATTTTTGTTTTCTATAGCATATAGTTATTTTTTAATGAAATTAATACATTTTTGAATTGAAAAACTGAAAATTAAAAATACTTCTTTTTTATCAGTGTCTTGATTCATTGTGATGTTGAAGAAAGAAGCAGCTACCAAAGTATGTTGGTGCCTTTATTGGATTAGATGTACTTCAATACCATTATTACTCAAAGTAGTCTTAATTCCTTTTGTCAGTGTATTAAAATAAACTCCCTTCAAAGAACATTTTGCACAAATGTTTGAGGCGCAGCAGTTGGAATTAAACATTTTTTAAAAATAAATCTAAGTAATTGTCTTTAAAACCGTTGCACAGATTTCTCTGTCTGTGTGTTTGTTGCCTGAAGGAGACATGCCAACTCATTGCTGTTGCCGTCAACAAACCCCGGCAGTGTCTTCGTCTCGGTGCTGCCTCGTCTTGCTTCGTTATCTCGGCCCACCATTTGCCTCTTGACATTGTTTACAGAGATTCTGTAAATACAGATCTGCTGCTGAATAGCTGCTTTCTGCCTGTTATTCAGATTTTATCACTTCGTTCCACTCGTTCAGGACAAGAAAAGGGGTTGACAGTGGGGGGGCAGGGAGGGAAATACAATCGAGGTTTTCTGCTGGGAGAACACCAGCACATATGGTTAACAAATCAGAGTTAATTCATGTTAAAGGGGCTGCAAATCACATGCAAACATACTCACAAATCACTGTGATTTACTGCCTAAATAAGCTAACAAGTTGTATTTTTAAATGTTTGTACCCTGGCTACAGATTTTGACATGCATTGTCTTCTCAGGTCTTTCCGTCTCAGT